>NC_092872.1:702994546-703324546 GCF_028372415.1 Notamacropus eugenii | reverse complement strand
TATATGCACATAGTTGTTTGGATGTTATCTCCACCTTTAGCATGAGAGCTCTTTGAGGACAGGGACAGGATTCTTCTTTTTTTATTTTTTATTTTTTTGCCTTTCATTGTATGCCCAGAGTTTATCACAGTGTATGGCACATAGTAAACCTTTCATAAATTCTTTTTGATTGACTGTCAAAGCACTTGCTGAGACCTGCCCAGGGCTTACCATTCTGGAAGAGAGAACAAATCCCTATTGTTTCTTGGGGTCCCCCTTCAAACAATCACCTTTCTTGTACAACTAAGTTCACTCTCCTCTGCATCTGCTACTCTGCTTGAAATAAGATGCTGCTCTCCCACGTTAATTCATCACCTCTAATGTCATCATCATGAGCCTAACTCAAACTTTGATAGACACCACTTCCCTCAGCTTCTCTCCCCTCTGACTGGAGGACTGGAGAGCAAATACCAAACTCTTCCCAATGCCTTCCTTTAGAGAGGGCAAAAACTTTATTTTTTGGCTCAACTGGTTTCAACTGCTGAGCTGGGTGATCCCTGGTGTCCACCCCTGCCCCCCACTCCAACCATCACTCTCCGGTCTCCTTTTGTGTGTGTTCTCCCTCTGCTAGATTGTAAGTTCCTTGAGGGAAGAGACTTCTTTTAATTAATTGTATCCCCAGTGCCTGGGACATAGTAGGCACTTAATATTTATTGATTGTCTATCTCCATCTACTTGAAAAACAAAACCCCCCAAAACTCAGACCTCTGGATAAAGACCATCCAACCAGCTGGAATTGTGTGTGTGTATGTGTGTGTGTGTGCGTGTGTGTCTGTAGCCATGCTAGAGTTGAGGTGATGGAGAAACAATGTCTTAAAAACTCACCTATCAGGCTACAAAATCTGCGTTCTATCTTGACTTCCAATTGGGTGTCCTTGGGTAAGTCCCTTCCCCTACTCTGGCTTTCTTCCATTTTCTCACCAGTAAAATAAAGGGGGTGGGATGCGATGCTTTTTAAGGTCTCTGAATCCTTTGACTACCACAGGCTTCTCTCTCTCCTCTTTTCCTCAGCCTTGTCCTGCCCTCCTGCCTCATTTATAAAGTCTATTTTTTGTGGCTGTGGACAGGCAGAGGCTGAAAGCACCACTCAGTTTAGACTCAGCTGCTTTGGGAAATCAGGGGGTTTACAGCTTATAACAAAAGACTTGTTATTTTCCCACCAGGTGTTTATTGCTCCGATAAAACCCATCCTTAAGTGCCAGTTAGAGAGAGACTCTCCAAAGGTCTCCTGAGGCCTGGCTGCTGTTGTAAAAGTAGAGCCTACCAAGAGTGGTGGGGAATGTGAGGGGTCCAGAGTAGGAAGGGCCTGATTCTCTTCCTTTCCCCTCCCCATTAATGTTTAATTATATAGTAATCCCAGATGAGTAAAACCAATGTGCTCACTCTGAGACTATTTTTAGCCAAGCGAAGCCTTTGGCTCAGGTGAGCTAGATAAGCTAGCTAATCACATACCCTGCATCTAACTCACTTATCCACCCCTCTTTAAGGACTGGAGGAGGCCGGGCCACCCAAGTGATGGCTATGCCTGGCCTGCACTTCCCTAATCCTGCTCATTTTAAGGGTATGAGGCCCCAGATGGGCTTTGTGAGTGAGCTGCAACTCCCCCCATTCCCTGGCCATCTGCACTTTCCTTGGCTCTACCCACCCCCCTGCCCTTCCCCCTTTCTTCTCTGGATGTGATTGTGGCTGCTTTCTCACCTGGATACTGGCTATCAACACACCATAGAGTGATTCGACCAGCCACCACCCAATTCTGCCTTTCCAACCACCAAGACTTTGAGGACCACAGCATCCCTTCCTTCTTGGCATCCTCCTGACCAACACCTGGCATTCCTTATCTAGACCATCTGGCCCAAGACCAAATGAGGACAGATCCACCTCCATGTTGATGGAAGACAAAGCATGGGATGCTTTCTTTAATGGATGATCAATCAATCAACATTTATTAAGCATCTGGCATGTGCCAAGCACTGGGGATACAATTAATAAAAAGGATACAAATAGAGACAAAAGATAATCCCTGCCTTCAAGGAGCTTACAATCTAACAGGTCCAATGAGATGTTTGTAAATGCCAGCTTATGTCATCAGGGATGTGATCAGGTTCCTGTAGGTCCTTAGAAACATGTAAGACCTTTCACTGGAAGGTGAACCAGTCCTGAACCCTGCCACTCACCTATCTGTCCAGGGAGAGTAGCAATTTGTGGCAGGCAAATGGAAGAGGCTACCATTTTTATTTATTTGGGAAGTAGTCTAATCAGAATAAGTCACCACTCTACAAGGCTTTAAAGTTTACAGAGCAGGCAGGCAAGACTGAGGTAAGGCAGACAGGAAATATCTGACAAAAGGATGTTTAGGCTCTTGGACAATGCCCAGCAGAAATAAATACCAGGTGACAGATGGCCCAGGAAGGATGGTGTTATCACCTAGATCAAGGACTGTTATCTCTCTTGCACCCTAACAACAGCCAGGTTCCAAGTCTAAAGGACTGGAAAATATCTTAGAGATGACTTTGTTCAGCCCCCTCATTTTATAGATGAGGGAACTGAGGCCAGAGAGAGTACTCATAGGGTCATAGATTGGGAACCTGAAGCTACCTAGGTTATCTAGTCTAATCTCATTTTACAGAAGAGGTAAATGAGGTCAGAAGAGGTTAAAATATTCAATAATCATAGATTTGGGGCCAATCAGGACCTATATCATCCAATCTTCTCATTTCATGGAAAAACTAAGGCCTTGGAGAAGTGATTTTGATTCCCCTCCAATTTGCCTTGTACATATCTTGTTTGGACAAAGTTGTTTACATGTTGTCTCTCTCATTAGACTAGAAGATTCTCAAGGGCAGGGGCTGTCTTCTAATTTTTATCTCCTGTGCTGAGCACAGTGCCTGACGTGATGGCTGCCATCCTTCATTCTCAGAGAGGATCAAAATGACATAAGTATGTAGCACATAAACTATCGTGCGTCCAACTGTGGCTGATCAGACCAATAGAAGCTCTGGAGGTTCTACCACAGGTCAGGCACAAAGAATCCATAGAAACATTTGAGCTGGAGGTGTCTCTAAATATGCATCTCACATTTCCTTTGGCCACTTAATCAATGTTAGTTGACTGGCAAAGCTAGAGTTTGAGCTTATGTTTCTGGACCCAGGGGCATTTCCACCATACTACCCTGCCTCTGATCTCCATCTGGAAATCAGCATTCTGTGTTAGAATCTATTCTCTCTACTATACCATAAACTGCTTCTGAGCAAAGGCATAAAGTTTATATCCTCTCCAACCCCAAGCACCATGTTCTGCACATGGTCAATCTTAATAGATGCTCATTCTATTATGAAACACTGAAGCCAAAGTTCTGAAGGAGAGCCTGGTCTCTCCCTCCCTTCCTCACCCCAGTTGGGGTAGAGGATGAAGGTGGCAAGGCAGGGGGAGAGATAACAGTGGCAAGCTTTGGGGCAAGCCAAAAGAAGAGAGGGGGTAAGACCAGGATGAATCAAAGCTCAATCAAAGAGGGGGGGGGGGGGGAAATTTAAGACTTATGGAAATGATTGTTGAAAACTTAAAACAAATAAATTAAATTTTTTTAGAAAAAAAGAAAGCTCAATCAAGAACTCCCAAAACTAGGGAAGGAAGATGAAAAGTCATGTTAATTCAGTTGGTAACACACTGAATCACACCATTTCTAAAAAAGATGCTGGAGGGGCAGTCCCTCTGTACAGTTAGTGGCAGGATGGGGTGGGGGAAAGGTACAACACTGTGAGGCTGCTCGATGAAGGTCCACAGCGCCTCTCTCCTCCTCCTTGCTGCTCTTTCTCCAATCTTGGCCACTCCCACAGGTCCCCAGCCCCATAAGCTACCCTATGGGCATTCTCCATTGCCTGTTGCACAGTTGCAGAGCCTAGAAAATGCCACCTCCACAACTGGCTGCCTAGAAGACCTGTTTTTTTAGATGCTCTCATGTTAAGCTGGGTTAAAAATACTGAAGTTATTTTTAGGGTTGTTGACTGTGCAAAGGACTCGGGTTAAATCCTTGGGAAAAATACAGTTCTGCAAGGACCCCCTCATACAGGCTACCCAGGGTCCTTTCTCAGCTCTTGAGCAAAATGTTGGTGAGCTCTGAGCTCTGCACCCAATGTACACAAAGCATAATTAATATCCGGGGGCAGGAGGGGAAGGGAGGGCCATCTCCAGCCATATGGCATTTATAATGAAGCTATTGGGACATCAGGCAAATTATCAATTAAGACAGGGCAGATGGGAACTACTAAATGATAGGAAATCAAGGTGTTTAGACTGTGTTCCCCCATGAGAGCCTGCCCTTCTGTGCCCATCTCCCACCTCCCAGACATGCTGCTCTTAATCAAGTTTACAAGTCCATTGTCTGAGTTTGGGGGAAGCACCTTACCTCCCTTCCCTTTTCCACAGACTGCCTTAAGCACAAGAGTCAAAGTGTCTTCAAATTTTTTATTTCCTAAATCATACTAAAACTCTCTTTTGTATCTGCATAGGTCCTCAATCTAAGGTATACATGTAATCAGCCTTTTTGTTCTAAATCATGAGCCTCCATGATAAAGAAAATGAACCTCAAAGAGGCCTTATGTCTCACCCCAAATCACAAATCCAGTGACTGAGCCAGTACTCAAATCTAGAGTCCAAGTTCAATGCTCTTTACATTTCAAGCATCTTGCCTCTCATAATCTCATGACAATTTGGTAAGCCATGTGTTCCTGTCCCCATTTATAGATGAAGAGATTGAGTCCTCGAGAGGTTAAGTACTATTTGCCCAAAGTGAGTCAAAACTCCAGTTGGACTGCCTTCTACGTCCATGTTCTTCCCTATTCCTCTCATCCCAAATGGCTTTATTTCATAATTAAAGCCCTGGGAGGTTAGTAAAGACTATTCCTTGTTATCCAATAATGACTCTGGGTCTCCTCTGAGCTTAAGTTGTCATGCTGGGAAAATCCTCATGGGGATCAGTTGGCTTTTCTTCTGCTCTGCGGTCACACTGTATCTCTAGCCCAGGGTCAAGTCAAGTTAACAAGCATTTACTAAATGCCCACTATGTGCCAGACATGTAATGTGCTCAGTACTGATACAAAGAAAGGCAAAACCAGTCGCTGTTCTCCAGGACCTCACAATCTAATGGAAGAGACAACATGAAACAGATGAGTACGAGCAAGCTATATTCATGGTGAACACAGATATTTGGTGGTAATGATGAAATGGTGGCTGAAATTTAGAACTATGCTCAAAGGGCAACAAAACTGTACATACCCTTTGATCCAGCAATACCATTACTAGGTCTGTATCCCAAAGAGATGATCAAAAAAGGAAAAGGACCTACACATGCCAATATATTTATAGCAGCTCTTTCTGTGGTGCAAAGAATTGGACATTGAGGGGATGCCTATCGATGCCTGAATGAATTGTGGTATATGATTGTGATGGAATACTATAAGAAATGATGAGCAGGCAGATTTCAGAAAAACCTGAAAAGACTTACATGAACTGATGCTGAGTAAAGTGAACAGAACCAGGAGAACACTGTACACAGTAACAGCAACATTGTAACAGTAACAGCAACATTGTAACAGTAACAGCGACACTGTGCAATGATCAACTATGACACAATGATGCAAGACAATTCCAAAAGACTCGTCATGGAAAATGCCATCCCCATGCAGAGAAAGAACTATGGAATCTGAATGCAGATCGAAGCATACTACTATCACCTTTTTTGTTTTTTATTTCTTGTGGTTTTTTGCTTTTGTTCTAATGTAGAAATATGTTTAACATGATTGTACATATATAACCTATAACATATTGTTTGCTATCTTGGAGGGGGAGGAAGGGAGGGAGAAAAATTTGAAACTCAAAATTTTACAAAAAAATGATGAAAACTAAAATATTGTAAAATAAGTAAAGTAAAATAAGTAAAAGTTACTATTAAAGAAAAAAAGAAACTGAGGCTGAGGAAGACTGAATGACTTGCCCTAGTAGGATTTGAACATGGGTCTTCCTGGCTCCAAATCCAGGGCTCATTTGACAAAATGATACCTAACTGCTACAAATTTTAATTGAAAGTTCAAGAAGAAAGGGAGAGGAGAAGTGAACATCCCCTAGTTGTGTGCCTTAAGTGTTTAATAAATAAATAATAGAGTTTAATAAATAAATATTAATCTAAGAAAATAACTAATTATTAAATAAATTTTAATAAAATGTGATGATTTTATTTGAAGGGAGAAAATGGAGAAAGGTGACAGGAACTACGGGAAGAGGAAAGTCGACAAAATGAAATGGAACACATTGGGTCAGGAAGAGTGAAACTCATGCTCCTTGCTTTTAATTGTCTCTTGATGAGCCTCTGACTCATTTTCTCAGCCTCTTCTTATCAGTTCATTCCACCCACATCTATCAGTTTCCTGATGACTCTTCTCTTTTCTCCAGGAGTTTCTGACCTGGTTCATCACTGCTTTCCATTCCAATTCCTGCCCTCTCGCTTAAGGACTTTACTATTAGGTTGATGTCCCTTAGAACAATTTGTCCTTCTAATTGGTCAGACTCCTCAGCTCTCATGACCTCCATCTCCACCTCAAACACACACAAAAGCAGTCATGTTCCACAGCACCCAAGATTTTTTCTGAGACTTCTTTCCTAAAAGACTCCTTTTTGATCATAACCCCTTTTACATTCTTCTCTCCCTCCTTCCTGAACCTATGCTTCCCCCTTATTACAGCATTTATTTCCTTCTTCCATGTGATGGGTGCTGACCTCACCTTCCTTCCTCCACATCTCGAGCATCATTAACCAATTTACCTATGCACCATCCTTGACCCTTGAATCTGATGCTGCCTTCTCTTCATCCTCTTCACACCAGAGGTCAACCCCACCATGAACCTTTTGTTGTTTTCTGGTTGTTTCATTCATGTTCTACTTTTCATGACCTCATTTGGGGTATTTTTGTCAACGATACTGGAGTAGTTTGCCTCTTCCTCTTCTAACTAATTTTACAGATGAGGAAATTAAATCAAAGAGAGTGAAGTGACTTGCCCAGGGACACACAATGAGTAAGTGTCTGAGGCAGGATTTGAACTCGAGAAAATGAGTCTGCCTGACTCCAGGCCCCATGCTCGAGAAACTATAGTACCCCCAAGTTGCCCTCTCCATGAGTGTTATCTGCTTTTATTTTTGAACTATGGAACCCTGCTGTAGGAAGTCACACAACCATGCCAACTGGAAGCACCAAAAATGCACGATCTGATCCCAACTGGGCCTCCAACATGTCTAGAAACACTCGTCTATATTTTATGCCTTCACTCCTTCACTAGACCACTCACTCATCAGTCACTCTCAACCCCACCAATCACCCAATACTGCTCCCTTTGAGGTTATCATCGACTCAACTATTCAGTCTTATGGGCTTTTCTCAGTCTTCATCCTTCTTGCTATCTCTTTAGCTCAGAGGTTCTCAAATAGGGATCTGTGAACTTAGTTTTAAAAATATGTTGATTGCTGTATTTCAGGGGCAGCCAGGTGGTGTGGTGAATAGGGTACTGGCTCTGGAGTCAGGAGGACCTGAGTTCAAATTTGACCTCAGGCACTTGCTATCTGTGTGACCCTGGGCAAGTCACTTAACTCTGATTGCCTCAAATAAAAAAGAGAGCAAAGTGTATTTCAATATAGTTTCCTCTGTCATCGTATGTATTTTGTTTTCTGTCTTTAAAGTGGCTTCCCTAGACTGCCAAAGATAGCCATGACACAGGAAAGTTTAAGAACCTCTGCTTTCACTTCTGACACCAGAGACCAACCCCCTCTCCCATTCTTGGAGGTTTCTTCCTTCCCTGACTTCTCAACACTGGCCCTTAACCTCCATCTCTCCCCTCATTTTTGACTGACCCTCTTTTTTTTTGTCTCCTTTGCTAGATCATCGCCCATTTCCAGGCACCTAATCCAGGGTCTCTCAAGCTTTGGTCCTGGTCATTGGTCCCTTTTCTCAATATTCTCTTTTGTCAATCATATCTGATTTTATCTGTTCTCAATTGTCATCTCCTTGCACGACTCCCAAACCTGAATGGCCAGCTAGCCCTAATCTCTCTCCTGATCTCCACTAATATGCCTCCAAACACCTACCAAACCTCCATGTGGGCCATCAGCACTACCAATGGAAGTTTCCTCCCTATGCCTACCTTTCTCCTAACTTCTCTGTCTCTGGGCACCATGATCCTCTCTGTTACCTGGGCTGGCTGCTCATGTCCTTCCTCTCCAACTATTACTAGAACTTTGCCTTATCTCTCCTTTGCCTCTTCCTTGTATTATATAGCATGTCTGAAAAGCTTTAGTGCAGCTTTTAAGACTTTTGGGACACCTCATCCTTATCTTTACACATGTTCTTTTCCCTCAGTAAGCTCCCTGAGGGCACTACTCCTTTTCCTAATCTGTATCTCCATGGCCTTGGGGCAGCTAGGTGGCACAGTGGATAAAGCCTAGACATGGAGTCAGGAAGATCTGAGTTCAAATCTGGCCTCAGACACTTAGTACTGTATGGGACCCTGGGCAAGTCACTTAAACCTTTTTGCCTCAGTTTCCTCATCTGTAAAATGAACTGGAGAAGGAAATGGCAAACTAGTTCAATATCTTCACCAAGAAAACCCCAAATGGGGTCACAAAGAGTTGAACATGAATGAAACAACTGAGAACAATCTCCAGCAGGGGGACTTGGGCGTAGCAGACACTTTATAAATACTTGCTGTTTCTAAGGGCAGAAGGCGTAAGAGAGGGAGAAAAGAAAAAGTCAGGAATAGTTAGAATTCTTGACAAAGCACTTTACAAATATTGTTCCACTGGATCCTCACGACAACCCTGGGAGGCAAATGCTGCTATTATTATTGCCATCCCTTATAAAGTGGGGAAAATGAGGCAGAGAGAGGTTAAGGGATTTGCCTAAGATCACACAACTAGTAAGTGTCTCAAACAAGATCTGAATTCAGGTCTCGCCAATTCAAAGTCTAGTGCTCTATGTACTGTGTCAATTCGGTGACTCAAAGATACCAAGGGTTGGGGTTCTGGAGAGCATCCACCCCAAATTCCTGGGTGCCAATCAAGGACCCAATTATTCTGGGGCATGTATTTTACGTAAGAATGTTATAAAACCAGCAGAGACATTCTGGCATTGCTAGGTATTATCATTACAATTTTTGTTCCTAAGCTCAGGGCAGATATACAAAATGAGAAGTGACCTAGCCTATGTTTTGGAGAGGTAGTCTAATGTGTTAACATATTCTGATTTTCTTCTGCCATATAATAAGGATGTAAAATGCCGCCCATGACAAGTGAGACCCTTTCCCTTGCCAAGGGAAAGGCAAGGTTATGCCCATCTCCAGTGTGGGGATGGAGAAGAGCCCTAGACTATAGAGTTAAAAAAAAAAAAAGTCTGGGAGTCCTGAAGGACCAACAAGAGCCCAGAGATTTCACGTGACAAGGATAAAACCTTTAAGAATTATGTAAATGCTAGCTATGACAATGACAATGTTGATGACTACTGGCTGTCCTTTTCTCACCCAGGCTGAAAGATCATGGGCTGGTCAAAGCCCTGCTCCCACCCTGATTAGCACGAGTTTTGACTCACTCCATTTCGAACTTAGCTCAGTTTTCCCCTCCTTAGGAACCTGGCTCACCATATTGATACCAAACAGTGATAAAATTCGATCACCATAGCCTGCTGAAGCCCAGAACTTCCAAGCTTGAGATATCTGCCATCCTCAACCTCCTTTTAGCTAAGACTACAGGCCTGATAGATCACAGCCAGTCTGCCTTTATTATTACACTTGTTAAGTGACTTGACCAAGGTCATAAATTTAGTAAGTAGAAGAGTCAGGATTCGATGCCAGGTCCCTTAGTTATAAGTACAGTACATGTTCCACCATGCCCTGGCTGCCCCTCTGTGTGAAGCTGTAAACAGATTCTTTTTCTCCTTAAAAAGGAACAGGTTTCACATACTTTTTAGCTAGCGTTTATATAAAGCCTTAAGGTTTGCAGATCATTATAGCTTATAATGGTGGCTCAGTGGATTAGAATTCCAGGCCTTAAGTCAGGAAGACTCACCTTCCTGAGTTCACATCTGGCCTCAGACACTTACTAGCTCTGTGACCCTGGGCAAGTTACTTAACCATGTCTGCCTCAGTTTCCAAATCTGTCAAATGAGCTGGAGAAGGAAATGGTAAACCATTCCAGTATCTTTGCTGAGAAAACCCCAAAGGGGGTCACAAAGAGTCAGACATGATTGAAAATGACTCCACTGCAAAAATAACAATAATAGTTAGCATTTATCTAGGGCCTCAAAGTTTGGAGATAATTTTAATAACAATGATTAATATCCACATAGAGCCTGAAGCTTTGCAGAACACACTAATAATAGTGATTGCTGACACATTGGTGTATCTTACGGTTTGCAAAGTGCTTGACAAATATTGACTCATTTTATCCTCAAAACAACTCAGGAAACAGATGCTATTATCATCCCTATTTTATAGAGGAAGAAACTGAGGAAGACTGAGATTAAGTGACTTGCTCAGGGTCACACACATTTGAACTCAGTTCTTACTGAGTCCAGGCAAAATGCTCTGTCTCCTGCACCCCTTAGCTATCTCCGAGAAGAATAGTAACCCAAGATCATTCGCATGCATATATGTGCAAATGATCTTGAAATCAGATCCTCTAGCCAAATCATAGAGCTGCTTGGATAGTACTTCAATGGTTATCTATGATGGCAGGAACATAAATCTAGAGTCAGAGGAGACCTCCAACATCATCTAGGTCAATCCCTGCATTTTACAGATGAAAAAACAGAGGCCCAGGTACTAAGTATGGGAGGTAAGATTTGAACTCAAATCTTCTGACTCAAAATTTTGTCTGCCATCACTCGCTTTTGTTATACTATGGTACCTTTCAAGTGTTGGTCCTGGAAGCAGCAGAGCAGTTACAAAGCCAACAGCTGCCAAGACGTTTACAGCACACTTTAAAGCTAGCACTATGGCTATGATATAACAAGTGCTTAACAAATCCCTGACTGAGTGATAGAATCCTAAGGCTGGTCAAAGGCTGCTGAGAAACAGCAGCTCATGGACCAGGAGCTATTCAAGAAAGCTATGGTTTTGAGAAGTCCCTTAGCGACAGCTCCTTAGAAGGATAAGGATTGCCAAAACAAACAAACGAATAAACCCAAACAACAAAAAATGATCCCTTTTTATCTAATTAGTTGGCATGCATGAACTGGTTAACCAATAGGCCATGTCCACCAGGCCCTCGATGCTGCTGTGTAATTTCCTGCTGCCAGGTGTCATGCTAACAGGCTTTAGTCAATTAGTAATGATAACTGAACCTAAATGTAACTAATTATATAATTAAATTCATGCTGCCCACACACATATAAGGATTCTTGATTATGAGGTTCACTACCGAAAGGTAGATACCCCCAAAGGAACTGAGCAAAGAGAAGAAAAATGAATTCAGATTGCAGCCATGCAGCAGATTTCTGACTCCCTGTCCACTAAAACAGCAAGCAGGAGTACTACAGGAACAAGGAAAATTAGGTTTTTATAAAAGTATGAAGTATAAACGCCATGTAGCTAGAGTCCAGTAGTGCTCAGAGGCAGCCTGGCATGGGAGGAAAAACATTGGGCTTATAATCAGAAAATATGTGTTCAAATCCTTAAATACTTCCCGACTAGTCACTTAGCCTCTCAATGTCTCAGTTTCCTCATCTGTAAAATGGGAACATTTATGCAAGCAGGGCCTACCACACAAGGCCACTGCCAGCATCAAAGCACTACAGAAATGTGAGTTATTATTACTACTACACTAATTCCAAGGGAATATGAAAGTCTTGTTCCCACCACAGAGAGAAGTTCCAGGGGAAGAAATCTAGAAGAGAATCCACGCCATGAATACTGGGACATGAAGAGAACCATGCCACTGTACCCATCGAATGACAAAACCCAAACCAATCTAATTGTTGCATCAATGAGTTTTCTTACGAGGTAAATTTTTGTTCAAGGTTTGAAAATGTGAGATGACTTTCACATAACCTGAATTCTACCAGGGTCTCTAGAAAGAGTACCAGGTTTGGTCTAAACATCAAAGTCTGGAGGGCATAGCTCCCTGGCATCCACCAACTAAGAGATAATCTGACCTATGAACCTTTGATGGGTACACAGCTGACTCTCTCTTTCCCTTCACTCTTTTCCTATAAATTTTCATCCAAAAGTCTTGATGCAGAAAAACGGGCAGAGAGCCAATGCAGACAAAAGAAAAGAAGGAGTCAACGTGAAGCTGACCGGCTAGCTTTGAGACATAATGGCGTCATGGAAGAAATGATGTCGCAGAGTTTTTATTCACTGGAAAGCTTGAGGTTCCATCATTAGAGCCCTTCTCTTGGCCTGGGGGCACCGAGAAGCACAGAGTTGCTGACTTCTGAATCTTTAAAGCACCTAACAATTGGCCAAGAAGATGCTTGTCTTAGGGTTTCTCTGGATGATAGCACTTGGCCCAAATAGTGACCATCCATCACTATGAATATTTTTGTGTCAGAGAGAAGGAATGTGATTTCTCACCCCAACTCAATTGAAATAGTTACAGCATTTGGGAATAGCTGAAGGTTTTAGAGTAGTAACAAGTGTTTAATTAACTATAAAAGTATGGCCACATCCAGTGATCCTTTGGCAATATATGACCACTTTTCTCTGACAAAATTTAAAGAAGCATGCTCACTTCCCTAGATGAGCAAATTTTTTTTTAAATGGAAACACCTTTACAAGGCATTAAACAGCTAAGCACTGGATAAGAAACTGAATTTGGCAGTTTGAGGAAGTTCCAAACTAGGTAGAGGAAGCCTCTGAAAAAGAGGTTCTCTTGGGGAGGAGAAGGGGATTTCTGTCTCTTCCCCAAGAAGGCTATGCTTACTATGCTGAAGAACTATTCAAAGAGTAGGAGACAGTTCATGCAGCAGGAAGCAGAAGCATACACTCACGATAGATACAAATAGAGAGACAGTCAGCTGAGAGAGGAAGGAACTTCAAAGAGCATGACCACTGGCAATAGAAAAGAGAGATAGCTATGGACTCAAAAGAGAAGTAATTCTGGAAATTAGAAGTTAGGCCATGGAGAAAACTGTATGAGGAGAGAAAGGAGTTCCAGGCCCTGCAGTTCTGGAGTTATCTCGGCCCATGTGTTGCCTGCCTATGCTATTCGCTACCATTATACTCTTAAGTTATGATCACTTTTCTCACAGATAATACTGTGCAAGAGTGCATTACAGCTTCTTTTTGTTTTGTAGCTACTATTATTGTTGTGATATATGAGTAAATACCTTTTGCTTTGAGCTAAATGTGATCTCCTATTAACAGGTATTGTTAATAGGAAGCACACCGGTGAGGGCTCGTGAGTTATGGTTCAGTTACCCTAGGACCTGAAGTAGCACCTGCCTGCTGGGGACTCAATCTGCAAGTTTGGGAGAGTACCCTAGAAGGAGGGCTACATATTTGAACAACCATTTTAAAGCTGTTGTTGAAGACCTATGACAAAAAATACCTTCACCTTTTTAAAGATGCTTGTGTTACTCTCATCTGGACTGACCTAAAGAATTTTTTTGTAGGCAATTTGGTTTTTTTCCCGCTGAAAAGGCATTTTTCCCTTGAAAAGTCAAGAGCAGACAGGAGGAATGAGGCAGATCTAGGGCTCTGTGGGACAACCTGGGTAAAGCAGGAAAAAGGTCCCAGATGCTGGTAGGATTTTGGCTGATTTTGGATCAGCTAAGGATACATAGGAATGTAGCAGATCATGGGGATTCTCCCTTTATACTTTTACTAACATTCTTTTCCCCATTATCAATCCAGAAGTACGCCCATGCTGTCTAGGACCATAAACAGATCACAACTCTAGAGTCATAATACCTAGGTTTAAACTGCACTTCAGATATTAACTACCCCTTATGACCTTGGATATTTCATGTTCCTTGGCTTTGGTTTCCTCCTCTCTCAAATACAGCAGTTGACCAAAATGGTCCTTCAAGTCCCTTTCAGCTCAAAATCTAATCCTATAAACATAGCCTGCCCTTCTGTAGCTGAGGAGGAAGGGCCTTCTCCCTGCCTTATCACTGTCTCTCAACAAAGCAAGTGATGCTGCTTCTCCCTTGACCCCTTTCTCTGGAAAAAACAACAATTTTTTGACTAAAAATAATCATTATTGTAAAACAAAGCAAACAACCTTGAGAAAAAATAGCTATAACCAGAGGGATAGGCATAGACAATAAAAGACACAGGAAATCTCTTCAAAAAAATATCCAATGTGGAAAATTCTTTCATAGGGCAATCCTCAGCCAGCATCATTTAATTAGCAAAGACTTTGAGCAATAGACTGTCTTCTTTGTTCTGGACACTATTAGAGCATGTCTATACAACCCTTGGATGAAAGCCTTGATGATCCTTCTCTGTGCTCATCCCACCCAACCGAATTCCTTCTCCCCCTCCAATCCTTGCTCCTGTAGTGGAAGGAAGCCCAGATGTGGAAGCAGAAAATCCGGATTTGAATCCCACTTCTACCCCTCAATAATTATGTGGCCCTGGACAAATGATTCCCCTCTCTTGAGCCTTTGTTTTCTCATCTGTAAAATGAGAGGGTTAGACCCTTCCAATTCCCAAATTCCATGATCCTTGGTGTGCTGTGAACACTTCACAATTCCTCCCTTCTGTCTGGATACCTGGAAATACAGAGGACTTTCATGGGAGGGGATGATGCCAGGGGAGAGGTAAGAGGGTGAGGGGATAGTTCTTGACAAATACTGTTTATCACAGGGCACACTCCCGAGCTTGGAGCCATCAGACAACAAAGACCCAGGCATGGCACTGGCCAGACCGTCTCGTTATTAAGTGCAGGGCCACTGGGTGTCTGCTAGGGAGGGAATGTGGTGCATCACTGTCACCATGACAACCTATGGGCTTTTCCTTCATTAAAACTTCAGGCTATCTGAAAGAACTGGTTTTCAAATAATATTTAACCATCGCCCCCCCCCATCACCCCTCCCCCACAACATGCACACTTTCTATTTGGGGCTGCATTTCTATGTTTAAAATGTACACTATGCCTCTCTCACCCTCACCACCACCACCCCCCAGCACACAGCCCCCACACACCCAGAATAGAAGGCAAACACGCTGGTGGCAGAGTACCCTAGATACCTACCGAACAAGTCCAAAGACGACGCTAATCCTGGTGGCTGTTCTTTAAATGCTCTCCCTTCGCTGATAGCAGCCATCTCAGGCTGGCAAACAGGACTATATTTACCTTTAATTGTATGTGTGTCAATGGAGGAGAGCCAAGAAAGGAAATAACCATGTTCCCCTGAAGACAGGATAAACCAAATTGAAGCCCAGGGCATTATTGTTCTGCGTGGGGAGTGAGAAGGGCATTGCTCGATGGAATCCTTTTGTAGATGGGGAAGATGATCCTGAGGAGTTACATTTCCTCTCTGAGTTTCCTTATTACTTCATTTTTTTTTTCCAGTAGGTTGGTTGGAACCTGATTCAACTCAATTCCATTTAATTTATTTTAACTCAACTCATTTGAATTCGATAATTAATTTTATTGTGTACCTTCTACCCTCCTAAGGTATTAGAGACACTTCTGCTAAGTCTGGGGTTCCTACAAAAGAAGGCAGTATATGTACCCTAGAAACTTCCCATCTTACTGAGCACATAAGACGTGACCCTAGAATGGTTAGGTCAGGAAATAAGGGAAGGTGGGATCTAGTACCAACGTGTGGCATGATAGAATAAGTTAGGGCTTATAAGAGTTCCCTGGCAAGAAGACATGGGCATGTGCTCAAGTGAAGACCTAACAGCTAGGAAACTGCTAAAGAAATCTGTCAATAAGTTTGTCAATATAATACATTATTTGGTGGGGAAGCCCACTGAGGTTTGCTGATGTAGGTCACAAATGTCTACTTAAAATCTTAGGGAGTCACTTAAGGGACAGAAAGGATGAGCGATTTGCCCATCCAGTAAGCCTCTGAGGTGAGATTTGAACTCGGGTCTTCCTAACACCAGGTATAGGGCTCTTATCTACTATACAGCCTAGCTGCCTCTAGCTGCCCAGAAGGTTGACAGAGAGGAGGAAGTTAACCAAAAGACCACAGATTTAGAGCTAGAAAAGACCTTACGTGTCATGGAATCCAAACCTCTAATTTTAGACATGAGTGAACTGAGGCACAGACAGGTCACACAAGTACGTGGCAGAGTGGAGGTTTAAACCTTGGGACTTCAAATCCAGAACTCTTTCAACTAGGGATCGGGGGATTATAAAGATGCTGAACTAAGGTGCTAGAGTATAATGATGTGAGCATAATGTATTCAAGATACACAGGAATGAGGGACTGGGGCAAGGAGAAAGCAGAAGATGAGGATATATATCATCATCCAATGACATAATCTATGGCCAGTTCTTGAACCTTTTGGTCTTAGGACCCTTTTACATTCATCAGAATTACTGGGAACTTCCCCAAAGTTTTTCTTTATGCGAGCTATTTCTATTGAGACTTACCTTATGAGAAATTAAAAAGTGAATTTTATTATAAAAGTAGTTTTGATGTTGTGGACCTCCTTAATAGTTTTAGGTGAAGGAATGAAGGAGAAAGAGAGAAAGAAGAGAGGAGAGAGGAAAGGAAGGAAGGAAAGAAGGAGAAGGGAGGAAAGGAAAGGGAAAGAAAGAAAGAGAGAGAAGAAAGGAGGGAGAGAGGGAGGGAAAGAAGGAAGGAAGGACAGAGAGAGAGAAGGAAAGAGGGAAGGAGAGAGAGAAGGGGAGGGAGGGAGGAAGGGAGCGAGGGAGAAAGCAAGTATTAATTAAGTACATTAGCAGTATGTGCAGTCACTTATTTGATCTTCGCAACAACCCTGTGACGTAGGTGCTATTATTATGCCCATTTTACAGCTGAGGAAACTGAGGCAGACCAAGATGCCCAGGGTCATATAACTAGTAAATGTCTGAAACCAGATTTGAATTGGAGTCTTCCTGACTCTCTAGCCACTGCACCACCTAGCTTCCACCTGAATTAACAAAGATGAAAATGTCCAGAATGAAGGAGATGAGAGTTTCAGGATACTATCCAGGTCCTACCACATACTTTGCTCACTGCTGGACACACCATTTTAAAAAGGGCCTTGACAAGGTGGGGCATGAAGGAGAATGATTAGGATGCTGAGAGGACCAGATGCCTTATCTCCTGAGGATCAGCTCAAGGAAATGGGATGTTTGAAGACCAGAAGACTTAGGGAGGCAGCAATCTTTAGACATCTGAAGACCAATCGATCATGTGGTAATCTGCTTGGCCCTGGTGGGCAGAATTAGAAGCAGTTGGTAAAAAGACTGAGATTTAGGTTCAGTGTAAATTGAATTTTCTAACAATTAAAGTGGTCCAAAATCAGAATGGGCTTCCTCAGTAGGTAGTGAGCTCTTCATCACTAGAAGTCTTTGAGTGGAGGCTGATCCCCTTGCCTAGAACGTCACAGAAAAGGTTTCTATTTCGATACAGTTCAGCCTAAATGGCCTCTGAGAACCCTCCCCAAGCTGAGGCTCTATGATTCCATGACTCATTTCCCTCCCCCTTCTCTAGCCGTCTTGGATCCAGTATTAGCAGGAATTAGGTAATTCAGCTTCAGAGTTGAATTACAGCCTCACCCACTCTCCTCCAACTCTCTCCCCCATCAACCAAGGCTGTACTTTGAATCACTCTGACATTAGTGTCTCCCTGTGCCTCCTACCATTCTCTGTTTCCTGCTGGGATTGGAGGTGGGGGATTCATTTGCTTTTCAATGTTCCCTCCATCTCTCACTTGCTAAGATATTGGTCTGGCCCCCAAATTACCTGATTTGGGGAACCACATTTCAGTTAAGAGCAAGGGAGAGAGACACAACTGGTTCCCAGACATCCCTTCACATGCCTCTGAAGAGAAAATAGTAACGAGCTTCTTCTAATGTATAGAATTGAGGTGCCATGAACTAATTGAGATCCCAAATTTAGAAAGAGAAAACACAGCACCCAAAGATGCTGAGCTGTGCTTTTGCTTATTTTTCAGTTCTTTGAATGTAGAACTACAGGGAATTTCACCTTCTGGACCATGGGGACTATTAATAAGATGTTTGTAAAAGAGTTTGCAGTTCTCTGGAGAATGGAGCAATTACACACTCAAGGTATGGACTTGAGAAGATTATTAAAGCATTCTATCTAGCAGGCAGAAAGTCCTGCCTCTGACACCTATGAAGTAAGGGTCCATGAACAGGTTATTCAGTCAATATGCATTTATTAAGCCCAGATGTGCCAGGTACTGGGCTAAATGCTGGGGATACAAAGAAAGGCAAAAGACAGTCTCTGCCCTCAAAGAATTTTGTCTAATGGAGGAGAGAACATCCAAACAACTGTGTATAAGCGAGATGCATTTAGGATAAATTGGAGAAAATCAACAGAGGAAAAATATTAGCATTAAGGGGGATCAGGAATGGTTTCTCATAGAAGATGAAATTTTGGCTGGGACTTGAAGGCAGTCAAGGAAACCAAGAGGCAGAGATAAGAGGCAGTAACTGCAAAAGCATTATTGATCAGTATTAGTGGAAGGAAACTTCCACACCAGAAGCTCCCCAAGATAGGTGTAATAGATCCAAACAAAAATCATAGCAGTTAAAGAACGGCGTGGTGCAATGGGGTCACCACTGGGGTAGGAGTCAAGAGGCGTGAATCCTGGACCAGGTTCAGCTGCTCAAGGACCAACCTTGGAGTCAAGAAAACCTAGGTTAAGCTACTGCTTCTGACATGTATCAGCTAGGTAATTACAAACTAGTATATAGCAAACAGTGTTTATTATGAACCTTCTATGTCCCTTAAATTTTATCTTTGAGGAGGAAGCATGGTACAATCAAACAAAGAGGGACCTGGGTTCAAATCCTGCTTTTAACATTATTACCTGTTCAATATTGAACAAATCATTTAATTTTTTCTAGGTCTCAGTTCCCTCTTGGGTAAAAAGAGGGGGTTCTATCAGATGACCTCAGAGGTCCCATCCTCTAGTTTTATTAGCCTATGATCTTCTGACTCATTAGCCACTTTCATTTCTCTGGGCCTCAGTTTCCTCATATACAAAGTTATAGGGGCTAGCCCAGATGATCTCTAAGCGAATTTCTACCTAGATGACTCTGCACCTGTCTTATGCCAAATCACCAGCCCTATTTAAAGGAGTGTGAACAGCTCCGTTTACTGATGTAATGTGAAAATTCCATCTTTTCAGTTCGAATAAAAAGCCCTAAAATAAATAAAAACATGAGTAGGGTCAGATAAAATGTGCTCATGAAACCAGCAATGCTTTGGAGGGAGACAGCCTGAAGAAGCCGCCTATGATGCTGGCAGATTTGTTTTTGGCTCTGAATCTAAGAATTCTCCCTCCTCCTTCTGACCTCAGCCTTCAGGAAGGCTGTCTGGGGGGTGGGGCTGAGAGGTGATATAGGAGGACTGGAAGGGATTTTGAGGAGGTTTTGCAGAGAGAATACCGAGGGTTTTTTCCCCCTTTGTCTGGAATATTCAACAGTTGTCGCTACATCTCCAGAACTAAGTGCTGGACCAGCATAAGGAAGCTGACTCAGGGGTAAGCATATGCCCAACAGGAATACCCAAAGGGGCCAGGATGAGGGCTCCACAAGTCAAGGGAAGTGGCTGCCCAAGAATGAGAACAGAATTTCAAAGCCAAGGGGACCTGTCTAACATGGGCCCAACCCCAGGGCTGTCACAGAATATTCTGGGAAACAGAAGCCATGTTCCATCAGCATGGAGCCATCCCAAGGAGTGAGGGCTAGGGAGCTGGATTCTGGGACCTGTCAGATGCAAGGCTCAGTCTGGGAAATGAAGCAACTCGAATGTGGGGGCAGTTGGACAAACAAAGCAGCGAGGGGAAAAAAGGACATTTATCGAGGTGTCAAGGTTTTGTTTGCGGGGCTCCTCAAGGACAGGATGGTTTTATTTTGTTTGGGGATCTCCGGGACCTAGAAAGAGCTGGGAAAGAGACTTAATAAGAGGTGCGTTCAGGTGAGTGGAAAACCCATGGAGAAAGAGAAACAGGGATAAATCTCGATCCCTCCCATACCTTTAGATGACTAGTTCTCTGGACCTTACACATCCTCTCATCCAACACCGCGGTCTAGTGAAAAATCCTGGGCTTCAAATCAAGCAAGGGTATCTAAGTATCATATGTGCCAGGCACTGGGGATACAAACATCAGCAGAGAACTTGGATTCAGATCTGGCCTCTGACACTTAGTAGGTCACTCCTCCCCGGGTAGACTTCGATCCAGTGACACTGGCCTCCTTGCTCTTCCTCTCACATCATGCTCCATTTCCCAACTGTTTTCATTGGCTGTGCCCCATGCCTGGAACATTTTCCCTCTTCATCTTCGGCTTTCCTGGTTTTCTTCAAGCTTCAGGTAATGTCCCACCTTCTACAAGATGGCTTTCTTAATCCTAGTATTTTCCCTCTTAAACTATCTCTCCCCACCAATTTGTCCTGTATATACCTTGTCTGTATTTAGCTGTTTGCATGTTGTCTTTCCCATTAGACAGTGAGTTCCTTGAAGGCAGGGATTTTTTTGTGCCTAACACACAATAGGTGCTTAGTAAATGCTGGTTGGTTGACTGACTGTATAACCGTAGACAAGTTTTGTAACTTCTCTCAAGGCTGTTTCCTCATCTGTAAAATGAGGATAATAAGAACACCAAGTCACAGAGACCTAGAGGAAAAATAGCCAAAGGAGCCAGGTCAAGGGCTCCACAACTCAAGGGAAGTGGCTGCCCAAGAATGAGATCAGAATTTGAAAGCCTAATACAAGCCCAGTCCTTGGGTAGCCACAGGCTATTCTGGGAAACAGATGCCACATTCCACCAGCATGGAGCCATCCCAAGGAGGGAGGACTGGAGAGATGGATTGTATAATGAGGCAACCAGCTCAAGTGTCAGTAGCATGTCTAAAATGAATATACATGAGCAATTCTCACTTCCCATTTGAGAAGGTATTTCTGTAACCTCTCCTTCCTTGTCCCAACCATCTTCACATGGACTATCTGTGTTCAATCTGTGGTAGAGCATTTTGAGCTTCTATAGGTTTGATCAGCCACAGTTGGACACACTGAAACTTGAGTTTATCATGGTGATTTCATTTTGGTCCTCTTCAAGGATAAAGGACAACAACCAACCCAACCATCACAGCACATGAAATACAGGACAGCTGGCACTGGGCTTGACAAGGGCAGCGGGTGACCCTGTTAAAGATGCTAGTTCTCAGAGAGGGCTAGCCTTGGAACCAGGTCTCTTTCACTTGCTATCTGGTCTATTTTGGGCAAGGTCATGATTTCTTCCTCTGAAGAGTGAGAAGATTGGATTAGATGAACTCCAAGGTCCCTTTCTAACATTCAATGATCCTGTAATCTCTCTCCAAATGTGTCTATAGGGGCTACCCTACCCATCCAGCTCTTACTCTAGGATTGGACTGCTCCCCTCAACTGCAAGACCCCCCTCCTCTCTAATTACCTTGCAACTAGGTGACAAAGAATGTAGAGCACTGGACTTGGAGTCAGGAAGACCTGAGTTCAAATGAAGCCTTAAACACTTACTAGCTGCATGACCTTAGCTAAGTCACTTAATCACTCTGTGCCTCAATTTCCTCATTTGTAAAATGAGGATAATATTTGTAAAGTGCTGTGCAATCCTTTTTGTTCAACTGTTTTTAGCCATATTCAATTCTTTGTGACCCCATTTGAGGTTTTCTTAGCAAAGATATTGGTATGGATCACCATTTCCTTCCTTGGCTCATTTTACAGATGAAGAAACTGAGGCAAACGGAGTTCAGTGAGCTGCCCAGGGTCACACAGCAGTAAATATCTGAGGCTGGATTTGAACTCAGGTCCTCCTAACTCTACTCTATCTGCTGCACCACTTAGCTGCCCCATGCAAACCTTAAAGTGTGCTTCATAAGAAGTGTACTTGTAATTATCATAATAAATAAATAATTATTATAATAATAACAGCACATAACAAATACTTCTTGATGAACTGATTGAGTAAAACACCCTATTTCTGGTATATTACAGACCATACATTCAAATCCTATTGACGGAGGACAGAGAAGCAGGCTGAATCCTAGAGAAATCCCATGAGTTTCCCAAGGTCCCATTAGGATATGACCTCTGCCTATTTTATAAAGTAATTTATGATGCTTGGCAGTTGGTAGCAAGAACACAGGAGCCTTGACCCTGAAGAAAGGCACCTTGTAGTTCAGCAGTTTGCCAGGAGAGTTCTCTGAGAAGACCCCCTTGGGTATGAATTACCTGTATCTGAATGAGAATTGCTACTGTAGATGCATTTTATACATATTACTGACACTCCAGTACATATGCATATCTGGTTTAGACCAGAGCACACCCTTTCCCCTTCCCCAGCCCCTGATATCCACCATAGCCAAACAGCTTAATGTGGGGACTGTGGAGAAGGATTGAGAAATCAACTCCTCACCTTTTCTCAGCTCCCAGGGGTGGCGAACCTGCAGGCTTGAGCCACATGTGGCCCCCTCAGTCCTCAAATGCGGCCCTTTGACTGAAGTTGAACTTCACAGAACAAATCTTTTTATGATCAAAGGATTTGTTCTGTGAAGTTCAGATTCAGTCAAAGGGCTGCACTTGAGGACCTAGAGGGTCACATGTGGTCTCAAGGCTGAAGGTTCCCCACCGCTTCATCTACCCCATTTGACATTCGATCATCTCTCCTACCCTACCTCCTCCAGGCTGACTGGAAAGAGTCACTTTAAACTAGGAGGAAGCATCATGGACATTAACAGATGATTTTTCCCAATTTTCTCAGGAATCCATCCATTAGGATGTCCAGCTCCAAGGCACCTGCTGCTGCCTGCCAGCATGGGGAGAAACAAGCAGGAGATTGTCCAATAGCAGCTTTGCCTCACATATGTCAGGCTTGCCCTGGTCAGCTCTCATCAGTTACATTTCCCTCATGTCTTTAAGAAAGATTTATAGACTGGGTGACAATCAAATTTAGAAGGAAAATTAAGAAAGACAACACACTGCAGGTCCCTGGGGAAAGGGGAAATAAATAAATAATTTAAGTTAAATTAATTTAAAGTCTAGTGTGGCATAGAGTGTACACCCCATCCCAAGGAACACAGGTTCAAATTCCACCTCCAGTGCTCAGCCATGCGACCACAAGCAAATACTATAACATTTAAGAACAGTTTCTTCATCTGTCAATAGGGATATCTGTAGTACTTACCTCACAGAGCTATTGTGAGATTCACATGAAATAATGTATGTAATCCGGTGTGCAAACCCTGAAGTGTTTGAAATGTAAATGTTTATTATTAACATACAGTCAAAGGAATGGTGTCTTCCTGTCCTCTGGACTGGTATGACTCTGATGCTGAGACAGCAGAAATTTTGTTAAATTAGTTCTTAAGGTACCACTTAATGCATTCATTTAGTGAACGTGTATTAAGCTCCTACTGTGTACTGAGCTATGTCAGGCACTGAGGGACATGCAAGGTTTAGGTAAGATACGGTCTTGCCTGATAAAGCTGTGCACGTCTTGCATATACTTTTTTTTCTTTTTTTGCCTCTTGGATCCTCTATTAGAACGTAAACTTGAGGAGAGGGATTCTATTTCTACTTATCACAAGGCTGACACAGTACAAATGCTTCATGAATGTTTGTTTGACTACATCATTGAATCTTAATAATTGCTAGTATTTATGTAGCAATTTAAGATTTGCACAGCGCTTTGTAAATATTGCTATCCACATTTTACAGGTGAGGAAACTGAGGCAAATATAGCCTTACCCAAAGTCATATAGCCAATAAGCGTTTGAGGCAGCATCTGAACCTAGGTCTGACTGATTCCCAGGTTGGTGCTCTAATCATTACTCCCTGTGAGGGCAAGCAAAGTAGAATCTTTTGCTGTTTTTGTTTGACTAAAAGTGCTTCTGAATAATGTGATTCCCAGGCCCCATTGTCAGGCCTGGGAAGATTTGTAGGAAGGTCCATGCCTTTTGTTAATGAGGCACTGGTTCTCAAGGAATGTGATGCTGTCTGGCTCTAAAAAGTGTACAAAGACTCTGAGAGGCAGTTTTATTTGGGGACTTACTGACTGGAAGTGTCTGTTTGGCCAGATGAGGACTCTGGGAAGCCGGTAAGGAGTCCCCTGGCTTTGAAAACCCAGATGTCATTAGTTCCCTCTCTGGTAACTATGGTCAGACAGTTGGACTTCTCTGTTGATTTATGATATATGTACTGATATGGTCAGACAGAGGAAGCCATGTTTGTTGATCTTTGATTTCTCTGTATTTTCTTTGAAGTTCAGGGTGCTGACTCCCCCGACCTAGGTGAATAATACCCGTGCTTGATTAAGTGATTGTTACCCCCTCAAAAGTTGCCTTTCCTTTTAGAAAAGCAGATCAAAGAACCTGTGATAGCAGGACCCCGTGTATGTTGGGGTGCTTACTGATATACACTCTTTCTGACTCCTACATAAATTAGCAAATAACAAGATAACCCAGGTTTTAGGGCTGGAAGGGACCTAGGCGAGGACCTACAAATTGAGGAGATTAGGACAGCAAGTGGTTAATTGTGGGAATTGAGTGAACAACACTGACTCCATCTTGTGACTCAATTTAGAGGCAGCTCAGTTCCCTTTCTATTCAGTTATGGGTCTGGTCCAAATTCTGTCCTGTGAGAAAACTTTATTCAATTGTAGGACTGGGAGAAAACCTTATTGTATTGTTTGAGCCTAGCTCTGTGTGGCTGGCAAGCTGGACCACCTCTCCATGCTTGTTAGAGACCCCTAACTAAGGACCTAGGTTATGCTGTCCAGAAACCCAGTTAGATCCAAAGAATGATGTAAGGAGTTTTCTCACAATTATACATCTCAAACAACCCATGTCTTTTCTAAAACTGGCACTGTACTGGTTAATCAGTTACTGTTTCCTTGTTCCTTTGATTGTTTACAGACACTTGGGGGGAGTGGGCCTTCTCTTTTTCTGATTTCAGGGAATTATACCTGTTCACTCTCCCCCTCCCAACTTAGAAAGCACCTCATCTTTCATCAAATTAGAAATCAGAGTACCTAATGTTGTACGGTTTTCTTTTAATTAATTGGCTTTATATCATTAATTGTTTTTCAAAGTATAAAACTCCATCTCCCCTGTATTTGTATGAGGCCTCAGTTGAGGAGGTTGGGCCCCAGTTTGTTGGTCAATTGGCACCCACTGCTTAATAAACTGATACACTCAGAATATCAAGGCTTTGTTTTCTTCAGTCATTTCATCTTTCAACTGCCAGAGAACCACTTCATTTTTAGGACCAGGGGAAGGAAGCCACACTAGATCACTGAGGTCATTAGTAGCAGGGCGAGGAGTTGATCTGGGCTCCAAATTCCCCCCATTTTGCCCCCTTTTTCCTGTCTTACCTTGGTAATTGAAGCCTTTGGGCAATACTGACACTACAGCCTAGAAAAATCAGGCAGCAGGCTCAGTGAAAGTCAGACAGAAGGTCTAAAGAAATGGAATAAATTCTTTTCTTTTTTTTTTCAGAGGCAACTGGGATTAGGTGACTTGCCTGGGGTCACCCAGCTAGTAAGTATCTGAGGCTGAACTTAAACTCAGCTCCTCCTGACTCCAGAGCCTGTGCTCTATCCACTGTGCCACCCAGCTGCCCCAGAAATGGAATAAATTCTTTCTCTTCCTTTGGTTTGACTCAAGTAGAATGCACCATGGAAGGACCCCTGGAAGGACAGGAGAGGGTAAGGGGAGGCAAATCTGGAAAGGCTGACACAAATTTAATGGGCTTCAGGATTCTGGAAAGATGATGTGTACTGTGGCTCCCAGAGGAGGCATTCAAGTCTTCCTGCACTCCAGAGTGACCCATGGCTCCCAGATCACTGCAAATCAACTTGCTTAAAGGAGTCCTCTAAAATTCACCTCTTTACCATGGGAAAAACAGACCCAGCATTCTTCTGAGATGATGGACACTGCTGTAGCAGTGCCCTGGTCTGCTGGGGAGGGGAAGGGAGTGGTACACAAGGCAGAAATGGAAGTGTTCTTCCCTCCCCCTTTTCACACCACCTACCATGATGATACAGTCACTTGCTTTTGGGGGGAAAGCACTAATACATCCAAATAAGAGTGGCTTCCTTCCTTCTGAAGGCAGGCGCCTGTCATTAATGTCCAAAAATAAATCAGTAATTATGTATAATATAACATATGGCAAGCTTTTATTAATCACTTACTGTATTCAGGGCCCTAGGATTGGGGCTGTGAGGGAGAGAAGATTTAAATAAGCCCTCTAGGGGAGTTCCATTTAATTCTGAGATAAGATAACAAGACAGTTAAACATATACCTAGAATGTGAGTGGAGCCAAGAGGCTCTGAGTTTGAGCTTTGCATTGGACTCTTACTAGTGTGTGGCAGCTCTCTGAATCCCTCCCAGCCTCAGTGGCCTCATCTGTAAACTGCAGGGTGCTGAGAATATCTAAAGTGGCAATACAGCATGGAGGATGAAAAGTGGTTTCAGAACCAGAAAGACCTGGGTTCAGACCTGCATTTTACACAAACTGACTGTGTGGCCCTGGGCAAGTCACCTAATCTCATGGTGCTCTAGGCAACTCTCTAAGACTTTTAAGTAACAGAGAAAATGCCAACCTGCATTGGTAAAGGGAATTTCCTCACCTGGGAGCTCCTAGCACCAATGAAATTAGGGTCCAGACCAAAAACAAGGTAAAGGACACTGCAGGAGAAGTCACAGCATCACTGAATCAAAGGTAGAAGGAATCCCAAAGATCATCTAATGCCACCTGTTTATTTTTCAGAGGTCAAGGCACTTGGGCAGGGTCATATGACCAGTAAATAGCAGAACTGGAAGTAGAAGCCAAATCCTTCCCCCACACTTCAAATCCAGCCTTCTTTCTACTCTGCCATGGCTCCCTCCTACAATAGCAGACCCATGAGATGATCAGCCAGGGAGGAGACACTGAGGGTACAATCTGTGTCCATGGAATAGAGTGAAGCAAACTGGCCTATATGGGTATGAAACCCATGCCCCTGACATTATTGGCACAAAGAGCAGATACAGAAGTGAGGAAGAGAAAAGAGGGGGGAAGAGGAAGAGAGAAGGGGGGAGAGGGTGGGGAGAGGAAGAAGAAAGAGAAGCAGAAAGAGGGGAAGGAGGGAGAGAGTGAGGGGGAGGGAGTAAGAGACAGAGAGAGAGAGAGGGAGGCAGAGACAGAAGGATTGAGAGAGGAAAGAGAGATAGAGCCAAACATTCTGGATCATCACTAATGCAAGACCTTGTTTTGCTGGACCAGGCATGTTTATAAAGACATTTTTTGTTTTCATTTTGTTCTTTTTGTTGTTGGGGGTGGGGGAATGCACATAAAAATAAATAAATAAATCTATTTTTAGAAACTATAAAAGGGATCAGGATTAAAGGGCCAACACACAACCACTGACTCACTGGGGAGCTGAAGAGTAGGGCATCTGTGATGGTGGTCATGATTTAGGATTGGAAGATGCAATTGGAGCAAACAAGCTGCTCTTTTACTCCTTTACCAGGATCCCATAAGAGCTGTCAACCCATAAGAATGCAAGCTCCTTGAGGGTAGGAGTTATCCTTGTTTGCTTCCCAAGCTCTAAGCAAAGTGATTAACAAGTAGTGATTAATAAGTGATAATAAGTGACTAGAATCTATTGCCCAGGTAAACCACTCTCCCTTTGCATTGGGTCTTCCATCTCCCAGGCTGGTTGAGGTGTGCCCTCATGTAAATGACACAGAGAATGACACAGCCAGGGATGTCAACCTTTGCCCAAACACCCAGAAGCAAATACTTCCTTTTCAAGAGGTGGCTACTTTACATAAGCTACTTTGTGGGAGCTTGGGAGGCTGGTTCAAATTGGCTGGTACCTCTAAGCAAAAGGTACTGACAAGACACCATCTTGGTCTCTTCTTCTGATAGAAATAGAGGTGTAAACCTGCCTTTATGCCTTGACTGGATTGGCCCTGCCAATGGCTGATCATAGAGTCACATAGAAAACTCTCTAGAGAACATCTAGTTCCTCATTTTTCAGATAAGGAATCTGAGGCTTACGGAAGTTAAGTGATTTGCTCAGAGTTCCTCGAAGCCAGATCCCCTGACTCCTTCTATTGTACCTTGGACTAGAGTCCAGTCAGGTCTCCTAGAGACCTCAGCAGGGTCTCTCATAAACATAGTGTATACTAAGGAAGACCACCGGACATGGAGTAAGAAGAACTTGGTTCAAGTCCCAACCTTGATGCTTGTTAGATATGTAACCTTACAGTAATAAGTTAATAAGTACCTACTGTATACCAGGCTCTGTGCTAGCTACTGTGTATACAAAGACAGACAAAAGACAGTCCCTCCTTCAAGGAGCTCACTGTCTAATGGTGACAACGTACAGACAGGATATGTACAGGATAAACTGGAAATAACTAACAGAGGGAAGGTTTTCTCTTTAATGGAGAATGGGGAAAGGCTTCTTGCAGAAGATGGGACTTTTGCTGAGAACTGAAGGGAGTCAGAGAAGCCAAGAGACAGAGATGAGGAAGGAGACTGTTCTAGATGTGGGGAACAGCCAGTGAAAATGGCTGGAGTGTCTTTTTCAAGGAACAGTCAAGGGTCAGTGTCACTGGATTGATGCGTACGTGTTGGGGAATAAGATGTAAGAAGATTGGAAAGGTAGGAGGGGGCAAGGTGATGAAGGGCTCTGAATGTCAAACAGAGCATTTTGCATTTGATCTGCAGGTAACAGGGGATCACAGGAGTTTACTGAGAATGTGTGTGTGTGTGTGTGTGTGCGTGTGTGTGTGTGTGTGTGCGTGCGTGCGTGCGTGTGTGTGTGTGTGTGTGTGTGTGTGTGTGTGTGTGTGTGTGTGTGTAGAGGCGCTGGGGGTGACATGGTCAGAACCATGCTTTAGGAAAACCCCTTTAGTGACTGAATGGATGGAAGTGGGGAGAGACTTCAGGCAGCAGGACCCCCCCCCCCAAGCAGCTACTGCAACAGTCCAGGTGTGAGGTGATGAGGGTCTGCACCAGGGGGAGGTGGGGTAACATCAGAGGAGAGAAAGGGATGTATTCAAGAGATGTTGCAGAGGTGAAAATAACAGGCCTTAGCAACAGATTGGATATAAGACTAAATGCAAACATTACACCTCCTCCTTCCTCCAAACTTGACCCTTCCCCTTCTCCGCTTCCCCCACCCCATCCCCTAACTCCTGGACAGCTGTTCCTGCTCCAGTTTCATTACACCCACCACCCCCTCCCAATGCGACACTAGAGATGCCAAACTCTAATAGGCAGCTATGGCAGAAAGTCAATTAAAGCCTCGCCTTTGGAGCTCCAGCTCACTTCCCATGGTTCACAGGGGCCTCTCAGGAGATGAAAATTACATTTCCCTACCAGTGTGGTCCTCGCCTGCCCAGCACATACTTTCATGAGTGTGTCTCAGAAAGAGAAACAGAGATAGAGACACAGAGAAAGCCAGAGAGACAAAAACAGAGACAGAGGCAGACGAGGTTCAGCAATAGCTTTGACAATCCATCCCCTCCCCTAGCGTTGGTCCCTTACAATAATGCTTCAGCACCCGATGATGCATGATTTCATTAGTGCCTACATTCCCCTTCCATACACACAGATTTCAGCTCCTCTACAACTTAATAGATGAATGAGTGAATAATGCGTTAAGTGCTTCTTAGAGCCCAAGACTATCCTTGTCCTCAGGGAGTTTACGTCCCAATTGGGGGAGACAACACATAGATGAGAGTAGCCCCCAGGTAATGGGGTACTTTGATTTGGAGAGTTACTAGGATGGATATCTGGAGGGCACTGGAAAGGAGATATATAGCCAGCAGGAGACATGTCAGGCTCTGCACCATAAAATCAGCCCTTCACCTTCATGACTAAATGAGGCTTCGGAAGTGGATTTGTGTGGAAGCTATCATCATATTATGGCTTAGACTGATAGAGTGTTTCATACTTAAAATGTGTGTTCATACCTATTCAGTTACTGGACTCTCACAACAATCCTTCGAGGCAGGTGGGATTGGTATTTTCTCCATTATACAAATGAGGACAGTGAAGATCAAATAATTTAAAGAGATTGCACAAAGCAAAGATGATAAAAAATAAAAGGAAATGGCAATCGTTGAAGAGACTGTGGGAGGACAGGCATACTGGTGCATTATTGATGGAACTGAAGGTAGCAGTCCAACTATTCTGTATAGCAATTTGGAATCATACAAGAAAGGCCACTAAACTATGCAAGGCCTTTAACCCAGTTAGTAGTGTTAGAAGCAGGACTAGAGAGATCTCAGATTTTTTGGTTCTAGGGCAATACTCTTTCCACAAGACCACAGGGTTCTGAGTTGTTACGTGGCTCAGGGAGTGAGGAGATAACACCTTTCTTACTCTAGCTAGGTAGTATGCATCAGAGGGGTCAGATGCAGGGTCCTTCGAATCTCAGGATATTTGGGATGGAGTCTTAGGTCTTCATTCTCTCCTGCACAGGTACACGTGATCACAATCACCTTGGAGTATGACCTCTTTTGGAGGGTAGGGATTCTTCTTAATGTGTACTGTGTGAGCTCTTAATACAGTCCTGAACTAACATGCTGCTCTTAGGTCACGAAGGTGACAGCATAAGCTCACCATTAAGAGGGCATGAGTTTCCCCAGTGGTGAGGCTCAGTTTGCATTAAACAATCCATCATTTCTCACCCTGTCTGCTCTTGCCCAACAGCACAAATTTACGAGACAGCTAGCCAGGGTTAGGTGTCTGGGGCACTGGACTAAGAAAGTGCTTGGAAAATAAGCTTTTAAAAACCCCAGCACACTACAAGGTGGAAGTAGCTTCCAGTAGAAAGCCCAGGGAAAGCCACTGAACAGCTCTTATCTTCTTCCACTGAAAGGATCAAGATGGGGCGATGAGGAAAGGTCTAAGCAGACAAAATGAGAATCTTCCATCAAAGAATTGGAACAGTGGTGATCAGCTAATGTCTCCCTCTCTATAAATAGGGTGGAACAGAAGGGGAAGGCTGAAGGAGAATAAAACCAAAAGGACCGTCTCACCAGTAATACTCAATATAATCAAGGGTTACTTAGAGTCCAACCCTGCCATTTTGCAGCTGAGGAAACTGACCACCAGAAAAGGAGAATAATCTGTTTATGACAATACAGAGACAGATTGCAGAACTAAACCTTCAGTCTCCAAACTCACTGCTCTTCCCACTATATTGTGGTGGAAGGAAGGAAGGAAGGAAGGAGAGAGGGAAAGAGGGAAGGAAGGGAGGAGAAAAAAGAGGAGGGATGGAAGGAAGGAAAGAAAGAAGGAACGACAGAAGAAAAGATAGAAGGCAGGAAACAAGCATTTATTAAGTACCTACTATGTGCCAGGCCCCATGCTAAGTACTTGACAAATATTTTCTCATCTGATCCTCACAACACCCCTGCAAAGTAAGAGCTATTGTTATCCTCATTTTAAAGTTGAAGAAACTGGGGCAAACACAAGTTATCTGTTTTGCCTGAGGTCACATGACTAATAAGTGTATGAAGCTAGATTTGAACTTAGGTTCAAAAAATAAACTCCAAACCTAACACTCTTTCCAGATCTCTAAGGTCCTGATCCAAATCCTATTATTCCCACAAAACTCCACACTCCAAGCTATACCCCTTTAACACCTGCCAGAGAGCCCACAGCGCTGCACTCTCTGGGACCAAAATGTGAATTTATCATTTAATCTTACATATAATAATAGCTCACACTTATGTACCTTAAGGGGAACAAAGCACTTTTACATATCTTATCTCATCTGGGCCTCACAAAAACCATTTCCATTTTACAGATGGAAAAACTGAAGCTCAGAGACGCTCTACATGATGTCCAGGGTCTCACGGCTAATAGATTTCTGAGGAAGGATAACAACTCCAGTCTTCCTGACTCCACATCCAGAATTCTACCCCTAGTAGCACAATGCCTCTGTTCTCTCCTCTCCCCACTAGACTGTGAACTCCTTAAGGATCCAAACTTTGGATCTCTTCCAATGCCTGCCTAACATATTGTTCCATATATAGTCTACTGAATATATTTTACATATGGATTTATTAATTAACTAATGATAATAGCTAACATTTATATAACACTTCAAGGTTTGCAAAGCACTTTATGTTAACTCATTTGAGCCTCAATAAAACCCTGTGAGTAAGCTATAAGCACCTGTAAATTAGGTGCTATTATCATTCCCATTTTACAGATGAAGAAACCAAGGCAGAAATATTAAGTGATTTGCCTAGGGACACACAGCTAGTAAGCTCTGAAGTGGGATTTGAACTCCAGACGTGCTGATTCAAAGTCAAGTACCTAGCTGCCTAGATGAATGAGGATGTACCTCACCTGTGTGTTGATTGCTGCCAGACAGCATGCCTCACCTCAATAACAAGTAATAATAAAGTATAGAGGTTAAGTAATCAGCTCCCTCATTCTGCTGCTTCATGTAATTACTCTATTGAGGCAATAGCCCGACAAGATGCCCTGCTGGGTAAATAACTAATAAAAGGATCATTAGATTAAAATGGGTTAGCCAGTTTGGATTGGGGAGGAGATGGCAGACTGGCTCAGCCATGGCGCCAACCCCCAAGCCAAGGCTCTGCGTTAGTCACCCAACACTTCCCTTCAAACCTCTGACAGTCTGTGATTAGAAATCAGACAGACAGATGATCACTGCCAGTACAAACAGCAGCCCCTTGATCAGGCAGAGGGTAGCAGGTGGTGGCAGAAGAGGAGGATGAGAAGAGAGAGGAAGATAAGGAGAAGGAGGAAGAAAAGGAAGAGGAAGGGGAGGAAAAGGAGGAGGGAGAGGAGGAGAAGGGGGAGGATGGAGAAGAAACAGAGGAAGAAGAAGACAAAGGGGAGGAAAAAGAGGAGGAGGAAGAGGAGAAAGAAGAGAAAGAGAAGGAGGAAGAGAAAGAGAAGGAGGAAAAGGGCTGAGGAAGCCACAGCTGGTGCTGAGCTCCTGCCATCCAAAGGTATATGAATCACCCATATCATTGTTCACATTTTTCCAACTGTGCCCCGCCCCCATCATTTTTCCATGGTACTCACTACTATCTGGCCCCCAGGGCACCGTGACCTGTAACCTAATATTAGCCTGTTTCTTTTGAACCTCAGAGAACACTAGACAGAATCATACTATTTGGGGGCTGGAGGGAACCCCCTAAAAGGATCTTCTGCCCACCTCATAGATGAAGATCCTCAAGAAATGATCACCCAGCATCTCTGTCTGAAGGTTTCTTATAAAGAGGAACTCATCACCTTCTGAGGCCGCCCATTTTTCCCCTGGATAGCCTACGCCATTTTTTTCTTTATATCACAATTAAATCTGCCTGTCTTCAGTCTTATCCAATCTAATTCTGCTCTCTAGAACCAAGTAGAATAAAATCCCCCTCTGACATCGACATCAACAAATAGACCCTTATAACATGGGTATCCTTGTTAAAAAAAAAAAGTGAGGGACACTGAAGGACACAACAGAAAATATTTTCAATGACCCCTTTACCAAAAATACAGGAAAACTCTAAGGCAGCCTTAGAGACAGAAAACTGGGATTCAGATTCTACCTCTGATACAAAATTGCAGTGAAACTGTAGGCAAATCATTTCACCTGCCTCAGTCTCAGTTTCCACATCCAGGGAAACTGTCACTGCCTGCCTCATAGGGTTGTAAGGAAAGAGCTTTGTTGACCTTACAGAACCAAAGAACTGGTAGCTTCTATTACGGAGCCCAAGAGTGAGGGTTTACAGCCAAATAATACGATGCAAGAGGAGACAAAAGAAATGCACTAAGCTAAGTGAAAACATTCTCGCAGTAAAACGTTTATCTGTTTCACAGGAAAAAAAAATCTTGCCTTGAAATTTACAGTGAGACTATACATAACTGCATGAAAATATCTATTTTTTCCTAAAACATTTTTCATTCATGAGCATTTTCAAGATCTTCATACTGTACACATTTCTGAAAATACATGATACCAGTAGCAACTGAAAATGAATGCTGAATTTGGTACACTGTGTATTATCTACCTCAAGGTAACGCAAGTACGTGGCAAAACATGTATCACCCGTATGCTCCACTATACACCCTTCTATTTAGCCAGCATTATTATAGTAACTTCTTAATAAGAATCAGTCACTGTTTCTAAGTGTTCTGGTATACATTCTTTCTAGTGAAGTGTTAATAAGCCACATCTCATTTAGCAAATCAGTATATTTTCTGCATTTAATTACAGAAAGTAAACTCAGTTTTTTGAAATTTATTTGCACATAAAGTTTTTCCATTTGGCACTATGGTTTGTTGCCTACTTAGTTGAATATTATAATGTCAGCTTGTTCTGAGGCTGTCCATGTACTCAATTTATTTAAGTGTTCATTTTAAGTAAAGCACTCACTGTGTATAGGAATTTGTATTTTGGAGGTGCTTTGATATATCTACAAAGAAAAATTAGGAATTACTTTATTATAAAATGCTCCTTGAAGTCTTAACTGTGTCTATCTTTTAAAAAAAATGTAATGTTAGACTTGTGTGTAAGGACATAATTAAGGCACACCATTATCGTAGGCTAAAAGTTGTATATGGTAAGATATTTTGTACTTACTGTATGTTTTACTGAATGATCTATTCCCTATCCCAAAGCAAACATGAATGAAATCAGTTTAAATGTAGCATGTGGCATCTCAGTCTCTTGAAAATTCATTTCACCTATTTTATTTTATTGAATACTGTCTGTATCTTTGGTTAACCTGTTTAAAGAAAAGGATGAATAAAACATGGTCATCAACAAAAAAAAAAGAGTGAACCTTTAAGAGTACGTTGTGGAAGAGCTTCTGAAAGCCTGGGCTATGGGGGAGGAGACAAGGGAGGCTTGGAGTGCTGCGTTTTTGGTGATTGCAGGTGGGTGAAAGAATAAAAATACAGAGAATCTCAATAAAAAAAATCTGCTTTTATCACCCTGAGAGTCCACCGATGTCTACATCTCAGTCTCTTCTGGTATACCTCTGTACGCTAAAAGATCCACCCATTCTTTAGAGTAAAGATAGATGTGCTAGCAAGAACAAGAGAACAAGTGGTCACATAGGACAGTGATCTAGCACTGTGGGCTCTGGGTGTAGAATGAGAAATCTATGGTCTTGGGTAAGCTATTTCCCCCATCTTGGGTCCTCAGTTTCCTTATCTGTAAAATGAGTGCTGGACTAGATCACAGGATCGTAGATTTAAAGCTGAAAGGGAATTCAGATGTCATCTAGCCCCATTCTTTCATTTTACAAATAAGGAAACTGAGACCCAGAGAGATTAAGTGATTTCCCAGGTCATATAGGTGGCAACTGATAAAAGTCTGATGCTCTGAATGTAGAGACAGTGATCTCTTGACTGCACCATCTAATCTCAAATGTCTCTTCCAGCTAGGGTATACTCTGTGCCATTTTTTCCTACATGGGGCCCATGCTATCCTCCCTCCCTTGGTTTCCTTCTCTTCTGATCTCCCAGGCTAGGGCGTGTCTCTAGCACAGGGGCTATATCCATTTCTCTATCCCAGACAGCGCTTTGCAGAGATCAGGTAATAGCACCAGCAAGCACTTTATTATTATTGGTCAGTCATAGCACCTCTCTCCTGGGTGCCATCATTCTGGATTTCCAGAAAGCATTATGGGAAGTATAAAGAATGTCATTTCCACCAGTGTGCTACAGAGTAGAAGAAAATGATTAATGTTGGTAGACCCAGCATAGCCTCAGCTCCTATTTGTCCACAGTAATTGCTCTGCTCTCAAAAGAGCCCCAAGACACCTAGAACAGCCCAGATCTAGTAACTCCACCAATGAGCTAATCCACCTAGATACAACAAGGCTCCCATTTACAGTGAAGGCCCCCAAGGCAGTGGAAAGGAAAGAATCTTGTCTGGCTAAGAGCCAGGACCACTCCTCCTCCTACTAATCTCTGTGCCTCTCCATCAAACAAGTATTTGTTAAGCACCTACTAAGTAATTTGTTGTTGTTCAGTTCTGATTGACTCTTTGTGACCCCATTTGGGGTTTTCTTGGCAGAGATTTTGGAGTGGTTTGCTATTTCCTCCTCCAGCTCATTTTACAGATGAGGAAACAGAGGCTAATACGGCGAAGTGACTTGCTCAGGGTCACATAGCTATTAAGTGTCTGAGGTTGGATTTGAACTCATGAAGATGAGTCTCCCTGACTGCAGGCCCCAGGTTCCATCAACTGTCCCACCAAGCTCCCTACAAAGTAATATATACCACTTACACTGTGATCAGATACAGAAGCATTAGACAAGATTCCTTCCCTCAATGAATTTACCATCTAGTTGGAGTGTAGTAGGCCAGTTGGCTCCTACGTCTCCAGACCACCTCCTCAAAATCCTTCCCACGCTGGAGTCCTCTGTTTGACTGGTGGGTCCCTGGCTCAGACATGATCCTTGTCTCTTTGCTCCACTGCTCACTCTCTAGGCTTTTCCATCTCCTCCCAGAATCCTTGCTCCAGCTCATAGCCTTCCCCTCCCCCCATGCCAGTTGCCTTCTATGTGTCATCTTTCCTCATTAAAATCTAAGCTTCTTGAAGATCAATGGTTTTTTCCCTTGTACTTGTATCCCCAACATTAAGAACAGTACTTGGCACATACCCCTTCATAAACACACTATCTCTCCTCTACAGTGGAAGATGTTCTGGACTGAGAGTCCAGAGCCCTGGGTTGGAATATCTATTTTGATCCAATGAGCAGTTTTGAAAATGGACTGGTCACCCTAGCAGGACTGTTGTGAGGAAAGTGCCCTACACATTAGCTATTATTATTCTGAATGAACGTCTCTATCCCTTTGTCCCTTGAACATAAACCCAAATGGCATCAAATAGTTAACAGACAACTCAGGACAGTGAAATGATGAGCTGCGTAATGGTGGATTTGTATGTATGTCTGGAAGTCAGTGAAGGCTTCATGGAGGAAATGGGCTGTGAGCTAGACCTTGAAGGATGACTGGTAGGATCTGAACTGATGAAGGGCAAGGACAATACATTCCAAGTGAGGAGAATGGAAGGAGCCTTTAGGCACAGAGATCTGAATAAGCAGCAGTCTAGAAGGAAACTGGCATGATGGAAGGTGCCCACTGGGGGAAAGGGAGTAAGAAAGTTGACTAGATAAGGTACATGGGCAGCTAGGCGTCACCATAGTGCATAGAGCCTGGGACCTAGAGTGAGGAAGGTTCATCTTCTGGAGTTCAAATCTGACCTCCAGAGGCAGACATTTACTTAGTTGCATTACCCTGGGCAAGTCACATAAACCTGTTTGCCTCAGTTTCCTTATCTTTCAAATGAACTGAAGAAGGAAATGGCAAACCACTCCAATGTCTTTTCCAAGAAAACCCCAAATGGGTTCACAGAGAATTGGACACAAGTGAATGACTCAACAACAACAAAGACAAGGTACAACCAGCTTACTGAGGACACTGAAAGCTAGACAGAGACTGAAGTTCAGGCATCAGGCCATATGACCTATCACATAGGTAGTGAAGCAAAGAGTGAAAAAAATTTTTTAGAAGGTGGAAGATGGCTCCCAAGGAGACATGGGGAGGTGAGGGAGTTCAGGACCAAGTCCAGTTGCAAGGGACTGCTGCTCTCTTTTTTCAAGTTTACAAAGTACTTTCATCACAAAACAGATCAGTGATGCTGCATTATTTTCACCATTTTAGAGATGAGAAAACTGAGGCTCAGCAAAGTAATTTCCCCAAGGTCAGTCAACTACAAAGAACCATTTGAACCCAGGTCTTTTGACTTCAGATTCAGTGCTCTCTCCACTAATCCATGCTGTTTATCTCCATTTTGTGGTTGAGGGAACTGAGTTCTAGGGAGATCATAGAGTGAGAAGGATAATAGGCCTCATCTAGTCTAAATCCATTCCATAGACAAAGAAAATTAAGAACAGAGAGGTTAGGTGACTTGTCTAATGTCACGCAGGTTGTAAACAGAAGAGCCAGCAAATGTAGGGGGCTCTGATGCCAATTCATGTACACTTTGCCACTGCACCACACCCATTTTACAGAGAAGGAAATTGAGGCCCAGAGAAGTTACATGATTTTCCCAAAGTCATACAATGGTTGAGCTAAAACTAAAACCCAGGCTCCCTAATTCCAGATCCAGAGTTCTGTCCATGACATCAAAGCCCAAGCCTCAGCCTGAGGATGAATGAGGTATTAAGAAAGGTCCCTTCAATCACTCAGGGGGACAGAGATCCATTGAGGCTGTGGCAACCCAGGGCTTGAGGCTAAGAAAGCAAAAATGTCTCCTGAAGGACCAAGTTTAGCCCTGGAGAACGGCAGAAGGCTGTGTGTGTGTGTGTGTGTGTGTGTGTGTGTGTGTGTGTGTGTGTGTGTGTGTGTGTGTGTGTGTGTGTTTAATGGCTTCAAACATGAGGTAACAGCAGAACCAGTAATGCTTTGTTTACCATGTTCATTTTACCAGCTTCTACTCAATCACATTTTTCAGGTCAGAGAAAAATATATTAAGCCAGAGCTGGACTCTCTGGTGTAGTCTAAGGAGCTCCCAGGCAAGGACTCCCCAGAATATAGTTTGCTGCCTGTATACTCACCCCTAGAGTGTTATTCTCTGGTTATTATACAGACTTTTCTGATTAGAAGCGCTTGTTGTTAAAATGGATAAACTCCTTGCCTTCATAGCTAGCATCTTCCTTCCTCTGCTTACATGCAGGAGACAAGTATCCAGACATACACACTTATTAATGATCTTGGTCCATGGAACATGGCAGAAAGTGCACTTCCCAGGAATGATCCTCGTAATTTATCCCCTCTTTCTAATTCCCAGTATCTTCATCTGTAAAATGAAGATAATGGCTAGCATTTATATGGCACTTGAAAGCTTTACAAAGTTGCTTAACATATGTCATCTCATTTAATCCTCACCACAGCCCTGTGAAGTAGAACTGTTCTTGTGTAGTGATGTATTATTATCCCCATTTTACAGATGAGGAAACTGAAGCAGAGAGAGTTTAAGTGACTAGTCCTGGACCACACTGCTAGCGAATGTCAAGATTTGAACTTAGGTCTTTCTGGCAGGTAGGTGGCTCAGTGGATAGCTCACTGGGCCTGCAGTCAGGGAGACCTGAGTTCAAATTTGACCTCTGACACTTACTAACTATGTGATTCTGGGCAAGTCACTTAACCTCTATTTGCTTTAGTTCACTAGAGAAGGAAATAGCAAACCACTCCAACTATCTTTGCCAAGAAAACCCCATGAATAGTATGGTACACAGGGTCACAAAGAAAAGGACATGACTGAAGAACAACTTCCTGATTCCAAATCAAACAATTATCCACTGAGCTGCCTTCATATATATGTGTGTGTGTATATAAATATACATATAAAATATATATATATACAAGTAAATGTATATACACACGTATATATATACATATATATATATGCACACATATATTACATTTTAATCATAAAGTTGGGGTTCTTTGGTCTGCTGGTTTATTTTTCAAACAGTTGTGTGATTTCAATTGTATGGGGCCTTCCCAAAGAAGAACCTTCCTCTTTTCACTCAACTATCCCTTAACTAAGTCTTAGAAAATAGTCTGAGGCAGCTTGGGTGGTGAAGAGGGCATAGGAAGAGGAAGGAGCTCATAGATTTAGGTTATAATTAACAATAACTGTAACTAGCATTTACACAGCATTTTAAGGTTTACAAAATGCTTTATAAATGTTAACTCATCCTTCCAACGCCCCTGGAAAGTATTGCTATTATTAGCCCCCATTTTACAGAAAAGAAAAATCACACAGACCAAAGCTAAGCAACTTGCGCAGGGTCACACAGCTAGTAAGTGTCTGAGGCCAGATTTGAACTTAGGTCTTCCTGATTCCAGGCCAAGTGCTCTATGCACTGCAGCACTCAGCTACCTTGATATGTAACTTGGGGTAAATCACTTCCCTTTTCAGGGTCTCAGGTTCTTCCCCACTTTTTAGTGGCAAGTAACTGGAAACAAACTGGGTGCATACTGATCAGCAATAGGTGATCCATGAGTGTGGTGGAAGATTCCTAACTCAAGTGAGCTCTCATTGTCTGAGACCCTAGCTAGGGGAGAGGGAAGGGTGGTAGGATCTGGGAGAGAAGAGAAAGACAACAGTGGAGAGATGAGATGGCTCTCCAAAGAGAAAATTGCCTTGAGCATAGTTTTTAAAAACAGCTAGCATTTGCATAGTGATTTAAGGTTTGCAAAGAGCTTTATAAATATTATCTCATTTGAAGCCTACAATATTCCTGGGAGGTAAGTGCAATTATCATCCTCCCATCAAGATATTGAGATTCAGAGAGATGAAGCAATCCATGACATGCCCATAGTCAGGGAGCTGGAAGAATACTTAGAAGTCATTCCCCTCCCCCCCCCGCCATTTTACAGATGGGGAAACCAAAGCACATAAAATTTAAATGACTTATCTAAGATGACACCAACAATAAATCAGTTCAAACAGGAAGACTTCAGAGAGGCCTGGAAAGACTTATATGAACTGATGCAGAGTGAAAGGAGCAGAACCAAGAGAACTTTGTACACAGCAACAATTACAGTGTGCGAGGAATTTTTCTGATGGACTTAGTACTTCATTGCAAAGCAAGGACTTAAAAAATTCCCAATGGACTCATGAGGCAAAATGACTCCCACATCCAGAGAAAGAACTATGAAATTTGATAGCTGAATGAGGCAGATCATTTTCTTTTGTATTATGTTTTGTTATGTTTTATGATTTCTCCCATTCATTTTAATCCTTCTATGCAACATGACTAAGGTAAAAATGTATTTAATAGGAATGTATGTGTAAAACTTATATAAAATTGTATACCGTCTCAGGGAGGGGAAAAATCTAAGATATATGGAAGTGATTGTAGAATGCTGAAAACAAATAAAATAATTTAATTTTTTAAAAGATTAAAAAAATAATAAATCAATTCAAGTTCTCTGACTCCAAATTCAGGCCTCTTTCTTCTACATCTAAAAGAGTACAGAGGAGAGCCTTGAGGTGCCAGGGTTCTAGTGTTACAACTAGCCTTGTCTGGATTAAGACAGAGAGAAAACACGCTTAAGTTACATGATAAGGGATTTGAGTTTTGATTTAAAGGAACTTTCCCTATGAAATACTAATTAAATTCCATTCAATAAACAACAATACCTCTCCGAAGGGAATTTAAATTCGATTTGGCAAGATAATAGGAGTACCGAGAATAGACTATCTCTCAGACCTTGAATATCTCTGTGGCCTTTTACAAACATAACTAACTTTGGAACTGTGCTTTTTAAAAAGTAGTCACAATGTCTAAACCCTCTCTCTCCAAAATATCACGGTTAGGCCTATATGTCAAAGAGGTGAAAGTCAGAATAAATAAAAAGTTTCTACAAACCAAACTATTCATAGTAGCACTTTTTTTTTTGTGATAATAAAGACCTGAAAACAAAGCAAATGAGGCAGTTGAAGCAGTTAGGAAGCCCAGTGGATGGAACACGGAAATCAGGAAGATGATGGTTTGAATCCTGCCTTGGATTTTTGTTAGCTAGAAGGCAAATTACTTCACATTTCAGCCTCAGCTTCCTCTTCTGTAAAATGGGAGGAATAATAATGCTTCCCTCACTGAGCATCAAAAAATATGTGTAAAGTATTTGGTAAAACTTAAAAAGCTATCTATAAATGAGAGTCATTATCTGATGCCCATTGATAAACCGATAAAACAAATCTGGCGTGTGAGCATAACTGATTATAACTGTACCAAAGAAATGATGAAACTGAAGAAATCAGAAAAGCATGGAAAGACATGTATGAACTGATGCAGAATGAAGTAATCAGAACTAGGATAACACTATATCCATTGATTATAACAATGTAAACAGAAAGAACCACATGCAACAAAAAGAATATGGATACTTTGTAATTATAATGATGCAGCTTGGACCAGGAGAAGTCAAGTCAATAGGCTTTTATTAAGTATCTACTACGTGCCAGATCTTATTGTTAAGTACTTGGGGATAGAAAGGCAAAAAAAAAAAAAAAAACCCAAAAAACCAGAATTCAAAAAATGTACCTGTAACCTCACATACGAGGTTGAGGGATGGTGTGTGTGGACTACTACATATATCATCAGACAAAATCAGTATGTCATTTGGTTTTGCTAAACTACTGTTTCCTTTCTTTTTCTATTGTTTATGACAGATTGGCTTACTGAGTAATGGTAAGGGGAGGGACATATCCAGGAATGAAGGTTATAGAGGAAAAAAATGATACCAAGGAAAACATTTTAAAAAAATAAACAAAGCCATAATTTTGAGTTGTGTGAAGCAGGATCTTGCCTAACAGCATGGGGCTGGATTAATGACTTCTCTGAGTCACTTCCAGGCCCCATGACTCTCGGAGCAGGTGTCTCCTGAACATGCATCTCAGCCCAGGGTTTCTCAAGAGCCCTTGTCATTCAAAGAATTTTTCCCAAGCAAGAGGCAGAAAAGCTGTTTGTAAGATGAGTCAGAGGCACCCCGTGTTACCCAGTCTGACAAGTGGCCCGGTTTGATATACGGGCAAGAGAGAAGCAGGCGCTGATCCTAATCATAGGAGACAGCCTGTATCTCCTGACCCCGTCAGCAAGGGCAAGACCACACAGGGGAAAGGGAAAGAGACAGCAGAGGTGTGGGAAGGAAGGCTCGAATCCAGAGGCTTCCTAGCAGCCTGCAGCTTTCTCTCCATGAGGAAAAGGGGTAGCAGAGAAAGCTCAAAACAGACCGCCAATTTAGAGCTGCCTTGCATCCTCTCAGGAGACTCAACAGCCTCCCCAAAGCGTGGGATTGAAACAGGGTGAGAGACAAAGGGAGAAAAAAATATTCCCTCTGTCCATTTCCCCTCTTACCAGCCCATCCCTCTCCAAACCCCTATCCCTTGGACCTGAACTGGCTGATTTCCCAGGAATTCCTCCCCAAAGTCAGCCCCTCCTATTCTGTTTCTTCTCCTGTTGTGAGTTCAGAGCCAGAACAGATGGCCGAGGCTCCCACAAAGAGGCCTTTTTCATCAAGCAACCCACAAGGCAGGAAGCCACAATAACACCCTGGGTTCAAGAGAGTCTGTCTTCCCAAGAGCTGAACACACTGCCACATCTATGGGGCCTTAGAGCATGGCTGCAAGATGGTGGCAGGCCAAGGCTGGCATCCTGGTGCAGTGGAGAGGGGCAAGTCCAGCATTCACTGGATTGGCATTCTGGAAAACTCATTGTGTAAAATGAAGATGACATGACCTATAGCTATAGAGAATAAGGAGGCTTGAATACGATGACCAATCAATCAAAATGTATTTACTAGGTTTGTGCTACATTCCAGGTGTTAGTATGGGAGGTTAGGTTATAGAGAGCACCTCGCAAACCTTTCATTACTTTTTTTTCAATTTTCAAACATTTTCCCCTTCCCTGCCCCCTCACATTAGAGGAAAACAAAACACAACACACTTTTAACAATAATAATTAAGCAAAACAAATTCCCACACTGGCCAAAACCAAAAATGAGTATCTCAGTCTGCACCCTGAGTCCATCACCTCTCTGTCAGTGGAGCCTCCCTAATCACGGGGGATCACTGTGGTCTCTTAAGCCTGTGTAAAGCGCTAGATAAATGCCAGCTGTCATATGGGATAAGGAGAGGACCTGTGACTTCACTGATATAGGGAGCAGTCAGGTGAGAAAGAGCGCAGCTAGGAGGCGCCATAGCGCATACAGCCCCAGGCCTGGAGTCAGGAAGACTCATTTTCCTGGGTTCAAATCTGACCTCAGACACTTTACTAGCTATGTGACCCTGGGCAAGTCACTTCACCTGGTTTGCCTCAGTTTCCTCATCTGTCAAATGAGCTGGAGAAGGAAATGGGAAACAACTCCTGAATCTTTGCCAAAAAAAATCCCAAATGGGGTCGTGGAGAGTCAGACACAACCGAAAATGACTAAACAACAACAAATGAGGAAATTTCCTCTACCAAGGCAGGTCAGCCACTTCCCTACAATTTACAATCTTAGAGAGTTGCCCAAAGGAGTGACTTGCCCAGGGTCATACAGCACAGGTAGGATTTGAACCCAGATCTTCTTGATTCAGAGGCCATCTCCTGTCCACTAGATCACAATGCCTCTTGCCTATTATTTTAATGATTCCCATGTTTATGATGCCCAGTGAAAATACCAGCCCACTGCTGAGCCCTATCTCTATTCTTTTACAGATATGAGAAAAACATGGCAGGAGGTGAGGAATGCCATACACTTAACCAAGGTATCTCAGCAGATGAGGTTTCTGAACCAAGAAAGACACCACTCAATCACAGAGATTCAACAGTCCTAGCCAAGGTCGGTTCTTCTCAGTCTGCTGCTGCCTCCACTCCCCAAAAATGCCTTACCAAGTCCATCTACCCCAGAGAGAAACCTTAGGCAGGTTCCCCAAAAGATGTCTAGACTTCTTCAGTTACCCAGGCCAGGTCGGAGCAAGATGCAGCTTCAAGACCCAGCATACTACAGATCAGTAATTTATAGTGAGAAGAATCTACTCAAAGAAGGACACTGGGTCTGCAGTGAGTAAAAGGTAAAGCTGCCTCTAAAAATAGAGGTATAGCTTCTTGGAAATACTGAAGGGAAATGAGCGAAGGCCCTCCCTCTGCGGGGAGAGAGAGCCCTGTGGGGATATCCTCAGTTCTTCCATGCATCAGGATCTTGGTCCCTCTTTCCAAGTAGGCCTGAGAGAGCAGCTGGGTGGCACCATTGTGCACAGATCACTGGCTTGGAAACCCCAAAGACTCATCTTCCTGAGTTCAAATCTAGCCCCAGATACTTCCTAGCTGTGTGACGCTGGGCAAGTCAATTAACCCTGTTTGCCTCAGTTTCCTCATCTGTCAAATCAGCTGGAGGAAAAAAAATGGCAAAGCACTCTAATATCTTTGCCAAGAAAATCCCAAATGGAGTCATAAAGAGTCAGGCCCAGCTGAACAATAACAAACCTAGGCTTGAGTCTTACCTACCACTTAATGTGCGACCTAGGTAAGTTATCTCTGAATCTCAGTTTCTCCATCTCTAAAATGAAGGAGTTGGACTGGATGATTTCAGGTCTAAATCTATGATTCTAAATCTCCTAAGTCCACCCCCTCAAACACCAATATTCCTCTCACGTAGAAGTCCCTCATTAATAATAGTAGTAGTACTTACAGAGTGCTTCAAAGTTTAAATTCAAAGGACTTCCCAAATATTATCTCATTTTATCCTTATAAACTCATGAGGTAGGTGCCATTATTATCCCCATTTTATACGTGTGGAAACTGAGGCAGGCAGAGGGAAGTTAAATGATTTGACGAGGGTGGTTGTTGCTGTTTGTCCTTCCATTCTCCAAGAGGACCATGACATCAGAAAGGTGATGCCACAAACATGCAAGTGAATTTGATTTAAATGACAGAGGGCTGTGCAAAGAAACCAGTCTTACTTCATCCTCCAGAGCCATCTGGGTCCAGGGGCAATATATCGATCAGGACGAGACCTTAGCCTTTTCAACTACCATCTTTAACATGTCTCAGTTTGACTCATTCAGTGATTAAGGATAGGTAAGAAATGAGGCAAAGGATGGTTTCTTTTGCCTAGTCAAAAAAAATCAATCTGGGAGGGGAAGACCACAATTAGTAAATATTTGAATCCAGGTCTTCCTGACTCAGAGTCTTGGCCTGTACCACTTGACTGTATCTGTACCTACAAAACTAGATCCCTTCCGAAATCTCATGATTCTCCTTTCCAGGGCAAAATGGCATTCACATTATGCCAATTATCAACTAAATTATTCTAGGATGGATGTCAATTTAGTCATAGGCAGAGGTTAGCAACTTTTAGCCTATATCCTAAAGATGGCATGAAGGTCAAATTTCTTTCTTTAATTTTCTCAATTAATAATAATCTCACTCTCTCCCACCCCTGCTTAAGTTGAAAAAAGGCAAAAACAAAATCTTTATAACAAATAAGCAAAAAAGATTCCCACGTACCCATGTCCAAAAATCACATTCCTCAATTTGTACCCTGAATCGCATGGCACTTTTCAATGGCACACAGAGTCGTCAATTAACCCATCAATAAGTATTTATTAAGTACCTAGTATGTGCTATCATTCGATATGCTAGGCACTGAGAATATAAGTACAAAAACCTCCCACAGGATAATACCACTAGCCTTTCTCAGCAGGATGGAGTTGATGACAACTGTAATGAACCTCAGTCCTAAATACCATTTGTCCTTTGTCTTGGAGAACAGTTCATGAACTCTATTTCTATTTCCCTTTCCTTGGGAGAGAGAGGTGGGGGCTCATAGGTATGGGATGCTGAATCATCAGACACTACTGTAATGTCATTTTTGCCTTTATTTTTCTTTCTTCTAAGGGAAAGGGGGGGGCAAAGTATTATTGGGAAATAACTATGGCATGAAATACAAAAGGCAACAAGCTTTTAAAGTTAAACAAAAATACAGTTGTCCAAAACTCAAAATAATTTGGGGCAAACAGTTCTAGTCATGGAGTTGCATGGGCCTGAGTTCAAATTCAGGTTCTAATACATTTACTGGCTGGGAGAGTGAGCAATGAATTTAACCTAAGTCTCAATTTCCCCATCTGCAAAAAGGAAATGATCATACTTATACTATCTACCTCGCATCACTGCCATGGGAAAAGCATTTTATAAAGACTTCTGTGGTGCTTTGTTATTTTAGGGGTCCTCTGTCTCATCAGATCATAGATTTAGATCTATATGGGAGCCCAGAAATCATTCTGATCAACCCCTCATTTTTTTTTATAGATGAAGAAAATAAGACCCCCGAACAGGGGGCTAGGTGGCTCTATAGTAGATAAAGTACTTGGCCTCTAGTCAGGAAAACTCATCTTCCCGAGTTCAAATCTGGCCTCAGATACTTACTAGCTGTGTAACTCTGGGCAAGTCACTTAATTCTGTTCGCCTCAGTTTTCTCATCTGTCAAACGAGCTGGAGAAGGAAACAGCAAACCACTCCAGTATGTCTGCCAAGAAAACCTCAAATGAGGTCACAAAGTGTCCTCACATGACACATGACACTCACACTAGGGTGTGTGACTAGACACGATTGAAATGACTGAACAACAACAACAAATTGAGACCCAGTGTGGTTATGTGACCTGTCTAAGGTCACAAAGGAAATAAATATCACAGCTGAGATGTGAACTAAGGACCCCTGGCTTCACAACCAATATAATTTCCATTGCCCCATGTCATGAGACTCAAGGCTCACGATACTTCAGCACAATTTTGCCATTGGCCTTTCTAACCAAGGTCACAGACTCAACAATTTCGAGCATGGGGAGGAAGAAAGGATATGAGCCTTAAAGGCTGTCTGATCCAGAGGTGGCAATGAGCCCACAACACTCCTGAACACTGCCTAAACTGGATTAAAATGTAATTGGGAAACATTTAACAAAATAACTAAAATACAATAAAACATAGCGTTAATATGTGGTTTTTCTAAGTCGATTAAAAATTCTAAGTCTATTCTAAGTCAATGTGTCACACACAAGGATACTTATGTAGGGTTTAGTGGTCCCCATTTTGACATTAATTTGACACCACTGCTCCCATACAATCCCTTCATTTTGTAGATGAGGAAACCAAAGGCCAGGGAGTTTACATATCCACGGTCATACTGATAATGAACAGCACGGCTAAGATTTGAATAGCTGCCCTGTGGCCTTAATCAGATCTTTTCTCCCTCCATCATCCTTGACTTACTGCTCTGGCCTGAAGGATTTACTATGAAACCATCCTTATTTTTATTACTTTATTTTTTAAATGTTTAAATTTTATTCACTTCATTTAGATTATCATGATTACAATTACGTAATATTTGTTATTATGTAATATTATAAAATATTAGGTATTTATTAATAAGAAACCAACTATGAACAAAAGGAAAACCCCAGAATTCTTCAGGTAACTTTTTTGTTTTGTTTGCAGTCCCTTCAGCTTCACCAATCATCCACCACCACAACAGAGACACATGGGGTTGTAAACCAGGCTGTGAAGGCTCAGTCACACTTCAGATGAGGGAAGGAGCCTCAAATCTTTTCAAAGCAGGGTCCAGGTTTTAGTTCAGGAGTGAATCTTGAAACTAACCTCTCTAGGTCACTTCTGTGGATGGTTGGATCTTTTTTTAATGTCAAACTCATTGAGAAAACACAGAAGTCTCAGGATTGTACTCTTGGATTCACGGGATATTTCAGCAAGTCAACTGAGGCTTGTACTTGGTGCAGTCCCCCTCTGTCTTTCTTCTTGATCCCTAGAGTGGCTGCCACAGAGACTCTTCAACTCTGTCTGCTTTACTGCTATAATACTCCCAGAATCTATTCTCTCTCCTCTCCACTCCATCCCCCACATGGTGGCCATATTAGTACTGCTAGACCCACTGTAAAGAACCTTCAGACACTCCCTATTGCCTCTAGAATTAAATATCCATTTCTTTGGCCTTCCGGGCCCTCCACAATCTGGGCCCAGCTCATCTTCACATATATTAATATATTATTATTCATGTATTATATTTATATCACATATATCATATATTAATCCTCTCCCTGCCCCACCCCACACACACTGTACATTACAACCAAACTAGTCTGCTCGCTGCTCCCCATAAACAAGATGCCCTTTTCCCCCCAGCTCCACCCCAGTTGTTAGTATCCTTCCCCAATCTGCTCTGTATTTATTTTGAATATACAGGGCATCCCAAAAGTCTTAGCAAAGTTTTAAGCTATTGAAGCTTATAAATGAAACCATATTTACTTCTCCACTACCTACCTCAAAAGGCTGCTAGGATCAAAGCGCTTCTGTGCAGCTACCCTAGCTCCCCAGCAGAATGTCAGTTTCTTGAAGACAGACACTGTCTTGGTTTTATATTTGCATCCCATAGTCCCTGACAATCAATCACTCATGAATATTTATTAAGCATTTACTTTGCACCAGGCGTTGTACCAAAGGCTAGGGATAAAATTAAAATAGCCCAAAGAGTCCTTACGTTCAAGGAGTTTTTATTCAAACAGTGGAGACAACACGTAAATAAATCAGCAGATACAAGATACACACAGAGGACACAAAAGGTAGCCTTGGAGAGTTTGCCTTAGTAGGGACTTAATAAATGCTTATTGATGGATTCATTGCTAATGGATCTACTATCACAAGAATGAGATGCTATGGGGTCCAAAGACAGAGGAGAAAACACATGCTGGGAGTTCCCTGAGAGGTGCCTTACTAAGATGGGAGAAATAAGTGAACCAAACGATGGCTAAGTAACTGGCACTTTGGTGGTGCTGTTAGTCTGGCCATTTTTCAGTCATTTTTTCAGTCATGTCTGACCCTCCATGACCCCATGTTGGATTTTCTTGGCAAAGACATTGGTATGGTTTGCCATTTCTTTCTCTAGTTAATTTTATAGATAAGGAAACTGAGACAAACAGGGTTAATGACTTGCCCAGGGTCATACAGCCAGGAAGTATCTGAGGCCAAGTTTCAATTCAGGTCTTCCTGACTCCAGATCTGGCATTCTAACCACTATGCCACCAAGCTGCCTCATAATGTATTGAAAGAAATCAAATAGGATATATCTTGGAAGACTCTGGCCTGTCTGTGGTAGAATTGTTTGGGGTAAGATGACAGGAAGCATCGTTTGGTCCTGGGTCTTTCCATCCTCTCCTTGTGCCACAACTATGGTGAGTAAGGGTACTCACAGATGTCTGTGTTTATCTAGAACTGTGGCTTGTGCTGCTCTAGAAAACGCCCCCAAGGTACTCACTATAACTGGAGTTGTAAATTGAGAAGCACCCACTATGTGCTAAGCATTTTTTACAAATATTCTTATTGGTTTCTCACAACAACCTTGAGAAGTACGTGCTATTATGATCTCCATTTTACAGTTGAGGAAACTGAAGCATACAAATCAAGTGACTTGCTCAGGGTCACATAGCTAGGACATGTCTGAGGCTGGATTTGAACTCAGGTCTTACTGACTCTAGACCCAGGACTCTATCCACTGCGCCACCAGCTGCCATAGTACATGGGAATGAAAGCTGTCATCAGATCCAGTCTGGAGCTCCCAATCTGAATGGTACAAGCTGAGCTTTTCCCCAACCCTCCATTACCTGGAACAGGTGACCAGCAATGAGTATCACATTGCAGTAGCTGTATATACATATTATACACATACATGTATATATGTGTTTATACATACATATATATATACAAATATATAAAGATATCTCATTTCCAAAGGGAAAAAAGTTTTAAGGATCATAGTATATACAATGACTACAATAATGCGAATGAAAGTCTAAATGGCAGCTAAGCTCATGTTAAGGGCACCAGTGTTGGTGCCAGGGAACAAATCATGAAACATTCCTCCCTCCTGTATCGGAAGGACAGAAACACATGGACAGAAGATGGGCAGCTGGTTTTAGAGTCAGGAAGACTTGTGGATATGTACAGGTATGTCCCTGAGGCAATCGCTTAATATCTCAGTGTCCTGGGAAATTCTAAAACTATATAAGTTACAGAGAAGATATTAACATGCATTGGTTATATGGGAGTTATATGGAAGTTCCCTGTACCAAATTCTAGTGAATCCAAAAGTAAGGAGATACAAGGAGTATTTAATCTCCTTTCTCAGAGTCAAGGAACAATCTTATAAAAAAAAGTCAGTCAGCAATCACTTATTATGCTCTCACTGTATACCAGGAATTGTCCTAAATGCTGGGGATCTAGACAAAAAAAACAAAAGGATCCCTACCCTCAATAAGCCTACATTCTAATGGGGGACTACATGCAAACAATGTACATACGGAATATATGTATGTATATGCATATATATATACATGCATATGTATATATACACATATATATGTATACACACAATGTATGTAAATGAAATCACTGATCTACTCCAGTCTCTATCCCTATATCATTTATAACTGAAAGTAATGCATCTGGAATAAAAATGCAAAATATGGACTGGGAAAAATCTTTGCATTAAGCACTTTCTGATAATTCTCTGACACACAAAATCATCAAGGAATTGCTACAAATTTGTAAGACCAAGAGCCATCTTCCAAGTTAACTGGTCAAAGGATATAGGGGCAGTTCTTGAAGGAAGAAATTTTTTAAAAAACCTCTTTGACAGCAGAGACTGTGCAGTACATGGCATATAGCAGGTACTTAATAAACGTTTGTTAATTGACCTACAAATTACCAAATAACTGGATGAAAAAGCACTCAAAATATTCAGTAATGAGGGAAATGAAAATTATAACAATCTCATCAAATCGATGAAGATAATAAAAAAATGATAAAAATTCAGAACTTCCATGTCAGTGGAAAAACTGACACATGTTATTCTACTACTCGTGGAATTGTGAACTGGCTCAATCTTTTTGAAGAGTGATATGGAATTATACAAGGAGAATTACAAACACAGCCATGCCATTTGATCCTGCGAGTCGCCAGGAGGTGGATTTGTTGTTCAGTCATTTCAGGCATGTCTGACTCTTGGTGATCCAATGGGGGTTTTCTTGGCAAAGACATTAGACTGGTTTAGCTATTTCTTTCTCCAACTCATTTTACAGGTGAGGAAACTGAGGCAAACAAGGGCTTGCCCAGGGTCACACAGGTAGTAAGTGTCTGAGGTCAGATTTTAACTCAGGACCAGTGCTCTATCCACTGTACCGCTCAGCTGCCCCCAGGAGGTGGATACTTTAAGCATATTACTGACAAGGGAAAAAAAATTCTGCAAAAATTATCAGTACTAGCACTAGCCCCTAATAGAAAAAAATAACCTGAAATCAAACGAAATGCTCACTAACTAGAAAATTAAATTATGATATATAAATGTAATGGAATAGTTATTATTGTTCAATAAAGATCAAATATAAAGTATTTTTTAAAAATAAGAGGGATGAAATAATGACACGGTAAATTAATTAGATAATAGATGTCATACAAAATGAGTAGGCATGCATAGCTTGTGATCTACATCTTTGGAAAAAGTACTCACACCAACAGATTATAAACTACTTGAGTTTGTATCTACGTATTTATCACCTAGTACAGAGCCTGGTATATCGCAGAAGCTTAATAAATGCTTATTGATTGATGAAATCACAAATCCATCAAACTAGCCTAAAGTATACACAGACAGTCCCCTGCTGACAAATAAGTTACGCTCTCAAAGTTCATTTGTAAGACCTGCAAACACGTTTCCACGTAGAAATGACATTATATATGGCTGGGATCTTAAGCTACCCCCAAAAAAGGCATATTCAACCCATAATGGAATTGGACTATATGGATGAACTCACCTGAATTCTAATGAACCCAAAAGTAAGGAGATACATGGAATATCTTATCTCATTTCTCAGAGCCAAGGAACAATCCTATGAAAAAGTCATTCAACAGTCATTTATTATGCTCTTACTGTATACCAGGAATTGTCCTAAATGCCAGGGATCCAAAGAAAGAGACAAAAGAGTCCCCACACTCAAGAAGCCTACATTCTAATGGGGAGGCTACATGCAAACAATTATGTACATACAGAATATATATGCATGTATGCATTTATGTATACAATGTACATATGTATATAAATGTATATGTATGTGTGTACACACACACACACACACACACACACATACACACACACACTGTAAATCAAAGGCATTCTCAGAGGGAAGGCTCTACCAATGGGAAAGGTCTAGAAAGGAATCCTGCAGAAAGTAGGAGTTGAGCTGAGTCTAAAAAGAAACCAGGACAGCTAGTGGTGCAGTAGATAGAGCACCAGTACAGGAGTCAGGAGGACCTGAGTTCAAATCTCACCTCAGATATTTGATATTCACTAGCTGTGTGACCTTGAGCAAGTCACTTAACCCCAACTGCCTCATCCTGGGTCATCTCTAGTCATCCTGATGAATATCTGGTCACTGGATTCAAATGACTCTGGAGAAGTGAGGCTGGTGACCTGCACAGCCCTCCCTCACTCAAAACAAAGTCAAGTGCAAGTCATGTCATCATTTCTCTGATGGCATGGTCTTCTTTGGCAATGAAGAACGAACACACAAAGGCAACCAGGGGTAAGAGGTGAGGAAAGAGAACATCCCAGTCATGGGGGAAAGCCAGCGAAAAAGCATGGAGTTGAGAAATGGGAGTGTCCAGTATAAGGAATGGCAAGGAGGCTGGTGTCAATGGATCACTGAGTATATACAGATGTATATAAGAGAATAAGATGTAAGACTGAAATGATAAGAATGGGCCAAGCTGTGAAGTTCTTTAAATGAAGAATGGGATTTTCTTTTGATCCTTGAAAGTACAAGGAGCTACTAGTTTATTGCAGGGGTGAGGGGAGAATATTTTGGCAGCTAAGTGAGGGTTATATTGGAGAGTGGAGACACTTGTGGCAGACCAACCATCAGACTTTTGTAGTAGGCTAGGTACAAGGTGATGAAGGCCTGCTCCAGTGTGGTAGCTCTATCAGCAAAGAGAACACAAGAGACCTAGGCAAGAAAACAGCAAGATTTGGCAATGGACTGGATAGGTGGGATGAAGGAGAGACGGCAGTCAAGGATAACCTGGGCGGATTGGGTGTGTTGGGCTGAGGGGAGAGTTTGGGGGGAAAGATAATGAGTTCTGTTTTGGACATGATGACTTTGAGATGTCTGTGAAATATCCAGTTTAAGATGTCTGAAAAGCAATTGATAATGGGAGCCTGGAAGTCAGAAGAGAAATTAGGGCTGGATGAATAGAACTGAAGAATTATCTGCCTTGAGATGAGACTGGAATCCATGGAAGCTGATGAGATTTTGAAATTGGTGAAATTTGTCTTTTGACTCCCTTCTGCACTCCCCGCCATGCCCTGGACCCCAGGGTCTCCAGGGTTCAGAGTCCTTGAATCTCAGCCAGGTGGTCATGGATTGTCTTCAAGTGAGAGACTACTTAGATATAAAAGAGAGAGAAGTGGATGAATGAACAGATGACAGACGGACACATCGATTTGTTCTTGTACTATATACTATATCCACAGTGAGATATATAAAAAAGATATAGCCATGTGAAAAAGCAAGTCCATGTGCTGCACTGGGACATGAAGAGACCTCTAACACAGTGTGTAGAAGATTTCAGAAAGAAAATGGACAAGAACCACACAGAACAAGGAGGTACACCATTGGAAGGAGTGCCCACACCCACAAGACCACAGATCCAGTGAAGAAATGAAATATCTACAAGAAAAAAGCGTATCTGGGAAGCTAGGTGACATAGGGGACAGAGAGCTAAACCTGGAGTCAGGAATACCTGAGTATTTAAATCTGGCCTCACTCACTGGTCATTTACCCACTGCCTGCCTCAGCTTCCCCATTTGTAAAATGATGATAATAGTTGTCCCTATCCCACAGAGTTGGTATAAGGAGCATATGAGATTATTAAGGCACTTTGCAAACTTTAATGCCATTGTTACTATTTTCTACTCAAATACCTAAGAAAATCTGATCTCATCTCTACAGTTGTTCCATCCGACAATCACACCCATCCAAGCCTGCCTGTGCTATATGACTCTCGTCCTCACATCCCATAAGTTCACCATAAGAGGCACACTTAATCTGCTAGGGGTCTTCCTCCCTTTCTTTTGACATTCCCAGGATATTGGTCTGTCTGTGGGTCATCTCTCCCTTTTACCTGGTGATAAGCCCATCTTTTTTTCACTCTTACATTTCTTTGATAGATTTCTTCTGCTCTACTTCTCCTTCATAACTCTTTGGGATACATAGTTTGGTCTGCTCACACACACACCCCAGGATTCTCCACTGCCATATGGCTGTCATCCTCCTTCCCAAACATCTGTCTATGCATCAATCAACCAATTAACCCATCGATCAACAAGCACTCATAAGAAGCCTATGATGATGCACCCAGCCCCCTACTAGGGGCTGAGAATATAAGCATAAAAAAACCCCAAACAGTCCTCGCCATCAAGGAGTTTATATAGGAGATATAATATGTAAACATATGAATAGATGCAAACAGATTTAAAATACACAAATATAAGTATAGTTACAAAATAAATACTAAGTCATTTGCAGAGGCAGCCCTACAAGTGGGGGCAGAGGAAAGTTCCCACAAAGAGATGGCCCCTGAGCAGAACTTCAAAGGAAGTTAGGTTTCTAATGAGCAGAAATGAAGAGGGGAGCAGAATAAGGGAATATAGGCCAGAGCAGATTTCTTCATTAAAAGCTTAAAATTACACTGACCCATGAATGTACATATACATATATACATAAGCACAAAGGTGTATATAGTGTATGTATATCTCATAAGTTATACACACACACACACACACACACACACACACACACACACACACACACACACACACACACACACACACACACACACACACACACACACACACACACACACACCCCCTGAGGAAGCATAGCAGAATGGATAGATTGACTTTGAAATCAAGGAAGAGCTGGGTTCAGGTTCTCCCCTCTGTCACATACTGGTTCTGTGAACCTGGACAAATTCCTTAAATGCCCAGTTCTACAAGCAGTTCTTTTCTACTTTAAGCAGCAGAAAGTTCAAGACCTACCCAGGGGGACAGTTTCCTCACCTGCAAGTTTTCTGTACCACTGAAATCACAGGACCAGTTCTTACCTCATATGCCTGTATAACATGACATATCATCAATATCCCTGGGGAACCTAAAACATTTATAATGGATCTATAATGTCCCCATCACCATATCCCCTCATTGCTCTGGTTTGCATTTATGGCATTTGGTTTCTGGATATAAAATTGGAAACGTATCCATTTTTCTGAAATATTTCGAAGATATGCTTAAATTTACAACCATTTCACCTTCCAATCTAAAAACTGGCAAAGGCAAATCAGGAAACCCAGAATGTTCTGCTATGCCCACAACATCCTCATGAAGCACCCATGTACCTAGATGCCCAGTTAGGAGCCTGCCAATGACTCAACTATCCAGACCAAGCTTAATCAAATGACTGCACAGATATGCTCTGTGGCATTATCACTTATGTGCCAGGCATTGTGCTAAGTGCTGCGATACAAAGAGTGGCAAAAGACAAAAAAAGGCAAAAGCCCTAAAGGAGCTTACAATCTAAAGGAGGAGACAACAAGCAAACAAATATGTACAACAAGCTCTATACAGGAAAAATCAGAGTTAATTAAGAGACAGAAGGCACTAGAATTAAGAGGGGCTGGGAAAGGCTTTCTGTAGAAGATGGAATTTTAGTTAGGATTTAAGTCAGTGGGCAGAGATGAGGAGAGAGAGTGTTCCAGGTATGGGGGACAGAGAGAAAATGTCAGGAGTCAGTTGGTGGAACAGCAAGCAGACCAGTGCTTCTGGGCCAGAGTATTTGGTGGGGAGTTACGTGTAAAAAGACTAGAAAGGTAAGGGAGGGGAAAAGTCAGGAAGGGCTTTGAATACCAAACAAAGAATTGATCCTGGAAGTGTTAAGAAGCCTTTACTGAGTTTGCTGCTTTGGGGTGTGTGTGACACATTGGACCAGTGCTTTAGGAAAATCACTGTAGTGGCCAAATGGAGGAGCTATTAGAATGGGGAGAAACTTGAGGCTGGTGGACCTGTCAGCAGCGATTGCAGCAGTCCAGGCGTGAGGTGAAAAGGGTCTTCACTGGGGGGTGGCAGTGTTAGAGGACAGAAGGGGACATAATTGAGAGCTATTGCAAAAGGTAAAATCAACAGGCCTTGAGGCAACAGCCTGGACATGGTGGATGAGAGATAATGAGGAATCCAGGATGACTCCTAGATTGTGAACTTGAAGGACTGGAAGGATGGTGTTGTCCTGTACAGGAATAGGGAAGTGGCGAGCAGGAGAGGGTGTAAGGGGAAGGATGGTGAATTCTGTTTCGGTCATGTCTATCTGTAACTTTGCAGAATATAGGGAGCTCTACAGAGAATGTGCCCTAGAAAATCCTGTGCATTTGTAGCCTTCACCTCACCTACCTGGTCTGATGGATGATAGCTAGCAAGTCTCGTTCCCTCTCTGGGTCACAATCTGCTCATATGGAAAAGGAGAGGGTGGGAACTTAAAAAGCCTGTGTTCTAAGGGCCCTTCTTTCTTTGAATCCAGTGATCCTAAGTCCCCTAAAGTATGCAAAACAACATACACCTTTAGCTTATTTTGGATCCTTATAATAAACAACCCTTCAAGGTGCTATTATCCTTATTTTATAGATAAGGAAACTGAGTCTGAGACAGAAGGGACCAGTCCAGAGTCATAGAAGAAGGAAGTGTCTGAGGCCGAATCTGACTGAGCCTCAGAGGTCCCACCAGGGAGTTTACGTTTCTGAAGGCCCTGTCCTTTTGTGCCCAATGTAAAAGTGAGTCAGGCTCAGGATATGTGAGACTTTTTTTTAATTCTTAAGAAAAGAGGAGACATTAAATTGTCATCCTCTCATGGGGGCTTTAGGCCTCCAGAGAGGTGGGCCAGGGGCAGGAGCACAGATGTTATACTAAGGGTTCCAGCCTCCCATTGGGCGGCACTCCTTAGGAACCCCCTCTGAGTCTAATGAATGGGTTTCTCCCTGGGGCTGATGAGTGTCCTCAGATGACTTCTGGGAAGCAAGTGCTTTTTCCTCTCTAGGTCAGAGTCTGTTCATGTGGAAAAGGAAAGGGTTGAAATGGATAATGCCTCATGTCCTCTCCAACTTAAAAAAAATCTATGTTCTAGGAGCCCTCCTAACTCTGAATCCTATGATCCTGAACCCTCTTATCTCATCAGAAAAACTGGGATCAATAATAATCATAGAATCTCAGAGCTAGAAACAACCCAGAGGGCATTTGGTCCAAACTGAACCCAAATCCAGAAATCTTCTCAGCCAGGGACCCTCCAAATGAAAGCCACCAGAGACAGGCAACTCCCTCTCTCTTCAGGCAGCCCCTTCTTTGGATAGATAGCTCTAGTGGTTGGTAAGTCTTCTCTCATATTAGCTAAAATCCCCTCTACAACTCCCCAGCTTCCATTGTTCCCAGTTCTCTGGGGCCAACAAGGTGTGTAGAAATCTCCCTTACTCACAATATCCCTTAACACACAATCTAGCTGTCACATCCCCTCTCAATCTTCTCCAAGCTAAACACCTCCAACTGTAACCAGCAATCCTATAGCAGTTTCAAACTCAGTTTGTCCAAGATAGATCTCTCATTTATCTCCAAGTCTCCATCTCTTCTGAACTTCCCTATTATGGTTGAGAGTGCCTCCATCTTCCCAGTCATGGATCAAAACCTCAAGTACTGTCTCACTCATCTCCCACATCTACTCCATTACCAAATCTCGGAATCACAAAGAGTCAGACATGACAGAAAAAACAACTGAACAAAAAACAACCCATCTACTAACATGACTATCCAGGATATTCTGTTTCCCATCATACCTTTGTATTGGCTGCCTCCCCCGCTCAGCTTAGAATACTCCTCCCCCATGATCTTTAATTCCTAGCTTCCTGGACTTTCTTCAAGACTCAGATCAAATCAGCCATTCTGGCAAAAGTCTTTTCTGGTCCCCCTCCCCCCAGGAGCTAGCTCCCTCTCTTCTCAGACTGTCTTGTATATACCTACTTGTTTTCCTGTTTTCACCCAATAATAATTGCTAGCATTTGTATAGTGCTTTTTGAAGATTTACAAAGTACTGTACATGCTATCTCAGTTGATCCTCACAACAGCCCTCTGAGGTGGGTGCTATTATTATTCCCATTTTATAGATGAGAAAATTGAGGATGAGAAAAGTTAAAAGACTTGCCCAGGATCATACAGATAATGTCTGAGGCAAGATCTGAACTCAGGTCTTCCTGACATTCTAACCCAGGGTGGGAAACCTGTGGCCTCGAGGTGACATGTGGCCCTCTAAGTCCTCAAGTGCAGCCCTTTGACAATTCAAACTTCACAGGTAAATGAGTTCTGTATCCCTGTTCTACAACATATTACGTCCTTTAGGCTGGAGATTGTTTTTACCTTTCTTTGTATGTGTGTGTGTGTGTGTGTGTGTGTGTGTATACACACACACATACACACACACACATATGTATTTGCTCTTGGCACTTTGGGGAACCAAGTCATACACAGGATTGCTTTCCACTACCTCTTTCCCTTAGCCAGAAGGAGCTAGAAACACCATGATCTCTATCGTTCCAGAGACAATCATTTTATTCTTTAAAGACTTGGCTGGCAGTGAAGGTAGGACCCATGGTGGGAGGGTCAATGGCCCTGGTGAGCTGAAGACTTGAAGGGATGGGGTAAAGCTGGTCAAGCTGGGAAGTGAGGGCATATCCTCCAGGCTCCCATCTTACGTAGGAGGTGAGTGCACTATAGACACAGATAGAGGTACAGCAGAGTCCCATCACACCACATTTAACTTCCAGGACTTCTCTTGCCATATTGCATTTAACTTAAGGAAACTCAACGATGGACTGAGCAAAAAGAGAAAGAGAGAAAAAGAGCAATTTCCATTGCACATCTGTTCTCAATGCTCCCAATAAGGGGAGATGAAGATAAGACTCTAAAATCACATGTTATTTGTGAAATCATTTCAAGGTATCTTTTCTCCCCTAATTATCAGTTTCCCTGCCAGCTAAATCTTTACCTATTTTTGGTTTCCTCTAAATTCTGGTTTCCATCTCACTTCTAATCAATAGTTTAATTGAGTATTATGAAAAATAAAATTAACATTCAATTGTTTCCATAGGAACCATGTTGCCTCCCCATTCTGATTCAGAAGGCTTTCTTTTAGAGACCTTAGCCCCTTTACAGCTGTTCAAAAACACTATACTATCCTTTCTGAGTTGTCTCACCTTTCTTCCTGACTTTATAACCCAAGCTCATACTCTTTACTATATGGAGGTTTTGTTACTTTGGCCATCGACGTAGTCACATAGAAACGTTAACTAAATCCTCGTCCCCTCCTATGTGGATGACGTATACTACAACTTTCTTTTTTTAAAAAAACTTTATCTTTATTACATATAAAAAGTTTTTAATATTTTATTTTTAAATTCTGAGTTCCAAATTTTCTTCTTCTCCTTCCCCTCTTTGAGAAGACAAGCGATTTGATATAGATTATACAAGTGCAGTCATGCAAAAATCTATTTTCATGTTAGCCATGTTGCAAAAGAAAACACAGACCAAGAATATGACAATTTTCTGGGGAATCTTCTTGACTTCCATGTCTCCCCTTCCCAGCCCTCCCATGCAGGCCACCACAATAAACTTCCTGTTTGAAAAACTGGATATCTACAAAATAAAGTCCATATTCCTCTGGACTCCACAATCTAACCCCATTTCATCTACTCAGCCTCCCACCTCACTGCTCCCCAGCACTCACTCTCCTCTTACAGTCAGGTCAATTCCTATCTTTGCCCTCATACTGGGTCCCATCTTGGAGTGTCCTCTCTCTATCCTTATGTCTAGCCTTATCCATCTTCCAATATATGCTGTCTCCCCATTAAACTAAAAGCTCCTTGAATGCAAGGATTGTCTTTTGTCTTTCTTTGTACCTTCAGTGCTTAGCAAGATGCCTGGTACATCAAAAGTCCTTAATGAATGCTTGTCGATTGACAAGTCATACCTGGGGTCTGCCATGGAGCTTTCTTGAACAAATCTGGCTCAATGATCACTTCCTTCCCTAAACTGTCACCAAACCTCTTCTTTAGATCCCATACTCAAGCACTAAATGAGATTGAAACTTTGTTTTTCTAGGATGACTTTTCTTTGTTTTATTTTGTTTCCCTCTGAAATCTCTTATCCTCTGTGTGGCATTTTCTTCTAATAACTATTGTTTGGCCATTTTTTCAAGGATTAAGATTCAATAGAAACCACAAAATCATAACCAAGAAACATCTCTGTTCAGGCAACCAGACTATACTTACCCTTGTTGAAGGAAGGAAGGGCCAGGGATACTCTTCTTGTCCTGGAGGCACTGCTCTTCAGGCCTCTAAACAATTTTAGAATGCCCAAGAACAGGGGGCCCTCCGTCCCTTGGGCTTCCACAGACCAGGTATTAACCATGCTGGGTAACCCAACAGACAACCAACAACCCAAAGGCTTTGGGAGATTTCTCTGTATCCACTGTGCACCATATCTCACTTTCCATTCTCTGTATCCACCATCTGCCATGCCTCACTTTCCTTTTCTGTATCCACCATCTACCAAGCCTCACTGCCCACTCACTCCGCAACCCCAGATGGTCAAACCACCCTTACCTGGAAGCTGCAATCTCCGCTTTCTGCTTGGCGATGGTAGCCGCTCTTTCGGCTGCCTCGACGGCTCGGTCAACCTTCTCCCGGATCTTGCTGGCCCTCAGCGGAATCAGGTTCTTGCGCTTTCCACTCACCAGAATATTCTGCTTATATTTCCCTTCCTCCTTTGTACCATCCGGGAAAGTCATGCACCCATAGCCATGACGCTTATTGTTAGCCCATTCCCCCTCGTACTTGAGTCCATCTGAGCGCTGGCTCAGCCCAAAGCCAGACCGTTTGTCGTTCTTCCACTCGCCCACGTAGGTCTCAGTTGTGGTGGCATCAATGTCATCCTCAATGACAGACAGCTCCGCCTCCCCCTCACCTAGGCTGATGGTGGAGTTGATGTCACTGGCAGTGGAGCTGACCGTACTCATTCCAGCCTCGCTGCGGAAGGAACTCTGCTTGCTCCTCTGGCTGGCCAGGCTACTCTTGGATTCCGACTTCCGCAGTTTCAAGCCACTCAGTAGGGACCGCCGGAAAAGCCCCTTTTTCTTGCTCTTGAGGATTTCGGCATCACTATGAGCTACAAGGACGAAGCCCCCCCGGGACACCGCAGGGCTGCCGGCCACAGCAGGTGAGGCATCTGGATGCAGTGCTGTGCCATTGGTGTGCTCACTTCTCAGCGAGTTGATGGACGTCCTCAGGGGTGACCTGATGACCGCAGCCATGCCGTACGGGACGCTCTGCCGGACGCCATAGCCTTGGCGCATTCCACCAACCCATTGACCCTGGTAAGTCCCTGGGAAAGACAGAAGACAGATGAGTGAGCTGTTGCTTCGGCCCTATACATGGTACAACATAAGTTAAGGCAGGATAAAAGACTCTATAACGAGGAGACCAACTTTTGGAAGAGAGAAGAATGGGGTAGGGAGTGGGGAAGATCTTTCATCATCTCATTTCTCTATTCAAAAACCTTCAGTCATTCTCCACTGACTAAAAGATGAAGTCTAAGCTCCTTAACTTGGCAGTCAGAGTTCTCTGCAATATAGCGCCAATTCATGGACTTTCTGCCCCATCTAGACTGGTCTATTCTCCATTCCCCCAAACACTCTCAGTGAATTCCAAATTCTGTACCTTTGCTCGTGCTCTAATGGAGAACTGGCCAAAGATGGTGACAGTGTAAAAGTCTGGAATTCCAGAATGGCTACTCTCAGATTAATGAGTAGTTCCTCCAAGAACACAAAAATCCCTTGGTCAGTAAGAGTGGACCAGAGAGAAGATGGAAAGGAGGAGGGCCTTCCCAAGCTATTCCTCTTGGATCCTGTTTCTCACAGATGCATTTGCAAAAATAAAACTTCTCCCTAAAGCAAGCCCCGACCCAAAGATTTACACAATCCCAGATTTGGTGGATTCAGATAAATTACAAGAAAAAAATCAGTCAAACCATCTTAATGAACTTCCTAGTCCAGTCAGTCAAAACTATCCATTGAATAGTCAGGCAGATCCACATGTCATCTATGCTGAATTTATGAGAAGCATGTATCACAGTAGACAGAACAAGCAGTCTTGAAATAAGGATGATCTGGGTTTAATTCCTGCTTCTTACACACACTTGCTGAGTCTCTGAGCAGGTCACTTAGCTTCTCAATTCCCTTCCTTTTCTCTCTTCCTCTTCCTAAGCTACCCTAACAGTATAAGTGACTGCAGGTAACCATCTGGATTAATTAATGCAATCATAGGTCCAATACAAGCAAAAACCTTAGTGTATAGGGTCTAGATTTTGAAGGCCCAGAAAGGTTAAATAATCTACCTAAAGTCACACAGATTATAAGTAACAGAGGTAAGACTAGAACCTGGAGAACTATATGATCCAGTGTTCTTTCCACTCTGACCAATTTCCATACTGCCTTCAACATATCATGGGGATCTCTGAATTCATCTAATCCAGATGCCCTTCTTTGACAGATTAGAAAATTGAGGCTCAGAGGAGGACTTGTGCAGGGTCAGAAAACTGGTAAATTATTTGAGGCAGGATTCCAACCCAGATCTTCAAGTATTGTGCCCTATCTACCACCACTGCTCCCTTCAAAGATTCCACCAATGTGGACATTTTCTCTACCACAGGTTTCCTTTGCTGTAGAAAAAAATCTGTATTAGCTGCTATGAAAATAAAAATGAACCTGGTCACCACCCAAGTGAGATGAGCCTTTCGGAGTTCTGGTAGGCTGGTTCTTAAACAACAGATACAACAGATAGAGCCTGGGCCAAGGCTACATATTCGTAGTCACAGTATTGTCAAAGGCAGTCAAGTGATGCATTTGAAAGCTGGACTTGAAGTTAGGAAGATTTGAGTTCAGATCTCAAGCCTTAGATACTTACTGATTGTATGATACTGAGTAAGTCACTTGAGGGTCTCTGAACCTGAGTTGCCTCATCTGTAAAATAAGAGGGTTGGGCTGCATGGCCTCTAGGACTTCTAGTTTTGAATTTTTGATTCTATGATTCCAAACTGGGGGGAAATGGGAAGAGGAGACACCTCCTTCTAGAAAATCACATTAAGTTGTGTTAGAGAAAGGAACAAGCTATGGGTGTGGCGAGAAGAATCTGGGAATGAGCAAGAGAAAGGCAGGACTAAGATGCCAGTTAAGGAACTCCTCACCCCAAGGCAGCAGAAGACACTGAGCATCTGAGACTTTAAGGATCAGGAAGGATCCGATTTTTATCCCTTGGGTGGGGGTGGGGAGTGGAGAATAGGTGGGGTTGCCTTAGTGGTCCCTTTAACTCCTAGGAAGCATAATTCTCCCTGCTCTGGGAAAAAATAATAACTGGAGACTAGATCTGAAACCAAAAAGAATTTAACCTTTTGCAGAATTAATGATGATTAGTGCCCTTTCCTCTCAAGCAGTTAGAAAAGAAGCTCCTTAAAAACAGAGACTGATTCATTCTGGTTTTGTGTCCCCCTTGCAAAACACAGTGCCTGGCACATAGTAAGTCCTTAATGAATGTTTCTTGATTGAGTGATTGAAGCAACTGTCAATATCCTAAAATTTCTCTAGTTTTAGATTATAAATTGGTTTTTCTTGTATTTTTTTCTTGGAATATGGCTAATACATAATTTTTATATGTGTCTATACATATTTGTAATCAGTTTTATTTCTCTTGCCTTCTCAATGTGTAGGGGAGGGGGAATAGGAGAGAATTTGGAACTGAAAATAAAAATGAATTGTTAGAAAAATTATAAATTGTCAATCTGTATTAGTCGAGGGAGTTTCCTCACCAGAGAGCTCCCTGGGCCAATGAAATAACAGAACCTGAGCATTAAACACACACACACACACACACACACAAACACAAAACAAAATCTTTCCAGTCACCAAGGCTTGTTCAAGCCTTCCAGGAACCAAAGCAAGAAAGTGGAAAAGTGAACAAGTGGTGGGAAAGGCTAAAATCCTGTTATAAAACAATAACTCAATATCTAGATTGGCTTTAAGGTCTACAAAGAAATTGCTGACACTTAGATATTATTGTGCCCATTTTACAGATGAGGAAACTGAGGCTCAGAGCTGCGAATGGACTTGCCCACAGTTAACCCAGCCTACTAAGTGTCCTTGATGGAATCTTTATCTTTTCACATCTTTTTGTTCTGCCACCCAAAGCAAATGTCAGATCTCAATTGCTGCACCAATGTTTCCAAAATCAAATAGAAACAGGGCCCCTTAACTATTCATATTGACTTAGAAAGACACACATTAACATTATTCTATTAGTTCTATTACACTTAAATCATTTTGTTAAATATTTCCTAGTTACATTTTAATCTAGTTTAGGCTGCACTTGGGAGTATATATTGGGAGTATGTTTGACCATAAGGTCTGATATCCTGTGGCCTCTTAGACCATAAGGTGCCCAATGAGGAAGTTCAAAGCCAGCGCCATTTGAACGAATTTTAGAAGAATGGAATCCCAGAGAGGGAAAAAAGAACTATGGGAGCTATTGTCAGTAAGCGGGAAAGGAACAGCTTGCAGTCGGCGTCTCCAAATGGACAACAACCCCTTCTTTCTCCCCACACAGTCAGCACTCTAGTTCATGCCCTCCTCATTGCTGTTACAGTCTATTCATGAATGTCCCTGACTCAAGTCTTCTCCCCTCCCATCTATATACAACAGAACTGCCAAAGTAATATTCCCAAAGCCTGAGTCTGACTATGTTACTCTCCCCGTTCAATAAACTCTAATGGCTTCCTATTGCCTCTGAAATAAAATATAGACACCTTTGTTTGGCATTTAAAGCTCTCCACAGGTGCCCCAAAGGGACCTAAGTGCACCAGTATCTATTAGCAGGGATGGAAAACCTTTCAGGGATATCCTGCTAAATCCGCATGTATTCCTTCCCTAACTAGGTGGGGAGAGGTTAAGATTGCCCACAGATCACCACGTCTCTAGCTGGTTACCCTTCATTCAGATGCTTTAGTCAAGGTCAGATAAAGTATCAGAGCTAGGAAAATGGTGTGGGTAGGGGGCAGAAATCCCCTTTAGGAAATGCAAACACTCTACTCCATAAGCAGGTATCAACTAAAACTGTAATTACCAGTTAGTACTCTGGCAGGAATTCTGTGATAGTCCATAGAACACAAGATAAGACCTAAGGGACAATGTGATACATAGAGAAGGAAAAGCAACAGATTGAAAACTAGAGAACTTGGGTTCAAGTCCTAATTCTGCTATGTATCACCAGTGGGCAAGTGTCTTAACTGTACCTCAGTTTCCTCATCTGTAAAATGAAGGGGTTGGACTAGATGGTGTCCCAGCTCCAAGTCTATGATGATGTCAGGAAGAGAGAGGGGGAAAGAAATATAGACAAAGTGGGAGATGAAAACTTCTGTGGCTTATATGTTCCTAGCTTTGCTAAGATCTGGACCCAAACAAATCACGTGGAATTTTCTCCCATGCCCTAGGTTTCTGACTCTTCATCTGGTGAACTCAAATTCCACTTTCTCCAGGAAGCCTTCTGTAAGCCCAATGGTAATGAAGAGCTTCCTCCACTCTTGGATCTCAAGGTATTTTGTTCTCTACCTTTCTGATGAGCTAGAAATATTAGATATTCTATAGATATTTATAGATATTCTATAGATATATTTATATAAAGAGATTTATATTTTATCTTTCCCCTCTATTTGTTTGTAAGCTCTTTGAGGGCATAGACCATGAACAGTGATAATAATAAGCCAACAATTATATAGTACTTCAAGGTTTGCAAAGCACTTTACAAATATCTCATTTTACCCTAACAACAACTCTAAGTGGTAGGTGCTGGTGGTGCCTAGCATTAAATGGCATAATATTTCAAAAGTGCTTAGCACAGCGCTATAGAAATGCTTATTTCCTTCCCCTTGCACACACTCCGAGCATAGTATTCTTCAATAAGTTAGTCAATTAGCATTTAATAAATGCCTACATTGTGCTAAGTGCTAGGATTGTAAGCAAAAAAAAAAATAGAAGGCAAAAGATCCCTGCCTTCAGTGAGCTCACAGTCTGCACACAGTAAGCATTTAAATTGGTCACATTGAATGGAATTGAGGATTAATTACACAACCAATCTGAATTAGGAAGGCCAGAGAATCAATTTATACAAAACACTTGCCAACTTACCTAGCACACACCTTGAAAGGTCCATCAGCAATATAACCATGCAACCCCGTCCTGATTGAGGCTACATCAAGACCTTATCTATGAGAAGGTGTCCGTTTAACACAAGGGCGTTTAACCTAGAGCCCCTGAATTTGATTTGTTAATGTGTTGATAACTGCATTTCAATATGGTTGGTTTCTTTTGAAACTTAGTTCATGATTTAAAAACATGATTCTGAGAAAAGATTCCACAGGCTTCGCCAGACCGTCACAGGGCTCTCTGGACTCAAAAATGGTTAAGAACCTCTGATTTAAGAAATTTCATACTGCAGTAACAGCAACATTGTACAATGACCAAATTTAATAGACTTAGCTTTTCTCAGCAGTGCAATGAACTAAGACAATCCCAAAAGACTCATGATGGAAAATGTTATAGACATCCAGAGAAAGAACTATGGAATCTGAATGCAGATCGAAGCATACTATTTACTCTTTGTTTTTTCTTTGTCATGGTTTTTTCCTCTCGTTCTGATTCTTCTTTCACAACATGACTAATATGGAAATATGTTCAATATTATTGTACATGTATAACCTATATCAGATTGCATGCCATCTTGGGGAGAGGGAGGGGAAGGAAGGGGAAAAAGTAGGACTCAAAATCCTATAAAAGTGAATATTGAAGATTAAAAATAAATAAATTGGGGGGGGGGAACATTCATGCTGCCTGCTTGGTGACCATGTTGTGGTTCCCTGAAATGAGGCAGGTTGGCTTAAATAATAAAAACAAATCCTCACATCTGTAGAATTTACAAAGTCCTTGACAGTTTATTGAAATTTCCCTCCAAAAGTGCCAATGATATCTTCATCACAGAGTGCTACAGTGAAAAGAGTGATGGATTTGAAATCTAAGGACAAATCCTGGCTCTTCCACTATCCAATTGTGTGAGGTTGACCTGTCTGAGCTTCATTCTCCTTAACAGTAAAATGAAAGGATTGGATAAGATGACCTCAATGCTCCTTTCAACCTCGAACTCTATGATCCTATGAAATAACCATGGCCTTTTCTCAGTCCTCATTCTTTTTGACCTCTCTATAACATCTGGCACTGCTGATCTTCCTTCCCTCCTGGACTCCTCTGGGTTTTCATGATGCTGTTTTTTCTTGGTGTTTCTTCTACCTGTCTGATCAGTTCTTCTCAGTCCCCTCTGTTGCATCATGATTCATGCCCCACCCCTATCTGTCCTGGGTGGTCTTTTCTTATCTCTATGTTCTCAATGACCTCAGAAGCTCTCATGTGTTCAATTATTATTTCTCCATAGATGATGATCAAATTTACATGTTCAATTCTAGTCTCTCTCCTGAGTTCTATCAACTTCCTGTTGGACATTTCAAACTGGATGATGACCTCGAGACATCCCTAACTCAACTAGTTATCTTTTCCCTAAAACCCAACTCTCTTCTGAATGTCCCTATTTGCATCAAGAAGGGACATCACCATCCTTCTAATCCCCCACATCTGCAAACTTGAGTCATCATCAACCTCTCACACTCCCTCATACCACATCTCCAATCAGCTGCCAAATCTTACTTCTGTCTTCACAACATCTTCCATATCATCCCTCTTCTCTCAATTTGCAGGGATCACCAAGGCTATAGCTTCCTTTATTGGTCTCCCTGCCTCACATCTCTTCCCTCTCCAATCCATCATCCACACAGTGGCCCAAGTGGTATTCCTATATAACTGATTCTCCTGTTCAGAATATACCAATGGCTCTCCATTACTTAGAGAATCAAATTCAGATTCCTGTATTTGACATGTAAAAGCCTTTGCAACTTGGCTTCAATTTGCCTCTCCAGCCTTGTTATATGTTACTCCCCTTCAAGCATTCCACAGTCTAGCCAAATTGGCCTTCTTGCAGTTCCTAACATATGATACTGAACCTCCCATCTGTGCATCTTTGCAAGGCTGTTCTCCCTGCCTGAAATACATTCCCTCCTCCTCACCTCCACCTCTTAACATCCCAAGTTTCCTTCAGAGCTGAGCTCAAGCAGGACCTCCTACATAAGGTCTTTCCTGATGCCTCCAGCTGCCAATGCCTCCCCCTTCAAAAATTTACTTTGTATTTTATATGTATATGATATATGTGTGTGTTTTGCATATATGCACATGTAATATACTCATGTCATACATACTTTCTCCCCCTACAGAATGTGAGCTCATTATTCTATTCTTAATCTATGTATCTCCAACACCTAGTACAGCGCCCAGCATGTAGTATGTACCTGATAAATACTTGTTAATGGGTTGATTGCTTGATTGATTTACAAAACATACACACATCCATTTGAGCCTCCCCAAAGGAAGAATCACAGAAGGATAGATCATAGGATTTAAAGGTCAACTAACCCAACTTCCTCATTTTTCAGAGGTGGAAACTAAGGCACAGAAAAAGGAAGGGACTTGCTCTGGGTCACACAGGTGGCATAGATATGTCTAGAACTGAGTTCTCCTGACTTCCAGTACTCAGAGCTCTTTAGGTACAGTGCCTCAGTGAAATCTATCTCCACTAAAATCATCATGGCTTTATCTTGCTCATTCTACCATCACAAGGGTTACCAAACTCCTTTGGTGGCAACTCTTAGCTCTGCAGCTGCCCCTTTTGCTCCTAGTTCTGCCCTCAAACTGTTCCATCCACAGCAAATTAAGCAACAGGAAGATAGCATTCTGGTATGATGGATAAAGCACCAGACTTGGAACCACAAAGATTAAACCTTGGCGAGGACATTTACTATGTGTAAAACTGGGCAAGTCACTGAACCTATTTGGGTCTTAGTTTTCTCATCTTTAAAATAGGGATGATAGTACTTATAATATCTATCTCACAATGCTGTGAAGATCAAACAATGAAATAAGGCAGCTAGCACAGTGGATAGAGTGGTGGTCCTACAATCAGGAAGCACCTGAGTTCAAATCCAGATTTAAACACTTATTAACCTCTGCCTTGGTTCCCTCATCTGGAAAATGGGGACAATAATGGCATTTACATCCCTGGGTTGCAGTGAGTATCAAACAAGGCAAGGTCTGTAAAGTCATTTACAAACTTTAAAGCACCATATTAATGTAAGTTATTAAAAGTGTGAAAAGCTTTTTATAAAATTCAGAATGCTGTGAGAGACAATCACCATCATCACTGAGAATCAACAGAGGCTCACAGGATGACAACTTAGAGATGGAAGGAACTTTATTTGTAGATTCTCCATGAAGAAACTGGTGATTAAAGGGGGATCTGAGTTTCAGTCAATCAGCTGGGGGATCTGTCCTGGGTCCTGAAATGTTCCTACCTGGCTCAGTGGAACTGTCTTTGTGTTGGCACAAGACACAAGATTTTGTTGGAACAAGAATTTGTGTTGGCAGACAAATGCCCACTGCTGACAAGTGGCTTTGAGATCCTGGCATGTAAAGCAAGAAGTAGCAAAGATGCCAAGGACTGACAACACTCTATCCCAACGAGTACTCCTGGAGATATTATTCTTATGATTTAGATAAATGACTATTCTTTTCTGAACTGACTAGACTCATTGCCTTATCATCATCATCATCATCATCATCATCATCATCATCATCATCATCATCATCATCATCGTCTCCTTCTCCACTTCCTCTTTCTCCTTTATCATCATCTTCATCACCAACATTTCTATATCACTTAAAGATTTGCAAAGCACTTAACAAATAACATATGATTTAAACCTCACAACAACCCTTGGGAGGTAGGTGCTATTGTTATTACCTCTATTTTACAGATGAGGAGACTCTTACAAGGCCATCCAGCTAATAAGTGTTGGAGGCAAGATTCAAACTTGGGTCCTCTTGACTGATTCCCTACCCACTGCTTACCGGAGTGACACATTGATTCCAACAAAGTACTAAAACCAGTCACAGTCCAACAGTGCATGACCTCCACTGAAAGCTCTAAGATCAATTAAATGGGATGTTAGGAAGGCAGATGCCAGCAAATCAAAACTTCATAGGACATCATAGTATTTAAAACCGGAAGAGAGCTTAGAAGTCAGGTAGAGGAATCCTGGGAGGTGGATGTTATTATTATCCTCATTTTACTGGTGGGAAAACCAGTGTGTTATAGTAGAAAGGGCCCTAGACTTAGAATCAGAAGGCATGGTTTCCATTTCCAACTTTTGAACTTACTAACTCTCAGCCTGAGTTTCATTATCTGTAAAATGAGAATAGTGACACTTGTACTGCCTGTTGCTGAGGAAGAAAAAAAGGTCTAATAAAAGTGTAAGTGACTTGCCCAAGGCTACATAAATATAATAAATGAATGGAATGAAAAGTATTATTCACTTGCTATGTATTAATCACTGGGGATACAAACAGAAATAATTCATGCCCTCAAGAAGCTCACACTTTAACAAAAGACAACACATGCTAGAATATTTAATTGCAGGGAACAGAAAGGTCCTTAATATTCAGAGACTGGACAGATAGCAAGGCCCAAGAGTTGTTAAGGTATGTTGGCTGGAAAGCAGCTACGTGGTACAGTAGATAGAATGCCAGCCCTGGAGTCAGGAAGACGTGAGTTCAAATATGGCTTCAGATACTTACTAGCTGTGTGACCCTGGGCAAGTCATTTAATTCTGCTTTTCTCAGTTTCTTCATCTGTCAAATGAGCTTGGAGAAGGAAATATCAAACCACTCCAGTATCTTTGTCAAGAAAACCCCAAATGGGGTAAATTGGACAGCAATAAACACTGGCAGACCAGTTGGCAATGCCTGGGGGTCTAGAAGACATAGCAATAAGACCTAGTAAACCTTAGGAAAAATGGTACATGGTTCACTATCTTACCAAAAGAATTGTAGCTGCTGACTTCTTAGTATTATAATAGCCCCTGAGATTGGAGTGGTCCAGTGGCTCTGCATTATATCCCTTTGGTAAGGGAGGGATCAATATCCAATACTTAGTGAGGAATAGGCAGTGGGAGCTGGGGTGGGGGTAGGAAGGGTTACTACTGGGGCCACTAGACTAGTAAATAACAGAGCCAGGATTCAGCCCCAGACCCTCTGACTCTAAATGCTGTACTTAATTCCACGATTGCCCAAAAAGCCATGGTGTATCTTCTCCCACCTTACCCCCACCCTTCGATCAATCAACAAGGATTTACTAAGGATCTATGGTATGGTGTATTCCAAAAGTCTCTGTACAGTTTTACACTACCAAATCACTAAGGTTTTTGGGATACTCTGCATGCCAGGCTGGATTCTGGAGTCAGAGATTTGTCCACATAAATCATCATTATTTGCCTAGGAGTTTTTTCTCCTCAAGAACAGGGAAAAGAATAGGATCACACAATAGAACCACCAGGAAGCAGATATTCTGGATCTCTCCATTGGAAGGGACTTCAACAGTCCAACCCATCTCTAAGCAGGAAGTCCAAAGACAGTGCTGAATCTAGGAGCGACCAAGGACAGCAATGCTGAGGAGGGTATGCTCTCCAACAAATGGAAACAAAATCAAGAGGGATAAATTCATAAAAGGGATGCAGAGAAAGGGAGCGCCAAAAGTTTAAGAGGAGGCAGAAGGGATCTCTTCTTTCCTTTAAACTGTTTGGCCTTTTTTCTGCATCCCTTTTATAAATGTATCACGCTTGATTTTGTTTGTATTTTTGGAATGCATAGCTTCCTTAGCTTTGCTGCTGGACTATGTAACAATCAGCAAGGATTTATTAATGTGGCAGGCACTGAACGAAGTGCCGGAGATACAGAGAAAAGCAAAAACACACTCCTTGCCCACAAGGAGCTCACAGTCTAATGGAAGAAACATGCAAACAACTATATACATACAGGGCCACTAGGGGGCGAAGACTCATCTTCCTGAGTTCAAATCTGGCCTCAGACACTCACTAGCTGTGTGACCCTGGGCAAATCACTTCACTCTGTTTGCCTCAGTTTCCTCATCTATAAAAGGAGCTGGAGAAGAAAATGGCAAACCACTGCAGTATCTTTGCCAAGAAAATCCCAAGTAAGGTCATGAAGAATCAGACAGGACTAACAACAAATTTACATACTAGGTGTAGACAGGGTAGATGAAAGATAATTGACAAGCTACTTGAAGGTAGTTAATATATTTCATAGCTGTACTATCTCCAGCAACCTCGTATAGCTGCTTTTTTAACTTTTAATCTTAATTTAATTTTTTCTCAATTATACATAAACAAAAATTTTTAACATTTGAGTTTTTTTAATTTTGAGTTCCGTATTCTCTCCCTCCCCCTCTCCTCCTCCTCCTTAAGAAGACAAACAATTTGATAAAGATTTTACATTTGCAGTAAAGCAAAAGAAAACAGGCCCCCCCCCCAAAAAAACTAACAAAAAAACACAAGAAAGTAAAAATGCTTGCTTCTATTTGCATCTCACTCCATCAGTTCTTTCTCTGAAGGTGGATAGTATTTTTCATCATAAGTCCTTTGGAATTGTCTTGGATCATTGTATTCTTGGGAATAGCTAAGTTATTCAGTTGATCATCATATAATATTGCTGTTACTGTTACAATGTTGCTGTTGCTGTTACTGTTACAATGTTGCTGTTACTGTGCACAGTGTTCTCCTGGTTCCGGTCACTTCACTCAACATCAGTTCATCAGTCTTTCAAGCTTTTTCTGAAATCAGCCTGCTAATAATTTGTTATAGCACAATAGTATTCCATCACAATCATATACCACAACTTGTTCAGCCATTCCCCAACTGAGGGGCATCCACTCAATTTCCCATTCTTTGCCAACACAAAAAAAAATCTCTAACATAGCTTCTTGCACATTTCAAGGGTCCAGCGTTCAATAAGTGCATAAATGAATGAATGCCAGCTACCACACTGAAGATTTGTATTGGAACAATATTAGATGCTAGTTTCTAGAGTTCTCCAGTTAGTGATGTACTGAAGTTTACTGTATGTATATGTGCTCATATACAGAAGCCTAGCTAACTTACTAGCTGTGTAGTATTGGACAAGTCACATCACCTCTCTCAGCCTCAATTCTCTCATCTGTAAAATGGGGATGGGTTTGGGAGTGAGGGAAGCTAACTATCTAAGGAAACTTCCCAGTCCAAATTCTATGATCTTATAGCTCTTGTATTTTCTACCAATGATGCCCAAATAGAGACTTACAGAAATAATTCAAAGCTTTCTAGTGTGAAGAAAGATCAAAGATAATACAGATAATACAGAAGAGTGCAGCAGTGTGGACTGTGGAATGAGCACAGGACTGGCAGGCCAACTGGGTTCAAGAACTTATCTGTGGCTTTCTAGTGGTATTAGCTTCAACAAATCCCATCTCTCAGAGACTCAGTTTTCTCATGTGTAAAATTAAGGGATTGGATTAGATGGTCCCTTCTAATTCCAAATCTATGAGCCTCTGACTCAAGGATCTCTAAAGTCCTTTCTAGCACTATATTATAGCCTTTCTGAGTCAAGTCTAATTCTAGTAGGGTCGGGGGAAGGAAATAAGCATTTATTAAACACCAACTATATGTCGGGTACTCTGCTGAGCACTTAGGATTGTTTTTGGCTTGTTTTGGTTTTTTTTTTTTACAAATATGTTACCTCATTTTATCCCCATAACCAACCCTGTAGGGGGGAAGGAGATGATATTATCACATCCATTTCACATATGAGAAAACTGAGACAAATAGCACTGAAATAACTTGCTCAGTCACACAGCTAATAAGTATCTTAGACTGAATTTGAACTCAGGCCTTACTGACTCCAGGCCCAGCACTGTATCCCCTGCAACACCTAGCTGCCTCCAAATAGACATCTGTTTAGGACTTAAAATTAAGAAGCTCCTCATATTCATTATCTCATTTGCTTATGTCTTGAGTTCCTGTAAGCCAGGTAGCACAGGTGTTGTTATTCCAACTTTATATCTAAAGAAACAGGCTCAGAGAGATCAAGTAATCTGACCTTTGTCACAGAGCTAGCAAATGATGGCCCCTAGATTTGAACTCAAATTTCTCCTGACCCTAAATCAAGAAATCTCAGCACTACATGTTGTTTCCATAAGGATCTGACTTAGATCTTCCTCTCAAGAGGCATCACAATATAATGTTCTATAGACAGGAAGATCCAGGAACAAATTCAGCCTCTGATGCTTAATAGCTGTGTAATTATGGCCAAGTTCATTTCACTGAGGTTCAGGTAACCTTCAAACACTGTAAGGAGTAGTGGGCTGATATCTGCCACAGTAGGAATTGACTTGATACATCTCTCCTTTCAAACAGACTCAGTGTAAATAACTTCAAACTTGAAAAACTGATTATATAGCCTAAAACTTCAAAGTTGCAACTGTGATTATTTGTTGGAAGAAAAAAACCACCCCTTCCAAATAATCTCTTAAAGGTGCTATGGATTTGGAGTCCCAAAGCAGAAGGTGCTACACTACCAGATTCATAACCCTGCCTCAATCTGAGTGGCTGGTTATTTTACAGTAGAAATGCTGGGAGTCATCGTAATGACATATTTGATCCAGAAAGATCAGAGCATAAAGGTGACCCCGCATGGCATGATCTCTGTAAATGCTCAAATTTTACGGAACACTGACGATGGGAGTGGCACTGTGTGAAAAGAGGCATGGTCCCTGCCCAAAGGGGTCAGCTCAAAGTACCCAGCTTTATCGTCCATCACCTGTGCACAGCTCCAGGATGGAACATGACAGTTATCTGGAAGCAATATCAAATCTCAACCTTTTAGGGCAGTGGAGAGAAGAATAGTGCCTTTCAGGGAGGGAATAAGAAATTAAGAAACAAACTGTAATTCTCCAAATGGGAGCCTGCTAGAACACCCGGTTCAGACTCTTCCAGTCATGTTTTTTATTATCTAAAAAGTAATGAGGTCTGGACCTCTTTAATAGGATTGGACCTTCTGAGCCACATGGGATATAATAAAGAAGAAATGGATGCGATCCAAAAAGAATCAGTCTGAGAGTCATGAGAGCTGATGTCTACAGGCAGTGAGACTGCAATACTTAAGAGTCAAAAAGGTCAGGAGTTCAAATCCCACCTTTCAAACTTATTAGCTGTGTGACCATGGGCCTTTTGCTAAATTTATGGCCAGCAGTATGGAAACCCACCCCCTGCAAAAAGTCCATCCAATAACATTCTGCTTGGCTAAAACGACAGTGGCCTAATCAATCAAGCAGAGTGCTTCACACAGCATTAATTACACAAGACTGAGAGCAAGTGCCCGTTGGAAGATGCAGTATCCATTATGCGGTCAGGAGCCTCCCAGGCAGGGCCAACCTGGGTGCTGGAGCCAGCAGCATGGAAACCGCTGGCCAAATACAATCGCCTTGAAAGAACATTCTGAGAATCCTCAGAAGAGGTAGAATGAGAGGATGCTGTGTCTTGGGGGGACTCATCCGCCTAAGACCTCCCTTCTGAGGAGGAAGAATTGGAAAATGGGGATGGCAGAACCTACCATCCAGGGTTGTTGTGAAGATCAAATGAGAAAATAATTACAAAGAGCTCAGTATAGTGCCTGGCACATAGTAAGCATTGAATAAATTCCCTTCCCTTTCCCTCTGGGAAGGAGTAAGGAATGTGCTACCACCCATTTAGACAAGGAAGAACTAGGAAACAGGGACACTTGGGATTTTATGATCCAAAGGTCATAGAAAGTAAAGAGGGTTCAATGTTCAATCCTAGAGCAAGAGTAGTTATGAAAATCAAGCCTGTTTCATTGGCATGGTAAAAGACTACAGATGTAAAAAGTTTCACCCTCTGTCAAACAGTATACATGCAGAGTTCGTTTGACTCAGCTATTTCTGGGAAGCTAGATGGAGGGAGGCAAGGTATATTTAGAAATTACTGTGATATCCAAAATAAAAAATATAGATAAAGCTAAAAGATGATAACCATCAAACTAATTAATATAAAGAAGGTATGCTAAAAGTTGTGTTATTCCGGATTATCCCCAAAAATGGAGCTTGGAAGGGAGTCACCTGTTACATTTGGATACTCTCCACAAAGATACCTACCCATTCCCTAAGAATGGGGGAGAGGCTTGTAGGTTCACCCAGCACAATTCAGATGAACGAAAGGGCTGGACCTGACCACAGTATCATGGTCATGAAGGCTGACTCCTTTAGTTCCATAGTATGCCTGCAAGTGAAATCTGGGTGGGAGACCTTCTCAGACCCTTGTAAGCACTTCTCATCACAATAAAAACAGACAGGAAGAAAGACTTGGGTTCCAACACTATGGGTAGTGATGATGACCTCATATTCATTTCTACCTGCACTCACATGCTCTATGCTATATACAGATAAGCCTCATAATTGAAATAATAGCCCCATGCTCTTTGGAATGTTTCCCTAAATCCACCAACAGAGATGCCGCTGTAATTGGCCTTCACTATATTGACATACTAGTGCAGTGAGAGCACTGGATTTGGAGTTAGACATTAAAAGTCTGCCAAGTCTATGTAGGCCTGAGTTCCTCATCTGTAAAACCAAGGCGGGGGTTGGGACTCAATAAACTATCTGTTTCCCAAAGCCCTGCCACTCAAAAATCTCCCACAGGCTGTGAAAGATGCCAATTTCACTTTCTTCCACCTCTGAGCCTCAGAGCATCCTGCTGTGTAGACAGCACCCATATCCATTAATCATCAGGCAACTGATATTGAAAGAGCAATATTTCAGGAGTCAAAATAATTTGGGTCAAGTCCAAGTTATGCCAACTGCTAGCTATTTCATCTTGGGCAAGTCGCTCCTCTGTTTGGGTCTCAGGACCTCCCTCCCCCCCCCCTGGTTCTAAGCCCTATGGTCCTATGAAGTATTGAAAGGAGCACCTAGCTAGTTATTTATAAAGCCAGAACTAGAATAGGAGATTTCTGACCCCAGCCCCACATATTTTCCACTAGGAAAATGGTACCCTAGTTTATTTATGAGATGTTTTATTTCCTCAATTGTGTGATGTGAGGAAAGAAAGGGGAGGTTTAGAGTCTAAGTCCCTGCATGAGGTCATAGGATCCCAGATTTAGAGATAAAAGGAATTTGAGACCCACCTTCCCACCCCTCATCATGTTATGGATGAAGAAACAGGAGGTTAGATGGCTTAGCTAGAACCACACAGTTAATGGTAGAATAGAAACTCAAGCCTTCTTGATAATAAATCTCATACTCTATTGACCACCCCATGGCCCCCTCTAAAAACCGAAGCCCATCTTTTCTGTTAACCTTCTAGTCACTGATGGGAAAGGGAAGGGGGTCAAGAAGGTGGCTGCTAGATGAACTCCCCCATAAGCCAAGAGGTAGAGAACATGGGGGTGGCAGATGATCTGGAGATTCTCATTCATTATATCGACCTGTTGGAGAGCCTGCTTCCATGCCAACTCTGAGTCAGACCTGATGATTCAGCTCTGTCCAGTGAGGCACCATGGGCTCTAGAGGCCCCCTGAGCAAGCCTCCTAGTCCTCAGCACTGTCCCTTTCTCGGAAATTACAAGGTGGCTAGGTTTAATGTATTGAGCTTAGCTCAGCCTTCCCAGGTTCTGTCTTACCTTCAACAGATCTAGTCAAGTGCCCAACCAGTGCTTAATAAGGATTCCACAAATTAAACTGAATGAATGAGGAGCTAAAGAAGAAAGACAGCCATGTGGTACCCTAGAAACTGTGCTGGGTGTTAGTCTAGAGACCGGATTCAAGTGCCAGCTCTGACAATGACTATGTAATTCTAGGTAAATCACTTCACCTCCCTAAGCCTGTGATTTCTCATCTACTAAATGGACTAAGAATGTGTTTAGGCCAGCTAGATGGTACAGCAGAAAGAGCACTGGGACTCAAGTCAAGAAGACTCATCTTCCCGAGTTCAAATCTGGCCTCAGACACTTACTAGCTGTATGATCCTGGGTAAGTCACTTAACCCTGTTTGCCTTAGTTTCCTCATCTGCTAGATGAGCTGGAGAAAGAAGTGGCATCTTTGCTAAGAAAATCCCAAATGGGGTCACAAAGAGTCAGGCATCACTGAAAGAAGTGAACAACAATAATGCATTAGACAAGTGTCTATCAAACACATACATACTCCTGAACCAGGCTGAAATGTGATTGGGAAATATCTACCAAAATAAATAAAGCTATAATAAAGTATGGATAATATTACATTTTAAAATGAAGTCAATATGCATGGGTATATACATATACAGATCAGTGTCCCCATTTCTATCAGAGTTTGATACCGTTACTTTAGAGAACCATCGGATTTTGAGCTAGAGGGATTATCAGAAGTTATCTAGTTCAGTTCCTTAACTTTAGAGGAGAAAATGAGAGCCAGGGTAGTGGCAGGATCACAGACCTAGAAGGCACCCCAACCTCATTTTACAGTGGAGGAAACTGAGACCAAGAGAGATTGAATGATATACTGCAGGATCTGAATGCACATCTTTTGACTCCCAAACGACACTCTGCAACACAATGCTGCCTCCCAAGTGAGTGACCCTAGGTTACACAGACAAGTAAGTGAAAGAGCTGGGATTGAGACCTAGGTCATCAGCCTACAAATCTACTGGTCTTTCCAGGACTGTTATTGATGGTTTTTTATAAGGCTTAAATTTCCACAGAACTGTGAGCTGTTGTTGTTAATGTTATTATTGTTAAGAGTATTGAAATGAACAAAAACCTAAGCATCTAAAATGTGTTATTCATACACAAATGAAAATGAAGCCCACCATGCCCCTCAAAAGCTCACTCCTTGGTCTTTTATCTGCAATGATATATATTGATGGGACCCATGATGCTGGTTTGTAGTATTTGGGAGTGTGGAATACCCTCAGAACAAAGGAGGATCCAGAAAATTTTACTCAGTTCCATAGGTAGCTTCATAGTTAACATTCTAGAGGGGAAAATACAGCTAGCATTGAATTTTCCCTCAGGACCATTATCACAGTGTAGTATATTGGAAGAGATACAGGATTTAGAGTCCCCAGGTATGATGGTTGCTAGTTGGCTGACCATGGGCAAGTCATTTACCCCTCTTAGTTTTATTCTCTTATCTGTAAAGTGAAGGCTAATAATGCCTAAGCAATCTGCCTACAGAACTGCAACCAGGGCAACTCTTGCTTTTCCTCAGAGCACAATTAGTGGAAACACTAGCCCTATCCCAAATGAGTTCTTCCTCTCCAAGACCCTCAATCCAAGCCATGTTTCCTCCCACTGGCAGCCTTTGATTCCCTAACTTCCAACCTTCAATCCCCTTACTCAACAACAATAAAATATAATCCCCCTTACCTTGTCCTTTGGCAGTAGAGAAACCTTGCTATGGCTGCTTCACAGGGTGGTGATGGAAGTGCTTAAATGCTAAATAAACATGACGTCTTGTTACCATCATGGGCAATGCCAAGGACCTGCAAAATTTGGTTTAGGAAATTTGGAACTATTATGTGATTCCTTTTATGCAAAGATGACCCACTAATAATGTTGTTTAGTCATTTTTCAGTCATATCCAATTATTCATGATCCCTTTGGGGGTTTTCTTGGCAAAGGTACTGGAGTGATTTGCCATTTTCTTCTCTAGATCATTTTACAGATGAGGCAACTAAGGCAATCAGGATTAAATGACTTGCCCAGGGGCACACAGCCAGTAAGTATCTGAGGCTGTATTTGAACTCAGTTCTTTCTGACTCCAGACCCTGCCCTCTATCTGCTGGCTCCTCGCTGCCCACTGATAATAATCATAGCTAAATAGCACCTACTACATGATAGGCACTTTGCTTATTACTTTGGAAATATTATTTCATTCGATCCTCACAACAACCCTGGGAGATAGGTGCTATTATTATCCCCATTTTACAGATAAGGAAATTGAGGCAAACAGAGGTTAAGTAACTTGCCCAGAATCACATACCTAGGAAGGGTCAAACTGAAGATCTGATTGAGATCTTCCTGACTCCAAGTCCAGAGTTCTTTCTGTCATACCAACTAGTTGCCCCTGTCAGCACCGACAAAGCACAAATAGTCAAGATGTTTTGGGTTTTTTTTTTTCCAGGAATGGTGCAGGCTTGACCCTTGCCTAACCCCTTATCACCTTTTGGTGAGATAACTGTCTGAATTAGTGGCACAGCCTGCAAAAAAAAAAAAAAAAAAGACGAAGTCATAGAATTAGAACATAATTGTTGGAAGTTGGAAGGTACCTTACGTGGCATCAGACAGAAACCCCTGATTTTCCAAATGAAGAGATCAGGGCTCACTTTTACAGTCACTCTACATAAATCAAAATGTCAATTTCTTGTTTGTGGCAGTCTAACCCGGTGGATCAATAATCACTGGACAAGAAGATCTGGATTCAAATCCTGTTTCATACACTTCCTAGTTGTATAACCCTGGTCAAGTCACTTAACTCTTCTCTGCCTCAGTTTCCTGGGGTATAAAATGGGGGTAATAATAGACTCTGCCTGACAAGATTATGGTGAAGATCAAATTAAATAATACATGAAGAGAGTTTTGAAAATTTTAAAGTATGATCCCTAAGTATTAGCTATTACTGTTGTTAACTTCATCCCTAAACGGCTTCCTAAGTATGTTTTTGTAACATGGAGTCTTTATTCTGTTTCTCTTGCCCATGTTGTGCTGTGCAAACACAGCTCAAAGAGCTCTTTAGAACCTGAACGCTTAATGACCTCCCATGGGAAGTCACAAGTGAGAGAGACAAGCAGGGGAAGCTCTGGGAAAGAAAATGTTTTACATCAGCCTGAGAAATAATACACTCCATACTGCTAGGGAGCCAATGGATCTGGGAGGCCAAAGACAGAGGGAAAGACTCCCGATATACCAAAAATACACACAATCACATCTTGTTGTGGTAGCAAAAATACTGGGAAAAAAGGCAGGTGGCCGTCAGTTGGGGGGATGACTGAAAGAACTGTGGAACGTGAATGGAATATAATAACCATGTTGTAGGAAACAAGAAATAACAAGAATCCAGGGAACTGAATAAATTAATACATACAACTGGTAACTTGTATGAACAAAACAAAGAAGGCAGAACCAAGAGGACAATCTACACAATAATCCAAACAAATAAGGGGAAATAACATTAGAATTCAGATTAGTATGATTACTACTCAATCCCAGAAGGTCAAGGTTGAGTCTTCCTTCTTCTCTACAGAGAAGTAGTGACCATCAGTAAGAACGTTGTACACTTTGTCATACACAGTCAATATGCCAGGGTTTTAGGGCTTTTTGGTAGGTGAGGAGGAAGGGAGACTAAGTCAATAAATGCTCATTAAATACCTACTGTGTGCCAAGCACTGTGGTAAGAACTGATGATACAATGAAAGATTTAAAAAAGAGCTCTTGGTCTAATGGAAGAAACATAGCATACAAAGAACTATATACAAACAAGCTATACCTAGGATAAATTGGAAATTTATTAGCGTAGAGGGGAAAGCACTAACTGTAATGGGATCAAGAAGGGTTTCTTATAGAAGGTATTTGATCTGGGACTTGAAGGAAACTGATTGGAATTACTGGTGTCTACCCATTACCTATTAATGTAAACTCAACAGGTTCAGACTCCTGGAATGAATTGATCAAAGTTACAAATTATATAAGGCTTTACTCAATGTTGGAGGGGTAAAGCGCTGTACATAGCTGCTTGTCTGTTATCTTCCCCATTAGAAAGTTAGCTCCTTGAGGGCAGGGGCTGTTTTCCTCTGTATCCCTAGTGCTGAGCACATTGAAAGTGCTGAAAAATCCTTGCTGACTGGTCATTAGATAAAGACTATACTGTGACTAGCAGAAAGAATCAGACACACCTGTGGACTTATGTATAATACTGCAAACCAGTTTGGAATTGAGCAGGCTGGTCTAGTGGGAGGGCAGTTTTAGCCACACCTCTGACAGGGGATCATTTGGGGAAGGATGGATGGAAGATCGAGTGGATGATGGCAGCACCTGCATAGGCCCTGATAAGACATTCTGAGGACAACAAGATACAATGAAGAAAAAGATCATTAGGACTCCACAGGGACACTGACCCTTGGAACCCAGAAAAGAGTTGCCCCTAAGGATGACTTTGTAAAGATGACAACACAGGAGAAAAAGACTTCCAATCATCAGGAACTATATTTATCTTTTGGCCACTTGTGCCCTTTAACTTGGAGCCCCCTCTCCCCAGAGTGTGCCCCCAGTTCATGGGGATGTTTCTCTAACAGCTTAGCACAATATCTGGCATGTAGTAGGCATTAATAAATGCTTAACAACTAACAACTGTCCTGTCTATGCCTGCTTAGTAAAAGCTAAATTTCCTTTCTAAAAAGCTAATTATCTCTAGCTAGTAAGCAATTGATTGAGAAAGGAGTGTACTCAGGAGCAATATTCCTAGAGAGTTCATCCCCTCTGAGTTGACCGTAGAACTCCAAAGGGAAAATTAGTTAGCTTACTTCTGGGGACCTAGCCCACTAGTGATAGTGTAAAATGGTGGAAGCAGCCATGGAATAGGGTGTCACACTGGGAAATGATAGAAACATTGGAAAAAATCAATGAGTTTTTTAAAGAAGAAATTATCTGCTGCAACACCAGAATGGGTAGAAGGAAGGACAGATGGAAGAAAGGAAGAAAGGAAGGAAGGAAAGAAGGAAGGAAGGAAGGAAGGAAGGAAGGAAGGAAGGAAGGAAGGAAGGAAGGAAGGAAGGAAGGAAGGAGAGAGGGAAGGATTCATAGACGTAGGCAGCAAAGGAAAATAGCAATATATCAAATGAATCGGCTCTTTGTAATTTGGTCTGTAGGGGTAAGTGTGCTCAGAACAGTCCTCACATGGTATAGTCTCAAGGTCCTTCACTATCCCATTTTCCCTTGTCAATGTCTTTTCTGACCTGTAGCACCCAGGGCTAAACCAAATTCTCTAAAGGGGGTCACTCCTCTAACCCCACCTTCATGGAGACCATCATCTCCCTGGTCCTGGCCAGTTGCCTCTCTTAATGGAAAGATAACATTACCTGCTGACAGGCAACACTGTATGTACTTCACTGAAAACTCTATAGTTTTTTCAGAATTGCTGTCTAGTCAAAACTTCCCTCCTCCTTTTCAAGCTGACTTTTAGAAACTGCGTGAGACTTTACATTATCTCTATAAAATTTCATCTCATTAGATTTAGCCCAATGAGCTAGCCTGCCACAATCTTTTTTAATCCTTACTATAAGCCAATTGATTACTCATTTCCCCCCGATTTGGGTCATCTACAAATCTGATAAGCCTTCTGTCTCTACCTTTATCCAAGTCATTGGTAAAAATATCAAATAGCACATATGTCTAGGAAGCTCCACTGAATGCCTCCTCCCATACTGATCCTTTAGGGTCAGTCACTCAAAAAGTTCCCTTTAATTATACTATGATCTAACCTACATTTCTCCATCTCTTCCACAAGAGCAGGAAGAGAGTGGAAAGACTTGAATGAACTGATACAAAGGGAAAAAAAGCACACATGGGAGAACCACCCAACCAATGTCTAAAATAATGCAAATTAAAACAGTACCCAAAGCCATCAGAATTCAGATTCGTTACAATGTTTCCTTTTACTTCAGCACAGACGCAGATACATACTTCCCTCTTCTTGGCAGACAAGAGGCAGACTAATGATTGGTACATATGTCGTCAGTTACACTATTCTTTCAGTTTGACTTAAATGTTTCTCTTAGTTATAAGAATGAGGTCTTTGGGTGGGAAAGTTTTTGAGACATTAAAAAGGACAATGTTATAAGAAAATGCATCAATAAAATATGTTTAAAAGACACAAATGCATATGAAGATTATCATGAGAGAATCAAATGGCTTTGCTAAAATCTAAGTAAATTATTATTTGCAGCATTTTCTTGAGAGTTAAGAGATTTTACCTATAGACCAATCACTGTTTCTTAAGCCCATAGAGAACTAACTCTCTTCCATCTTAGACAGGGATGTATTTTTTTTGGACCTGTATCATTTGTGAATGCTTTGGGGTCCTTGGGTCCCCAAGACACTGGGTTAATATGACACAGGATGTCATATTCAGTAGAATGCATTCTCTCTTAATTGGAGATATCTGCTGGTGGATTAATGGTGGTTCACAAAGATCAATACATCTTTTCATGAGCAGATATTAAAATATGGCTTTGAGCTATACTGTACATTTTATTCAGGCAGGTTGTCTCATCTTCAACTGCTCCCTTATTTTCAGGCAGAAAGCACCCCTTATTTACTATAGGCAGCCCTTTGCTGGGAGGATTAAAGAATTATTGGCCCTGAAAACCAGCTCTGTCTCCACGCTGTGGGACAGAAGACTTCACACAGGAATTAGGTAAAGACTGGAAAACAGCATCCAAGTTTGGATGCTCCTAATACCCCAAAGTGACAGGTCCAGATACCAGAGAGCCCCAGGTTTCAGAAGTGTTGACTGGAAGAAGGCAAACCTAGAGGGGTCATGCAGAGGTTCATGGTAAGAGTAGATTCCAAAGGCTGGCGAGGTGCCAGCGACACTTCTATTCATAAAAAGGCTGCCAAGAAAGGAGGGAAGTGATAGCCGAGCAGGGAGGTCAGCATCACAAAGCAGGGAGGGTGTGAGGAATTACACTAGGCAGGTTCTCATCTCCCTAAGCAGCATGTGATTAGATTCTCCTGGCACTTAGCAAAGGGCCTTTCAAGAAGGAGGGGTTGGACCCTATAGGACAAAAGAAAATGGAGCCACTCTAGGATCAGGCAATGAGAACAGGCAAGGCAGAGTGGGAATGGGGCTCAGTGAGAGATTCACTCCATCTCCTAAGGTTTAGGAGCCTGAGGAAAAGGAAGAACAGACTAGGAAAGGAGTGGGGAACAAGAAAGAAACTCAGATTTCAGAAACATGAGCACCCATCTCCCTGGACAATCTGGAGAAATGAAAGACAATTTTCTTTTGGAATAAGAAGAGACAGCTAGGTGGCATAGTGGGTAGCATGCTGGACTTGGAATCAGGAAGACGAGTTTAAATCCTGTGTCAGGTATTTACTAACTTGGTAAGTCCCTTGATGTCTCTGTGCCTAATCTTCCTCATCTGTAAAAAGATCAAGTTGTACTCAATTGCCTCTATGGTCCCTTGCCAAATCCTATGATTCTTTGTGAAAAGGATGCGTAGTAACCATGAGGTCTCATCAGACAGATGGCCCAAGCAGTACAGGACTACCACAAGATGTAGAGAAATCTAGAGAATCCTTCCTCTGACACACCAAATTGAAAAGACCTTCTCTTGGTTGGCTGCACAGGATGAATAGGCTGTGATTTACACTAGTGGAGGGAACGTCCATGATAATAATAACATAGATCCATTTAAGTACAGTGGGAAGAAAACTATACGGGATGTCAAGAGACCTGGGATCTGAATATGGCTCTGGTCCTAATTCACTGTGCGACCTCAAGCAAATCACTTCCCTCCCTTAACCCTTAGCATAGTGCCTGGCACACAGTAGCACTTTATTGACTTTAACAACAACGATAATAATAGCTAATATTTATATGATGCTTACTACATGTAAGGCACGGTGCTAAATGTTTTACAATTTACATATCTCATTTGATCCTCACAACAATAATGGGGTAGAAGTACTATTAACATCCTCATTTTACAAATGAGGCAACTGAGACAGAGTTAAGTTAAGCAGCTTGCCCAGCGTCACATAGCTAGGAAGTGTCTGAGGCCAGATTTGAACTCAACTTTTTTTACTCTAGACCCAGTACTCTATCTGCAAAGGAGTTGGACTAGCTCATCTCTAACCATTCGGTGATCTCTTCACCTCCAGTAGACTCAGTTATCATTTCTATGCAGATGATTCTCATATTTATTTATTCAGCTCTAACCTCTCTCCTGACCTCTAGTCTCCTGAGCTCTAGCTGCTTATAGGACGTTTCAAAGTGGATGTCTCATAGCCATCTCAAATTCATCATGTTCAAAACTGAACTCTTTCTCTTTGCCCCCAAACCCTCCTTCACTCTAACTTCCTCATTACTATGGAGAGTACCACCATCCTCCCAGTCGGCTGGGCTCAATCTAGGTATCATCCTCTACTCCACACTCATTCTCACTCTCCATATCCAATCTGTTGCCAAATCCTTATTTTGACCTTTTTAGTGTTTCTCATAGACACCTTCTTGTCTCTTCTGATACTGCTACAACCCTAGTGTGGGTCCTCATCACCCCTAAACTGGTGATTTCTGGCTAGTGTACCTTGCCTTAAGTCTTCCCCTCCCCCCACCACTCTAATCCATCCAACTCAGCTGTCAAATTGATCTTCCTAAAGTTCAAAGCTTCCCCTGCCCCCTAACCTGCAACTGATGGTATAATCCATAGAACACTAGGACATCTTCCTGAATTCAAATCCAGATTCAGATACTAGCTAATGACCTTGGGCAAGTCACTGTTTGCCTTGGTTTCTCCATCTGTAAAATAAGCTGGAGAAGAAAATGACCAAACAATCTAGTATCTTTGCCAAGAAAACCCCAGGTGGAGTCACAAAGAACTGGACATGACTGAAACAAAAGAAAAGCAAAAAGGAAGGAAAGGAGGACATGGAGGGAAGCTACAATCATCATGAACAAACATAGAGAGGTGGGGTCAAATATGGTGTATTTGAGGGACAGTGAGTCCCTCAAATACTGCCTGACTGAAGCAATTCTGCTCAAAATGAGGCAACAACATTGGCAAAATAGTGGTGATGACCCCCAAGGGAATCTGTGTGTGCATTACATAGAAAAATAATTTCTCAAGCCAGAAAATAGCAAGAGCTTTTTTAACTTTGCAAAAGACTAAGGGACATAGAAATCATCTAATGTAGCCCCTTGATTTCTTACAGGAGAAAACTGACCCCAGAGAAAGAAATCGTTAATGGGAACAAGGATTTGGGTTAGGGGGAAGAAGAAAAAGCAAAAAAGTGTGATGAAATTCTGGCACACCCTGAGCAGTGTCCTATCCAGAGGATGCTCTATAAGAGCGTCCTGGGTATGTTATAACAAAATTCCACCCCATAAGATCCTACACAAATGGCTGAGGGCCATTTAGAACATTCTTAGCATTTCTCCCAAGGTTAGATCTGGCAAGAAGAGAAGGGAATGAGCAGGGAGGAGAGTGTCAAAAGCTGGGACAGATTGGGTGGAGATTTGATTTAATGGATTAAAGACTGGCTCCAAGGAGAATGTGAACACTGGAAAACATAGGTTCCTTTAGAGCAGGAAGAGGTCATCCAGTCCAAGCACCACATTTTACAGATGAGGAAACTGAGGCCCAGGGAAGCTAAGTGGATTGCCCAAGGTTACATAGTAACCTATGGGGGGGGGGGGTGAGGGTGAGGAGAACATGTAGGTGGCACAGTGGGATAAAATGCCAGGCCTGAAGTCAGGAAGATTTGATGAATTCAAATTCAGCCTCAGACACTTACTAGCTGTGTGACCCTGGGGAATTCACTTAACCCTGTTTGCCTCGGTTTCCTCATCTGTCAAATGTGCTGGAGAAGGAAATGGCAAACTGTTCCAGTATCTTTGCCAAGAAAACCCCAAATGGGGCCACAAAGAGTTGGACACAATTGAAACAAGTGAAGAATAACAATTATTATATCTGGCCCAATCCCTACCCAACTGAAAGGAGTGAACAACTATAAAACACCACTGACTTGCCCAAAGTCATACACATAATATTTGTATGACCTGAGGTGGGTTTCAAACCCAGGTCCAACTCCAACCTGCTTCTCATACTTCAGCTAAAATGAACAACTCACCACATCCCAGATGCTTACTGTGCTTCCCAGACAGTGTACCTTCAGTCATTTTCTTCCCTAATCTGTAAACCTCCCAGCTCCTTCCATCTGGTGAAATCCTACCCACATACAGCTCTTCTACCACCTATTCCAGGAAGTCTTCATTGTTACCTTCCAGTTGAAAGCAATCTCCCAGAACAATCTCCTTTGGGGTCCCTCACACTTAGGACACCAACTTTGCATCAGTTATCTGTGTTCATGTTTTCTCTCCACCTACTAAACTATAAGATTCTTGGTGGCAGGAAGTTAGGTGGCAAAGTGGCTAGAGTGCTGGAAGGAAGACCTGAGTTAAAATCTGGCCTCAGATACTTACTAAATGTGTGATCTTGGGCAAATCTCTGTATGCCTCAGTTTCTTCATCTGTAAAATGGGGTTAATAAAAGCATCTACCTCCCAGAGTTGTTTTGAGGATCAAATGAGATATTTGTAAAGTACCTTGTGAATCTTAAAGTTCTATATAAATGCTATAATATTATTATACTTTATTATAATTATACATAATTTTATTACATATAATATATAAATGCTATAATAATTATAGCGCTTTACAACATTTACAACAATATTTAATTTTATTAAGTAACTTAATATTTCATTTTTAGTAATTGTTATTATTAATCTTTGTATCTCCTCAAGGACAGCCACACTGTTTATGGTTAGGATCCTCTTGATATTCAACTGTCTTGAATCCAATTTGATTAGACAAGCACTGAATAAATTCCTGCCATGGCCAACATTGTACTAAGATACTAGATATATACAACGACAAAAATGACCTGAGATGCCCTGAAGGGGGCTCAAATCAAAACCCTGTAGTAACTTATGATCTTGTGAGTTGCTGAAAATTCTGAGATGTGAAGTGATGTGTTGGTGATCACACAGCCATTAAATGTCAGAAGTTGGGTTTGAACCCGGGGCTTCCTGAGGCAAAGTGAGCAATCTGCTGACTACACCATACAGTGTTTTCTTTGTAGATCAGGCTCAGCAATTTTCACTTCCAAATGGCATTCCTTCTACCATAAGCCTTAATGGTCAAGGAAAGCAAACTCATTTTAGGATTAGCCTAAGCCAAGACCTAATGAGGAAGATTCAATTATCAGAGAGAAAAAATATTGTCAAATACCAGCATGAGGCTAAACAGCATTTTTTCCAATTATTCACTGTGTTTGGATTTTGTGTGCCAGTACATGCTTAATCAAGCATTAATAATACCTGCCTGTGACTGGGACGGAAAGAAATGATCAGTTTCATTCAGAAGATTTCTTTCATTATCTTTGAGTATCCCTCAGATGAAATCAGGAGATTTCTTCTCCCATAACTGCTCAGGATATGTTGAGAAAACCTTAGTTTCTTTTTTGATTTTTAGCCCAGATGGTTAGTCAGGGTACAGGGAGCATAGACCATTCACTCCCCTCCTATGCCCACTCCCCACCTGGTCAGTCCTGAATTCCCACTAACTCCAAAAAGCAACCTCTCAGTCCTACACTAAACCCAGTCTGGAATAGAAGAGGTAGGAACAACAGAAATCCAGACCCAGAAAAGAATGCTAATCAGCATTCTGTCATCTGGGGACTGGCTTCCTGGAATCACACTTTCTGAACCGAGCTCTTAGAAGCTATTTATGCCAGTAATAAATCATCAAGAAGGTCCTTGGTAGGGACTTTATCAGGTTCCAGAGGCCAATAAGGGCTTAGTCTCTGAAAAGAAATCGAGAATTAATGGAGCTATTGTCAGGTGTGAGATAACAGGTGGCATTCATTAGGATGAGCAGATACGTCCTGAAACTTGAGAAATAGTATAGAAATGTGGGGATGATGAGGAGGAGGGAGAGGTTGGAAGTAGTGTGGTCCCATTTCTCAAGCCCCAGAGACTTTAGCTGTGCTTCCCTTTACACAAAAGAACTGAAAAATGCTCCTAAATTTGCTAAGATGAAACAACCTTATAATCCTGGTAGATCTCTTGAATTCGGGAGTTCTGAGCTGCAGGAGGCTAAGCCACTTGGTGTCCACACAAAGGCATGAATATGGTGAGTCTCTGGGACTGGGACCACCAAGTTGCTTAAGGTAGAACAAAGTAGACCAGGTCAGAAATGGAGCAAATTAAATCTCCTCTTCCAAACAGAATGGTATCAGGGCCCCCTGTAATTTCAGCCTGGGTAAGATAGGGAGATCCAGTTTTTTAAAAAAAAAAGATGCTCATAAATCAAAAACTCTATAAATCAAACCCTATTTTTCTACTAGTTGACAATACCATTTAAAAGCTAAGAGATGCTGCATAATGTTAGTTCCTAACACTTTTTTTAATTGCCTCTGGGGATAAGGATACCATTTGTTTATCTAGTGTTATGTGTTTATTCTAGGTAGGGCGAGGGATGTATCCCTATGGCTTCTTCGAAGGAAATTACTTAGGATAGTACTAAGAGTGAGGGATAATATATAAAAAGGCAATTTGCTACACTGGTACCCCGCCCCCAAACATTAACAAAATCAGAAGACCTATAATAGGTTGTACAGCTGCTCCATAGAGAATTTATTTTTATTAATTTTTTATGCTAACTGCAGGGTTTATTGGTAGCATGCAAACCATGGATAGAACATGTTCTCCTACAAAAAGGATACAAGACAAAATGTGCGTTCGCTTCACCACTACACCATCCTGGATTTCAATCTTTGTCTATTTTTGAAAAATAATTCGGCATACAACTGCACCCCAGGAATTAGGCTCTATTCAGATAACAGACCAATTCTGGGTGATCCAAGCCTGTTAGGGGTCATGTGGTTTTATCCTGGTAGGAACTGGGACCTTTGGCAAATGGACTAACATAGAGTAAGCAGATGCCGAGATACTTCTGAACCATGAGAGGGTTTGATAAGTCTATAGAGAAGAGTAGAATTCCTTTGGTTTTTTAAGACTGTATTTTTCTGTAGGCTGTATTATTCATCAATACTTGTTTGTAATTCTAGTTGTTTCGAGGTAGATTTTTTCCTGTCACTAGGTCTTACCAGTCCACATAATTCCACCCCTTTAACTGATCACACACACGCACGCACGCACGCACACACACACGCACTCCATCCAAAAATATTACAGTTTCTGAAAAGAACTATCCACTCTCTCAAACAGGTAAAACTATACTAACAAAAACTCCTAAAACCCTAATGATTGAAGGCATAAAAAATGTGTTAAAGAGTTGGTAGTGTCCTTATCTTTGGTGTATATCCAAGGGGAAATTTATATGAAGAATTTACAGAAAGATATTCTCATTAAATCCAATAATCTCAGAGTTAAAAGGATGTGAGAGGCCATCTAGTCCAACTTGTACCTGAACAAGAATCCTCTCCACTTACATCCCCAACCAGTGATCATTCAGTTTGTTTGAAGACATCAGTGAGGGCAGAACCAGCCAATGCCCAAGGCAGCCTTTTTCACTTTGGAACATAACCAAGGAAATATACAGGAGGAAAAGGTGGAAAGGGGTTGTAATTGGCAATGGTGAATATAATAGTCATACTCATGAAGTCACGGATTCATAGGAGGGTTAGGAAATAGAAGAAGTAAGTTTGGGATTTTTCTAAAAGTTCTACTATTTACTGAAAATTGACTTTTCTATAATAAAGGAATTTGATCAAAATTAATGAAGACTCCACAAAATGGGGACAAGAAAATAGGTGTTTGACAATCTTGGCAGTAGTCCTACAGATCTCTGCTCTTTCGGCAAAGTGTGTCTAGCTCTTCGGAAGAGGTGAGATCTAGATGGCAACCATGTTGTCAAAGTCCACCTTGGCTAGAAAAGATAAAATATTAAATGAACTAGGTATGTTTAACCTGGAAGAAAAGATGGCTGGGGGACCTAATGGCTTTATTCAAGTACCTAAAAAGAAGTCATGCTATGAATATGAAATAGGGTGAGAAATCAGGAAATGACTATATATAAAAGCAAAAGGTATCAATAAAACCAAGAGAGGGAAGGAAGGAAGGAAGGAAGGAAGGAAGGAAGGAAGGAAGGAAGGAAGGAAGGAAGAAAAGCATGCTAATAGAAGGGAATAAGGAACAAAGGGAAGAAAAATGAAGAAGGGTACAATGAAAGGAAAGTTATTATAAAGAAGAGGAATTAAATTTGTTCTGTTTGGTCTCCGTCAGCAGAACCAGAAACAATGGATATTAGATACAAGAGGCAAATTAAAGCTGTGTCAGGGGGAAAAAAGGCCAGGAAAAACTTCCTAAAAATCTGGGATGAACTGAGTTAAGGCAGGGACCCTTGGAATTTTCCTCACAAAGAAAGTCAAGCTCAACCAAATCACAAACCCAGGACTGGTGCTAGGAACAAAGGCAGAGGACTCACTGGATAAAGGAGGGGGTGAACTCCAGAGAAGTTTTTAGTGGCACTCAGTCCTCACCCACTGGTATCAGAAAGTCCACTTGGCCTGGTACCAAGTCCAATCTCACTTCTGAAACCAATTTAATTGTCAACCAGACTAGAACTAGTCTCTAACCTGTGAGTAGCCACAGTCAAACAAAGCAGACTACAGACAAAGAGTCAGGAATCAAACAAAAGTTCAATTTCAAAGTGAGGAAAATGCTTGCAAGCAGAAGTCCACCTTCTTGAGAAGGCAGACTTAACACGCTAGGGCAAACAGTGCATATATACATGAAAGAGACCCAAGTACATGACTTCAACACAATCATTCTTAGGTCTTGAGTAGGCAGTTCCCATAGCTGACCTTTCTTGGCCTTGGGTCTTGTGGGAGCAGTCTCTCAAGTCTTAAGGGTTCTCCAACCTTCTCATCGTTCAGCGGGGTACAAAATCAGAGTTAGTGTGGCAAGTAAAAGAGTACAGTACCTGGTTTGATTCACTTGACAGTTATTAGAAACAGGGATTGTGAGCATAGCAAGAGATGTGATGGATGACTTTAGACTTTAGCCAACATCTTGGCTCTCAGGTCCCTGGGAAATAGGGGGAGCTCCAACAAATCTAAGCAGTTATTGATTAATATGAAAACCAAAAATCCCTCAATGAACACCTGGTGCTGGTCAAAGCAACACACTTTGCCAGAGGATGAGATCATCCACAGCACAAAGGATTGTTGCTATGACAAGCTCAGAGTACAGCTTGCTTGGTGGGCCTTAGCTCTGAGAAACAGGGTGTCTCCAAATATTTTCACACAGAGGTGTCCAAAATTAAAATGGATTGCCTATCTAAAGGTCTTCAACCAAAGGTTAGATGGCAATTTGTCAGTTATTTGTCTAATGGTGAGGATCCTTTTTTAAGAGTAGGTTGGGTTAAAAAGTTGAGGTACCTCTAACTCTGAAATTCTGATTCCGATTCTTTATTCAGAGTTCATTTTAAGTGGAAAATTATATAAATCTTGTCTTAGTGGGACTACATTGGCCTATATCTCTATCACTAAAGGGAAGGCTGCAAAGTCCAGCTTTTTGACTCAATGGAAGTTATACTGTGTGTAACTCAAGAAAACACAGTGAGAACCAATTTAGTCTCATCAGAGAAAGAAAAGCCAAACTGCCCAGATGAGCCCTTTTCAGAATGAATAGTGTGTATATATACACACACATGCACATACATATACATGTAATACAAAATATTTACATGTCGTATCTTATCTGATCCTCACAAAGAGGGGAAAGGTTAACAGGGCCAGTATTATTCCCACTTTACAGATAAGAAAATTGAGTCTCAGAGAAGTAGAGTGACTTTCTCAAAATTGTCCAATTAGCAAATAATGTCACCAGGACTAGAAGTGTTCTGACTGCACATATCTCCCAACTCCAGTCTCAGTGGAATAACAAGAATCCAATGGAGGAATGTCAATGAAAAACCTGGCATTTTGGGATGCTTCAGTAACTTCGAATTTCAATCAATGTACCTGGAGTCTAGTCCAAGAAGGATTGGTTTGTGAATGTCTTTTTAAAAATATATCAATAATTGTATTTTAATAAAATTGATTTTGTGATCTTATGAATTTTATTTTATGCATCTAAATTGAGCATTTCTTCAAATATAAGCTTTTTTAATGTCATTCTTCTAAAAGAGGTCTATAGGCTTCCTCAGACTATCAAAAGGGGTCCATGATGAAAAAACAAACATTAAGAGACTTTGATCTACAACTCCCTTTTGTGGATGCCATTGTGATGACTGCATTAAACCCTGAAACAATGCAGATCCTCCTGAATGAGATCCATAGCAATGCAGGAGAACTAGCCTAACTATCCACTCAGGCAAAACCAAGTGGATGAAGAATGTCTATTGTTTGGACTATGATATGTAGTTGGATGGAAAGTTCATAAAGCTCACCCATCAAAATCTTGGACAGATAGATACACCAAATGGCTAGTGAGTTATGCTCAGAATTGAACAAGAAGAGGAAAGTGGAATAGATGATCTTTAGTGGTCCAAAACTTCTTTCTGAAACAGATGGTCATCTTCTTAATACCAATATTCTTGCTGTGTGGCTACACGACATGAAACACTATGTGTGCAAGTTATTCAAAATGCATAACACACAGAGGACAATGGAAAGGAGCATGGTAAATGGGAATGAGCCATAATACCTCACAAATGGAATTACAAAGGAGAAGCAGAGGAAATGAATGAATTAGCAAAGAGGAGTACTGGAGAGAACCTTGGAGGACATTTAATCCAACTTTGTCATTTAACAGACAAGGAAGTTAAGGCCATGGAAGTGAAGTCACTTGCCTAAGGTCACACAGGTAGTAAGGATCAAAAGTAAGATATGAAACCCAGGTGCTTGAATTCCAAATTTAGTGCTTTCTACTATACCAAATCCTCTGACACTATATTACATATGAAAATGGAGTGATATATGGTGAAAATGAGGAATAAACTAACTTGTTGTGGCTTAATATCATGGAGGATTTGAATTCTGGTGATCAGCCCTCCAAAAGAATGAAATTGGATTCCATGTTTTCTATGGTCCATTTAATAATCTATGATTCTAAGAGGTCAGACTTCATGTACTTGGGTCTCTGACAATCTTGTGTCCTGTGGTCCAAGATTCTCTAGCATCTTCATTTTTCTTCCATTTTAATTCTCTGAGAGTATTTTGGGCATTTTGGAAGGTTTAAATATGGTCCTGCATGATCCACTGATATACTCACAGCATCGTCAAAGCAAGGAAAGCTCCCAAGATGTTGGACAGAGCCACACATCTAACTTATGGGGAGGCAGGGACAAGGATGGCTTACAATCAATGATTGGTGACCATATCCACATCCATAGGGTCATAGATCCATCTGAGAGGACTTTTGAATCTAAACAAAAATGAACTGAGCCTTTTAGAGAGCTGGGGCCTTGGAAATCAAATGGGAAATTGTTCTAATGGGTAGATACTGGGGGCGGGGGCGCAGATTTAGACTTGAATTTAAAAAAAAAACCACTTTCTCACAATCAGAACTGTCCCTAAATGAAATTGATTGTCCCAGGCAGCAGCAGAACCTCCCTTCCTGAAAGCTTTCATGAAGAAGCAAAGAGGTAATCAAGAGGATTTCACTTCAGTGCTGGTACCAGTTAAATTAAGTACAAATTATCTGCCTCTGAGATTCTTGACAAATCCAATTCTGTCCTCTCCTTCAAGGAGCTCTCTGAACCAGGATCTTATTGGTGTTTCCTAGCCCTATCTGATAATAATCATTAAAAAGATACCGATTATAGCCATGGAAGACTCAATAGCCTTTCTATTAGGGTCAAATGGCCCAAACTGGCCTCTGTTAAAAACTTAATGGGATTAATTATATTTTACAAAATTAAGGAAATAGCCTGCTATTAATTCAGGCAAGATCTTTATCACCTTCTCTAACCATGTGGCAGCACATTCATTACCATGGAACTCTAATAACCATCATCAGGCAGGTCCGCATACTGTACCTTTGCCCACAGCTGTCCCAAATCACAACACAGTCAGCACGCTCTGCAACTATAACTCACTGAAAAGCCTGCTTTGCTACCACAGAGACCCTGCAATGGGCATGGAGGCCACTATACCTAACCACCACATTTAACTCTCCAAAGTATACCCACTCAGAGGATTCAGATGGGAAAGAAGGGTGATAGTAGACATACAAATTTGTGAAAGACACAAGAACATGAAATGGATATCATAGATACAGATATCATAGAATATCGAAAGGAACTCAGAAAACCCATCAAACTTCCTTCTTTCTAGGGACTGCTCAACAAAGTTCAAATCCTCCATGGTATTACATATCCACAAGACAAGTTGAGTATCACAGACTGGGAACCCAACTAACATGAAAAGCCTGACAGATGCCATAAGCTTAATGAGAGAGAAAAGGAAAAGTGAAGTCTAAAGTCAGGCAAGACCATAGGGTTCTAGAAGGCAGGTAGGGTCAGGGGCAGGCAGGAGGCTTGGAAAATTTCAATTAGAGCACTATTAAGGGTAAGAATCTGATCCTCTTTGTTCTCATTCACATTGCCTTATGGGAGTGGGTAGTCTTGGGTCCAGAGATATTAATAATAGACAGAAGGTCAGAGATTTGCAGACAAATCATCTGCCCCTGATTAAAGGAAAGGACTGTCCAACAAGAACACTGACCCCCAAACCTTGGGACCACTCCCTATCTGCCAACATGAGAAACCTCTTTCCAGGTTGTGGTACAGGGGACCTTGAGCAAAGATGACCTACTACTGTATCTCAGAAAATTAAAAACTGGTGTAGTTTTTTTTTTAGATATAAAGGAAGGTGAAAAAGAAGCAAGAGATCCTTTGAGAATTCCATTGGTTCCTGGTGAGTCTCTGAGGTTAAGCCTGGTGTTATCCTAGGGTGGCATAAACACATCTAAGAGGTGAGAGGTCTACCCACTAACAGTTTCTGAGCCTCAGGCTTTCCTATGAGGACCTCAGAGGCCTTTGCCAAACTTGAAAGTACACAGGGAGGGTTGTGCTGACAGCATGAGGATCAGCCTCTTTGGCTCTTCTGGGGTCAGTCTGTCCATCTTTCTGTCTGCCCTTTGGCCCAGAAATTGCCAGGCTTCCTTCCTTGCTAGTCAATAAGCTTGCTAGTTGAAAAGAACTGAGACTGCAACCCACCTCTCCTGACTTTTGATTCAATTGTATTTCCCTGTCACCATACTGATTCTTGCTACCCTCATTACCTAGCATGGCAGCCTAAGACAGCCCCAAGGTCACTCAGGCAGGTCAATCAGGGGCCTCCTGACTTCCCAGACTTGCTCCCTTCTAAGACAGATGGTAAGAGTCAAGGCACAACAAGCTTGTTACAGATGATACAGCAAAAATGGAGAGCTGCATCTTCACAGTGGGGATTTCACCTGTCCTCAGTCTAGAAGAGAAGGGCAGTCAAGGCCAATGGCTAAAGAGTCCACCCAGCCCTCCTTTCCCAAGGAAAATAGCCATGGGGCCCACCTCCCAGCCCTTGTGCCCTTGGCCTACAAGCCCACATTTTCAACAAAGACCCAGTCCAGCAACCTAGTGCCAATCTTCCCTTGAGTAGTGATATTTGAAAGGAAAAAAAATCCAGATATCCTAGGTTTTGTTGTATCCTGGCAACAAAACTAGGGGCACAATGATACAATGGGAGTCTCAATAAAGGCAACCAACTGTCCATCCCTTCCAAGCCCTTGAGCAGAAATTCATAGATGAGCAGTTTTAAAGAAAATTTGAAGTTTCCTGGGGGTTGAACTACATCAATCTTTCTTCTATTATGGCGCTCACTCCGGATTACTCCTCTACCTACTTCCACCTCCCTGGTTTCTTCCCTCCTCCCTTGTATCCCATGCCTCCCAAAAGAAATAACTCTATGTCTCCAAAATCTTACAGCAGTTTTAGCAATTAAAATTTTGTTAACTGTTTATTTTGCAAGTAACCCCACTTCGCTCATGAGCCAACTACTGTTTGAAGTTCTGCATCTCAGGTCTTTCTCTTGACACCATCGCTGATCTGACACCATCTTGACACATCCTTCTGAATCATCCAATGTGTGCCTAGTATGAAGTTGAGGTTCAATAAATGTTGATTGAATGTAATTGTTCATTGTTGATCTTAAGGAGTAGTAAGGAAGGAGGAAACAGGTAAAAGGAGAAAGGAAGAGAAGGAAATTCTTATTCAAGTATAGACTGGATGAGATGACTTCCAAGGTCTCCTTCAACTCCATGATTCTATGATTCTTGGAAAGAGGGGAAGAAAGGAAAGGGAGAAAAGAAGAGAGGGAAACTGGAGAAATGGCAGAGAAGGAAGAGAGGAGAAAGAAAAAATGGAAAGAAACTGTAGGAATGGAAGAGAAGGAAGGAAAGAAAGAGTACCCGCCAAACAGTTATTCTGAATTTTGGTATTCCAGTGTTCTTAACTTTTGATTCTTAAACCTTAATTTGAGAAACTCTGCTCTAGAATATTCCCATAGGAGATGCATTGATATTAATAAATAATAATCAGCATTTATATAGCACTTTAAGGTTTGCAAAAAAAACTTTAAGAATATCACCTCATTTGATCCTCATAACAATCTGGAGAGGTAGGTGTTATCAGTATCTCCATTTTGCGTATGAGGAAACCGAGGTAGACAGAGGTTAAGTGACTTGTCCAGGGTCACACATATAGTAAGTATCTAAGGCAAGTTTTGAACTCGTCTTCCTGACTTCAGGTCCAGTGCTCTGTCTACTTTGCCTAATGAATGACAGTCAATGCCTCTGAGATCTGGCGACATCTGTCTAGGAAAGGAAAACCATTGACTCTATGAATCTGTGCGTGCCGAACTCCCATGTCATTAGTGCTTTTTCTACTGCTTTAAAATGATTTCATATTTATTCTGGATATATTTTACATATAATTATGTATATGAATGTTTATTCCCCTCTTCTCTCAGTAAAGGACTGGTTCAGCTTTGTCTCTGCAACCTTAGCACCTAGCATTGTGTATTGGCTATAGTAGTTGCTTCATAAATGCTTTTTGAATCACTCATTAGAATTATTTCTCCCTTGGTTTCCCCTTGGATTTAAATTTCCTCTTGTCCTCTCACCCAGATGATACCATATGATTGGGTTAACCCAGCCAGCTTGATAAGAATGAAAATCAAAAGACAGAGCCTTGAAAAATAAATAACTATGCACATGTCCCCATATTCCTGACTCTCACCAGATAATTGAGTGAATGAGTGGACATTAGAGGCCTAGGTAGAAACCTTTTTTCCCAAAAAAAGAATTAAAGCTATTTATGGGGGAGTCAAGGGGTGGAGTGAAGCTAAATACCAAAGGAAAAGAGGAAAGGAGAGGAGAAAGATGGAAGAGGAGGAGAGAGGACCTGATTATGATAAAGATGTGGCCCTCAGAAGTTTAAAAGGTCTCTTAGGGTCCAGATGTTTTTAAGGTCGATCTGTCACCTCAAGACTGGTCTAGCAGTGTGGTAGGGTAAAAGGAGGCCTAGGTCTAGAATCAGAGAACATAGATTTGAATCCCATGTTTGAATCTCACTTACAACTGATATGACCATGGAATAGTCAATTTCAAAAAATCAATCAATAAATAAACATTTATTTAGTGCCTATTCTGTGTCAGACTCCATAAACTGCAGGAATACAAAAAGGGGCAAAAGACACCTCAAGGAGGTTGCAAGCAAATATATCTCCCTAAATCTCAGTTCCCTCAAAAGTAAAATGAAAAGTTTGGACTAAATGACCCTGAAAGTATTCTCCAGCTTTTAAATCTATGACGGGATGATGCTAGGATTGGGAAGGTTCATTATCACAAGATTGGTTACCATGTGATGATTTCTTTTCCCAGTCATGGTAACTCATAAATAGAATTTACTACAGGACAGGAAAGTTCAGGATCATAAAATGTTTGGGGCTGTAAGGAACCTCAGAGCACAACTGCTCAATTCTCTTTATCCTACAGCTAAAGAAACTCAAAGATGTTAAGAGATCTGACCAATTTTTTATTGCTAATTAGTGAGACAGCTGAAACTAGAATTCAGGTCCCTGACTCTAACTACACTAGTCAAGTCAATAAGCAAATTTTTTAAAATATTTTTTGGCAAGGCAATCAGGATTAAGTGACTTGCCCAAGGTCACACATCTACCAAGTGTGGTATGTGAGGCTGGATTTGAACTCAGGTCTTCCTGACTCCAGGGCAAGTACTCTATCCACTGTGCCACCTAACTGCCCTTGAACAAACAATTATCAAGCATTCTCTCTGTGCCAGACACTATGCTAAGAGGCTGGGACTGCAATCTTCAATAGTTGAGGGTATACCCACAAAGCGGAAATAGACTAACTTACATTTACATAAGATGTTTTTCCCAGTGGACATGTTATTTTATCCAGGATGCTCAGAATGAAGAATTCCCTTGACCAGTGGAAACTGGCACCTGCCTTGCAATCTACAGCTTTCAAAAGTTGCCTGTTAAATGACTTGCCCAGGGTCATCAAGCCAGTAGATGTCAACATTAGGGCTTTCTGACTCTGAAGTCAGTTTCCTATCCACTAGGTCAGGTTGCCCCTCAGCCCTTTAAAGATTGCAAAGCACTTTCCTCACAACAATCTTGACAGAAAGGTGGTGACTATCATTATCCCCATTTCTGTTGATGTGGTTCAGTCATTTCAGTCATGTCCAATTCTTCCTGACCCCTTTTGGGATTTCTTGGCAGAGATACAGAAGTGATTTGCCTTTCCCTTCTCCAGCTCATCTGACAGATGAGAAAACTGAGGCAAATAGGGTTAAAGGACTTGCCTAGAGTCACACCGCTAGGAAGTGTCTGAGGCTGAATTTGAACTCAGATCTTCCTGAATTCAGGCCCAAACTCTATCTGCTATGCCATCATGCTGCCCTGATCCCCATTATACTATGAGGCTTGGAGACATAAAATGGCTTGCCCACTCATGTCCACACAGCTGGAATCAGAATTTGAATACAGGATTCCTGACCCCAGGTACATTCTTTCCACCATGCCACAGCTTCTGTCAAAACCAGAGCATCCTCCAAATTCTCAAGTGCCACAAGTTCAGACACACATGTATTCTCCTTGGAACTTTGAGCCCAAAATGAAACAAAACTTCCATAGTGCATCATCTCTGCTAAAAGGAAATGCAAACAACTTTTTTTCTTAACTTACTTTGAGGACAGGTGATCTTATTAACCCTCCCAGCCTTGCCCTGGAAAGGTCCATACAACCCCTTTCACAGATGAGGAAACTGAAGCTGAGGGGGTCCACAGAACAGGTGCAAAGACACTTGGAGACTCTATGATGGCACCAGGAATAGTACCAAGATCTCCTGAGCCCCAGCCTAGGCCTCAGTGCTAACACACATAGCCAGTCAGTGTTTTGGACTATAAGCACCTTCTGTTCTTTACTCAGACTCTAGCCAACACTCTGCACCTGTGAGCAATCAGCAGGTACTTCTGGCTGGCTCACTACCAATTGTTCAAACCATCCAAGAGAACTGACCTCTGCTATAAATATGCTCCATTCTCTAGTGGGCAACAAATGAATTTACTCCCAAGAGTACCCTGCAACAGTCAAGCCACAAAATAACATACAAACTCAGATGTTTCTTCACAGCACTCCAAGGGACCAGTGCCATGGATAACCTAAATAGCAGGTGTACTCACATTCAGAAGGAAAGAACACCAGACCAAGACTCAGGAGACCTGAGTTCAAGTCCCAAGACTGCCACTATTTTCTGTGTGGCCTAGGTAAGTCACTTTTCTATTATGGGTCTCAATTTCCTCTTCTGTCAAATGCCAGAATTGAACTAGATGGTCTCTGAGGTCCTTCCTAGCTCAGATATTCCCTATTCAGGGTTCCTTCCACCTCTGACATTGTCTGTCCCAAAGTCCCTTCCAGCTCAGAAATTCTATGTTCAGTGATCCCTTCTAGCTCTGATAATCCTTGTTCTCAAGTGCCTCCCAGGTCAGACATTCTATGTTCGAAGATCCCTTCCAGCCCTAGGAATCCATGTTCTAAGGGTTCCTTCCAACCCTAAAATTCTATGTTCTAAGGCCCCTTTAGCCCTAACAATCTATATTCTAAGGTCTCTTCCAGCCCAGACATTCCATGTTCTAAGAGGCTTTCTGACTCTGATATTCTAGATTCCAAAGTCTCTTCCAGTTTTGGCATTCTCTGTTCTAAGAGATTTTACCAGTTATAACCATTCTGTTCTGATTAAGAAACTGTTCATGCTAAGATTTGAAAGGCATCTGAAAGAGGCTTTTTTTTCCAGTACATTTACTTCCTGCATGTATTTTTCTTAAATGTATATTTAAATTTGCATTTCCTGAAAATGTACACATGAACACACAAATACACACATTATCCACCCACCCCCACCCCAACATACACACTGGTCACAATGAGTAAGGAGGGGAAATATAACCTGGAATTTTAACTTTGCTGTGGATAATCCGCAAGGAGATCTGTTTCCACTGTTTGCAAGCAGTGAAGTTAGATGTTGACAGGGCCATGAGCAAAGACAGGGAATCCTCTGACCCCCTCTGCTATTTCTGCATTCCCTAATACTGTTCTGGCTCTGCTTGCCTCCCTCTCAAAAAGAAAAAAAATGGATGGTGTCAATCCTAACTTCCTTTTAGTCCATAGATATGCTTCTCTCTGCCTGTAAAATGATCCCTAACTCTAGCTCATTAAAGTAGCTACTGACTAGAGCTTAATGAGCAAGACGTAATTATTATCAAACACCAGAGAGCTTCCTGGGTAGTTTTTCTTCTTTAGTGGGCACTTGAGCCTCTTGGGAAAGGAGCACTCTCCCATGAGAGGTTGTTAGAGGAAAGGCAGCAGAAAAGTGAGGGAGAGGCACAGCTTGGCCTCCAACTTCATCTTCAGCCTTGTCTCCTACCCCTCCCCCTACCCAGACCCTCCATTCTACTCAGACGCTGCCACTCACTTATTCCCTTAGCATGCCTGGTATACCCAAACCTGCATCTTTGCTCAGGCTATTATCTCTGCCTCTCTTTCCCTTTCTACCTAGCCAAGTCCTTGTCCATTCTTCCAAGGAGCTTTCTTTGATCCACCCCAGCCTATAGTGACCTCTCCTTCCTCTGACCTGGAGTCAGAAGTTCAAATTCAGCCTCAGATGTTTACTAGATGTGTGAAACTAGGTGAGTCACTGAACCTCCATCTACCTCAGTTTTCCCAACTGTAAAGCGAGAACCATAAAAATACCTACATCCCAAGGTTGTTGTTAGATGAAATGAGAGTATGTGTAAAGCTCTTAGCACAATACCTGGCACATTATAAGCACTTGCCCCATTTCCTTCCCTTTTCTGTTAACATCTGTTGTGGTCAAGGTGTACAGACCCACTCTCCCCTACAAAATTGTAAACTCTGTAAAGGCAGGAACTATGTCTTTTGGTTTATGTGTATGTATGTCCTCCCCCCAAAGCACATAGACCAGAGTGGATCACTTGTCATGTTTGTCAAATGACTGATAAGTCCATTCAAGGTAAAAATATAAGACAAGATAACAGCAAGACAAACAAACCTAAAAGTAACCTTACTAGACTTTCTTATCCGTTTATTTTCTGTCCTTTGAAGGGACTCATCATGAGTATTTTTTGGCATAGAAGTCATTTTCCAAACAAGTCATGTGAACAAACTTCAATTTTGAAATTCCAATCCTAGGGAGAACCCTACAGTGAGTAGTCAGTAACCACCTTTCTCTTTCCATCATTCTACTCTCTTTTTTTCTATTTTATATTCTCAATCAAAAACATAGCTAAGGTTCATTTTCACTGCCAACAGGAATTAGGAAGGATATAGATAACTGCATCCACAGAAAATGCCTCCAAACATCATCCTGGACATTAGGTTTAAGAGGCAGAGGGTTATAGTGAAAAGCACAGCAAAGTTAAAGGTTCAGTCCTGGGTTCAAGTGCTGACACTTTCATTTACCAATCATGAGACTATAAATGAATCACTTCCCCTCTGTGGGCCTCCATTTTCTCATCTGTACAATAGGGAGCATAATACATAAACTATTTAGTAAGGTTATTCTGAAGACCAAATTGGATACTATCAATCAATCGACAAGCATTTATTAAGTTCTTACTATGTGCCAGGCACTATAAGAAGAAGCAAAAACATGTGAAAAAAACACTTCCCAGATATTAGTTATGTGATTTTCACTATATTATTAACGTTATTCAGAAAAATATATCTTACTCATGCAAAAACTCAACCAAAAAAATCACTCAAGAGGAAGAGCCAACAATTAGCAACTGAACAGAATCTGATCAGGAAACTACAACATGATGCTTTAAAAGAATTCTGTTTTGCAGGTTCTGCTGATCTGATTAGGGAAACATTAAGGAAATTTTTCCTTTCCTTTCCTCTAAATCTCAATTTAAGTAACAGAATCCTCATGAGGAAAATAAGCTATAGGACAGAGTGGCATGCAGGGTTAATAATGCCTACTCAATATTATTTATAATAATTAATCAATTAATTCTGGTTTGGAAAGGCTATGGTGAATACTCCATCCTACTGCCTGCTATGGACAAAATCAATGAGTCCAATGCTGACTTTCAGTTACACACTCACCAATCCTACTGTAAGTTCAATGGTAAATGAACACACATACCCAAAAGAAGAGATCCATCTCAAACTTCAAAACATTCTTTATGAGTACTGATAAGATTACTTGGACCCACCACTAAAACACTCTTTCCCTAACTGTGTAATCCTTTCCACTGTCCTAATGCCATGCTAGAACCAATAGTGATGAATAAAAGGAAATAAGTAAATATTCCATATAGTTTCTTGTACTAGTAAAGTCTCATTAGCTCCAGACTTCTAAGCTATTTACCTTGCAATTTCTTTGTTTAGCTTTAAGAGATGACCATAAGAGGTCTGAGGACTTGGGCCATTATGTCAATGAAAAGAAGCAACCATAGTGCAAAAAAACCTGGGGAAAGCTGGTGAACACTCTCCAAGGTCCTGAAGAGACTAAGAGACCTCAATGCCTTGCTGTTAAACTCTTAGAGATGAAAAGTTTGCCTTAGAGACTTAGCTCTGAAAAATTTTAACTCCTGGAAATATCAATTGGAAGATATTTGTGAGGAAAGGAAATGATTGGGGGAAATGAAGTACATGTGATATTTATTTTTACAGTCCTCTTTGCAGACCTAAGGTCATTTTGCTTGTTTAGGGACATAAGATCTAAGATTTATATAGCACTTTAACGTGATACATGCTATTACTATCTCATTTCATAAATAAGAAAACTGAGGCAAACAACGGTTAAGTTACTTTCCCAGAGACACACAACTAGTAAGTGTCAGAGGCAGGAATCTTCCCAACTCCATGACCAGTACTCTATCCACTTCACCACCTATTTGTTCATGGAATTTAAAGCTGGAAGGAATCTTCGAAATTAACTAGTCTAATCCAGTTGTTTTGCAGAGAAAGAAACTGAGGTCCAGGGACGGGAAATGATTAGTCTAAAGTCACATGGGTGGTGAGTGGCAACGTTGGGATTTGATCCTGTATTCTGACTCCAACTTCAGAGTTCTCTACTGTATTATGTAGCTACTTCACTTAAAGCACAACACCCACTTCCTTTCATTCAACTGAACTGAAACATCTGATTAAGTACCTGTTATGTTAAGGTACTGTTCCAGTACACAGAGGATACAAAAGCAAAAAAGAAAAATCTACTGCCCTCATGATCCTTCTATCTGCCATCATATAGAATTTTATTTACTCATCAAATTACTATGGCATGTTTGTGTATTTACAGGTGTAAAATGGAAAATAAAATATGTTCCTTTTTCATTCTTTCTTGACACTTAGGCTGACAGATCCCACTGAGGCAAGGGGAGTTGAGAAATTGACAAAGGAACATTTTTTATTTTTTTAAGCTGAAAAACCAAAAGGTTTCCAGGAGTAGGAAAATAATACTTTTTTGTTGTTATTACTAAATGTTTCCAGGTTCCCTCCCCCCCCCCCCCAAAAAAACCTTTTACCTCTCTAGCTTCCTCTCCCTAGAGAAGGTAAGATTGAGCTGTACTTTTTCTAGGGTTAGGTTAAGTTAATTGTTAATATCAGAGTTAGTCACTCCTTGAATGGGTAAGCTCTTTTAAGAGGATGCTGATTCTTTGTATACTTCACCCGGCTTCCTGAGTAAAGACTGGCAAACAGTTCCAGAGTTGAGTTGGGGTGAAGGGTGTTTTTTAAAAACACTGCTTTTTCAGGTATAATTGACAACTAAAAGGTAGATATTGTCAGTTTCTTATCCTTTCACTTTTGTCTGCCTTTTTTGTTTTTTTTTCTTTAAAAGCAGCTGAAAGGTACTCACCTTTACCTTTAATTGTGGGCATTTCCTTCTTTTCTGTTTCTAAAATGAGCTCTTATCAGCAGCATCTACACTACTTCATTTGTTCCTTCAGAAACTGGGCATTTTTATTTTTAAAAATATAAATCAGAGAGGGACAGAAGGGAAGGAAAATTTAAGACTTATGGAAATGACTGTAGAAAGCCGAAAAGAAATAATTTAATAAAAAATAAATAAAACAAAAATATAAATCAGATCAAATATGCAGGGGACTTAAGAAGTCATCTGCATCTTCTCTCCTCCCCTTTTGTATGTTTACTTCCCCTTCCCCCATTAGACTGCAAGCTTTTTGAAAGCAGAGATTGTCTTTCTCTTTCTTATTTGTACCCCCAGCATTTAACACAGTGCCTGGCACGAGAGATGCTTAATAAATGTTTAATGTATTGTATTGTTGTATCCAGGAAGCTAGGTGGTGAAGTAAATAGAATGCCGGGTCTGAAGTCAGGAAGATTCATCTTCCTGAGTTCAAATCTGGCCTCAGATACTTACTAGCTGTGTGACCTTGGGCAAGTCACTCATGCTGTATGCCTCAGTTTCCTCATCTGTAAAATGAGCTGGAGAAGGAAACAACAAACCATTCCAGTATTTTTACTAAGAAAACTCCAAATAGGGCAATGGAAAAGTTGGACATGAGTGAAACAACCAAACAAAAATTATTGTATCCGGCCCATTCCCTACCCAAACAATGAATCCTCCCTAAAGCATCAAATAGCTATCTGACCTCTGCTCAAATACCTCAAGTGATAGAGGAATCATTGTCTAACAAGGTGGCTCATTCTGAGGCATCTCCAATTGTTAAGAAGTTCTGCTTTATATTGAGCCAAAATCTGTCTCTCAATTAACTTCCACTCCCAGGTCCTAATTCTCTCCTTTGAGAATAAATATAAAAATCTACTTTGTCAAATATTTGAAGAGAGCAATCACATCTTCCTTAAGTCTTATTTGACGGAGGTGAAATATCACAATTTCCTTCAAGAGATCCCCCATAGAACATGCTTTCAGTTTCCTTATCCTCCCTATCACCCTCCTGTAGGTTTCTCCAAGTCCATCAATGTCTCTGTTTGCACCCAAACTAAAAACACCACTAAACATAGGATCTGACCAGTTCAACAGACATAGTGTGGAGGTGAGAGAAAGACTACATATGGTTCTAAAGGAAGGAGGGTATATTTTAGGGGAAAGCGTTTTACAGGAGTCACATGTCTTCATGTGCCTATTTCAGAAACAGACAAGGCTTAATGCCTGAATGGAAATTCCAGTGTCTGTGTTTCAGCTAATGTGAAAAATATCTTTGGGTGGCAGGTGTGTGAGTGTGCATGTGTATGTGTCCGCATAAGTGCGCATGCGCACCACACACACCCATGTGCACATGTGCCTGAAGTGTATCTGAATTTTGACTGTGGGTGGTGTGTGATGTGTGTGGGATGAGTAATCTGGGCCTGTGTATAGAATGTGTGTATTAGAGAGAGATGTATGCGGGTATGTGTGGAGGAGGAGGGGGAGAAGGAGTGTGTGTGAGATGACTCATTTTTCAGGGTGTGGGTGAGTTTATTTGTAGGGGGTGACTTTGGGTCTGAGGGATGGATTCCTGTGTGCAATGCATTGAGGAGGAAATATTTACCTTAGGAGAAGGGTATGGAGGTCAAGTAGGTGGAGAAAATTCAGTATTTCCGTGAAAGATATGTGTATGAAAGGAGAGACAGGGACAAAGAGAAGAGGAATGAAAAAGAGAGGAGAGGGGAGGAGAGGAGGAGTTGAAAAGAGGAGAGAAGACAAGAGGGAAAGGAAGAGAAGAGGAGAAGAAAAGAGAAAGAAGAGGAGAGAAGATGTGAGGACAGGTGAGGACAGGAGAGAACAGAAGAGGAGAGGGGAGAGAAAAAGAAGAAGAAAGAAGAGAGGGAAGAGAGGAGATGAGAGAGATGAAGAAGGAAAGAAGAGAGGAGAGGGAAGATAGGAGAGGGAGAGAAGAGAAGAGGAGAAAAAAGGTGAGAAGAGAAGAAAGGAGAGGGAATGGGAAAGAAATGGCAAGAAAAGGAAAGGAGAGGTGGAAGAGAGGGGGAAAAAAGGAAAGGAAGAAGGAAAGAAGAGAGAAGAAGGGAGGACAGGAGAGAAGAAGAGAAAAGAGGAAAGGGTGAGATGAGAGAAGAGAGAAAGGGAAAGAAAAGGAGAGAAAAGGAGAGGAGAGGAGTTTGTTTACATAAAAGAGGGCATGGGGAGGAATTACAGAATCAAGGCCTAATGGAGCTAGAAGGGGCCTTAGAAATCACCAAGTTTGGGGAAAGGAGAGCTTTTCCTGGGCGGTTCCATATATGGGCAGTGATATAATGGACCTGTTTCTATTTCCACAGCAATTCATGTGAGTGGTATGTGGGCCCAGCCCCGTGTGTTTGTGTGGGGCCTCCCAAAGGTCCTGGTGATGGTCTACAAGTGAACCTCACCTCACATCAATAAAGAATGAGTGTCATTGCCTGGGAAAGAGTGAGACTAGAGAAAAGCCTGGTCAAAAAGTCTCCACTTTAAATGGATTCCATACAGATCCCATCTAAATGCAGAGGATATAAGCCATTTGTGCATTATTTATGAAAAATACTGTTTCCCCAAGTCAGCACTGAGAGCAGAGCTGGAGCTGAAGCTCTCCTGATGTTCCAGCTAAGAAGCAAGGAAAAAGCAGGATTAGTTTCAAAACCATTAATTCATTAGGATGCCGCTTCCCAAACTCTGTCATGCTTGAGCCATCTCTTTCCACTAGTTGATTACTGAAATGTTCAAGGGACCACTGTTTGTTTACCTTAGACAGGAAGTTCAGCTTTCTGGCTAACTGTGATCCCATGATTCTCCTAGTCTCCCTTAGAAATGGAGTTGATAGCATTGGTGCATTACCTGGCTGGCAGATAATTTTCAATAGACACCTCTTTCCTAATGAGAGAGGGGTAATTTACATTCTCAGGCTGAGGTTAGTATTACTGGGCAGGGAGTCCAAGGAGATGCACACAACAGAACGTGATTGGAAAAAAAAAGCTGCCCAGACCAGGTACCCTAGCAACTACCTTTGCTCTTATTGGGTAGAACTGAAAAGAGTCGAGGCTCATAGACTGTGAGAGCTGTAAAGAACCTTAGCAATCATTTTGTCCAATCTTTCCATTTTGCAAGAAGGAAAACTGAGGCCCAGAAGGAAAAATGATCTGTCCAAGCTCACACAGCTAGTAAGTGACAGAACTGGGAATTCAAACCTAGGTTTTCTTGATTCCAAGTTCTGTGGTTCTTTCTTATACTTTCCTGCCTTAGAATTTATAGTGAAAATCATTGACCCACTCCTGAAATAGGCTCAGCTACATCCAGGTCATCTATGTAGGGCTTTGGGTAATGTGTGAGCAATGAATCCTATGAGATCCCACAGGAAAGAAACGTCTCTCATGTTAACACTTTGAATCCCAAACTTCCTGACCAGCATGTGCCAAAGCATAGACCAATCATTTCTACTTAGGTTTGCTTTTCCTAAAAGGATAGATAGAAACTATCCACAAAATCCTCCCTCTCTTCCCCTACTTGTGGGTTATCTGGAGATGATGCTTCACTCCTGGGATTACATCATTTATCCTGAGACTCTAGAGACTTGATAAAACAAGAGATCTGGATCTTTACCCAGCATGTCCCTCTCTCCCTCACCTCTCATCTAAAGCTGACCCACAAAGAGTTAAGGAGGAGGTTAGCTGTTCTCGAAGCCTATTGGGAACTTCCGGCCTCTTGCCTCTGTAGGACTCCTGAGCATTCTGTTTGGGGGAAGGGTCCCTGCAGGGCTCTCTAGTCAGTGCCCTGTGGGTTACAGCTCCTCCCTCTGCACAGGGTACATGCCAGCTGGAAAGTACAAGTTGCCTGCTTCTCCCGTCCACATACATCTGCTGCTGAAGCCCCATCACCCACACATACACACACACACACACACTCACACACACATATACACAGAGCCCAGGAACTGGGGAAAGCTTTTGCAATCTAAGACCCAACTCCTTTGCCCTTAGAATCCCACCACTGGGTCACAGCTTGGCCCATCTTTGTTGTTTTTTTTTTTTTAAAAAAAAACCCATCCCCAAAAGCAAGGTCTGTGATTAGGGTTTGGCAGGGTTTTGATAGGCAGGAGAATTATATAATTAAGTGCACCAGACTCCTCCTCTTTGTTTAATAATGAGCCCTTCCTTTCAGTTGCATAAGCCAAAATAATCATCACTTCCCAGCCCTACCTCACCTCTGTATATGTGACTGTCAAGCGGGTGTTGAAAGCTTTTTTCATGTGGCCAAAACAATAAGGACCAAAGCAGAAAATTGAAATGTGCTTCCCTGATCAACCCCCATCCCTCCAAGAAAGAAACATAAAATCACTGCATTTGCTCTTCTCCCGCCTAAGAAATAAACATGCTTCTTCCACCAAACCACTACCTGTACCTCACCTTAGCTCAAAACTAAGACAGGGGATTGGAAACTCTCCTCCAAGATTTGTTCAGTCCCAAACAATCAACGCTCAGTATGCCTCAGATGTTACTTATGGAGAATATAAAGAGTGTCAGAGCATGGAGACATGCAAGGAGCGCACGCAGTATCACAGACACCAACAGCCATTAACAGCCTTAAATCTAAAGCACTTGGAGCTCTCAGAACTGATCTTGACTCTGTTAGCATCTTAAAAAATTAGATGAAGAAAAGATTCCCTAAACTCCAGGTGAAAATTAATCCAAGTACTTCAATCAGAGCTCCAGTAGCATCCAAGAAACAGATGGGCCTCACAGGCTGCCTGGTCTGACAGTATTAGCCTAGGTCCAACCCCCTAGAAGTTTATTGGCCTGGGTTATTTTCTGGGGTTGCTCCCTTCCCTCCCCCCCACCCACCCACCTCCACTACAGCATTTCAAATTTCTCAGTGGCATTTTTTCAGGTTACATGCCAAACTGGGAAGGGCCCTTGGAAGCACATGAAACCAAGAATCCAATCCCTGAGCCCAGATATTGGTATGCTAAGCCCAGGCCTGAAACCAGGGAGCCTCTTCCAAAGGGATGAGAAGGCTGGTGGAGAAGGCAAAGGACCAGGGACCCCAGCATGGCCGCTCAGCTGCCAGCTTGACCCACCAGTAGGCCCCCTAACTTGACAGAGTACAAGACAAAACCCCAGGCCGAGTAGTTCTCCTGTAAGGCCCACTCCACCCTCCTCTTAAGCCGACACTTTGCCTTCTAGTTTATGATGGTGCAGTGAACACTGGCATCTTTTCCCCTCCCATCCATTCTCAGCCACGAGGCGAAAACCACCCCCTTCCCCTTGGCTTCCTGGACACAGTCCGAGAGGGGCACCAGGCACCACCACTGCACTGCACCCCCACTGAACATATGGAGCAAGCAACCTGTGGCGAGAGGGCCAGGAGCCTCCCTGGGCTTGTCTCTGGGCCTCTACAGCACCGCCGCCAAGAAAGCGGGCACCAGCAGCCCAACTAGCAACAAGAACCCAGAAAAACACAATAAAATAAAGCGAATTAGAGAAAAGAGACGTTAAGACTCCTGGCTGTGCAGGGAGCGACCCTCCCGCCTCTCTTCTCACCCACCTCCCTCCCACTCCTCAAGCACTCTGGGCTGGCGCAGCACCCACCTCCATCCGAGTAGGTCTCCGTCCCATAACCGTCCTGTAATCCATTGCTCCAGGTGCCTTCGTACTTGGCCCCGTTGCCTGTACACTCCCGGACCCCGTAGCGTCCCTTAAAGCCGTGAGTCCACTCTCCCTTGTACAGCCACTTCCCCTTGCTCTCCAGGCCGATGCCATGACGCTTGCCCTGCGCCCAGGTGCCCTGGTACGTGTTGCCGCTGGGCCAGGTGTAGACCCCCAGCACCTCGAAGCCGTGACTCCAGGAGCCGGTGTATTCTCCTTGGCCCTTGGGGCCAGTGCAGATCCCATGGCCGTGCGCTTTGCCGTCCTCCCAGCCTCCACAGTAGGACCCTCCATCATCAAAATTAAACCTACCCCCACTGGACATGCATGTAATTCGGTTTGCAAATCCCCCAAAAGGTGAAAAATAAAAAAAGGGGGGAAAGGAACAAGGTACAAGAAACAAATTGTTTGTTTGTGGTCCCTCTGTCTTTAAAGAAGAAAACAGAAGAGAAAAGAAAAAAAGAGAGCCGTCTTCAGCTGCGGCGGCGCCGGCTTCGGGGGAATTCAAGTCAATTTCTTGCGATTATTCATTGTCTATCTGCGCGGATCCCGACCAGTCCCTCTTCTGCTGTTGATCCAGTATCGGAGGGGAGGAGGGAAGGGGAAGGGAAGGGATGGGGGGAGGGGGAAAGAAGGGGGAGCAGTTGCTACAGTTTTTGGTGCAAACGGCTCCGCCTAAAAACCATCACAGGCAAAGCACCCAAGGAAAAAAGCATCATAAATAAGGGTCGGGGAGAAGCCGGTGCCAATCCCTGGCGCGGACCCGCGGCTGGCGGACAGGCGGGCGGGGGGGCTGGGGAAAAAGGGAAGGGGGAAGGGAAGAAGGGGGGGGGGAGAAGAGAGCCCGACCCGGCTCAAGCCCACCGCGCTGCTCTCCACCTGCAGCCGCCGCTCTGCTGCTGATCTCCACCAGATCGCGGGCCCCTCAGCGGCAGCGGCGGCGGCGGCGGCGACGGTGGTGGCAGCGGCAGCAGCGGCCGCATATTGGGGGCTGAGCGAGTCGTGGCTCAGCAGCAATGCAGCAGTCGGTGGCTGGGTGTCTCTCCCTCTGCCCGCCCGCCTGCTCGCCGCGCGCTCTCACGCACTCACACTCCCGCGAGGGCGCACACACGCACACGCAGTCCCATTGGCACACGGGCGCGCGCACACAAACACACACGGGCACACACGGACATTCACGCCCCTCACCCTACAAGACAGAGAGTGTGGGAGCTGCCTCCTTCTCCCGCCCCCACCCCCTCCCACCCCGCTCCGCCCCGCCCGGCCCCGCCTCGCCTAGCCCCAGCTGCAAAGCTCACGCGTGGCCTGCCTGCCTACAGTCCCCGCTCCTCTCGCTGGCTGGGTGCGCTCCGGTGACTCGGGCTCTGCTGTGCTGTGCCCGAGATTCAGGACGGCAGGAGGGTGGGAAGCTCTATCAGAGAAGGGGGGGAGGGGGTATTTTCTGTCGGGCCTGGAAATAAGACCCCCATTCCCTCTTCTCTCTCCCTCTCTAATGTTTATGAAAATCCTGTCCCTGGAGAGAGCCAGATTCAAAGCGCTCTCAGCCCCCTTTTCTCTCCACTTCGATTTAAAGAGACAGGAATTGAGTAACGTGGAGCCTCCCAGAAGCGAGATTTCTCCACCTGGGCCTTGGAGACTAGAGGCTGATCTCAGCCTGATCTCAGACAAACAGGACATCGGGTTTGCTTTCAGCACAATGCATTTAAGGACAGACTAAAAGTCTCAGCGTAGTGGGCGGGACTTACTACATAAAAAAGAGACCAGAAGATTTCCAACGTACACCTTAAATTCCCTTTAGCTCAGCTCCCATAGACGTATTTACCTCCCAGGAACGGCTGACTGGACTGCCAATCAATGAATGATTTCTAGTTCAAATACTACAGGTGGCTTCGAACACCAAGCAATCCATCTTTTTGTCTTCATTCAACTAATTTCAGTTAAGCAGAGCGAACATTTAAGCTTCTGTTATGTGCAACGCCATGGTAAAATAGGCTCTCAGGAGACAAAACTAGAGAACCAGCGTACTTTTATATCCAAATAGTTTTGTCGAGAGGAAGGCATTTCCCACGCCCGCCCTCCAGATCTTTGGGAAAGTGCTACCCAAATTTACTAATGAAAATAATAATAATAAATCTCAAGATCTGGCTAACTTGTCAGTTTTAGTCCAAGAATCCCCCCACCCCACCCCACCCCACCCCAGAACTCGGGCGCCCAAGACTGACAACAGGTAATCCCACCCACTCTGGAAAGAAAATCCAAGAAGCATTAGAGAGGGTTGTTTGCTCTTTCCCAAACCCCTAAAGAGACTGTACACAATGACTGAATCAGGTCATCAGGGGACCAATTTAAAATGAATTTCCTGGATCATAAATCCCAGGGAAGCCCCAGAAGTCAGCTCTCCGGGAAAACCTATGCCAATTAATGGATGAAAATTAGTGTCTTGTATTTCGGGGATGAGAAGATGAGCTTTGTTATTTGCAGCTGCGACAGAACGGTTCTATTAGGATTTCAAAAGCTCTTGCACACCAATCCCCTGGTCTCAGGTTTTTGAAACTCAGATAAGCACGATCCAATGTGAAAGGAGGAGTCCTAAGCATCCAATTAACAACTCATCCTTCCCTCATTTCTACTCAGCCTGATCAATCACCATCCTTCTTAACCCTTATTATACATTATTCATCTTACAATAAAGAAGACCTCCACCAAGTCCCTGGAGAGTCCATCTTAATTCCACGAACTCCTGCTCTCAGGCAAGCTTCAATTCTCTGATGAGGGATGGAATATTCCAAGGCGCTCATGCAAGTTTTCTCTCTAGTAGAAACATGTAGAACTTGCACCAAACTACCCAAGTTTATCCATACTGGGGAATTCTTATCCTGGGGTCTGGCCCCTGGATAGATTTCAAGTCATCTGTGAATTTGGATTCCATTTACAAAAATTACATCTTTATTCTGGAATGATGTTTCCTTTGCAATCCTCTGTATTTTATTTTATGGATTTTAAAGCATCATTCTGAGAAGTCTCTTCACTTCACCAGGATGTTTACAAGACCATTGCATACACATAAAAAGGGTTAAGAGCCCCAAATTAGATGATTTTCCCAAAGCAACCCAGGAGAAATTGGCTCCTCACCCCTTTCTTCTAAACTTGGGATTACACCTTTGCACTTGCATAGGCAATGCCTATGTGAATGCAAAGCAGTGAAAAAGATGATCATACAGATAATTTTGTTTCTATAATGCCAAACATCTCGATATGTGGAAACCCCACAATAAAACCTCCCCCCCCCCATATATAACACTTTACAAGGGCTTTCACATACATTTTCTCATTAGAGCCTCACACAGCCATTTCATAGGAAGGACAGGAAAAGTTTTTTCCATTTTACAGATGAAGAAACAAGCCTTATTGCCCCAAATGATACAGGCAATAAGTAGCCTACTCAAACCTAGGTCTTCTGGTGGAAACACCAGTGTTCTCCCCACCATACTATTCTACCCCTGAAATTTCTCTTTTTTCTCTCAGATGCTTTGTATTTACATAGGCACAACCTGTTACTAGATGGGTATGAGAGGTGAAAGGAGCCATCCCGTATTAAATGAGCTATCTGGTGGAAACAACTATCCATGTGCCATGGGAAAAAGCCTTGGGTTTGTCATCAGAAGGCCTGGGTTCCACATCTAGTTCTGCCACTAGTGCCTGTATTACTAGAAGTCCCTGCACTTCTTTGTAACGCAGATATCCCTTCTACCCAATAAAAGATTTGAGTGAAATAATTCATCTAAAATCCCATTCAACTTTAAGTTTTGGATTCTAAGTGTCAAAAGAGAGCGAGGCTAGGACATCCAACAAGGTACTATATCCTTGAGCAGGGCTACTGCGTAGCATTGTCTTTGAGGGTCTCTCCCCTCATAGATTTTCAGTTCCCCTTCTCTTGTTAGCTACCTAAGTAAAGTGGAAGGAAAAGGATTTATCTCTTTGAGAGATAACTATATTTTAGTAGGACATTCATAAAAAGTCTCAAAAGATTTCGAAATACAAAGGTATCTAATGGTAGAATTTCAAACTTGTTAAATGTGGTGGCAAAGAGATGTTTCTGAGGGGGACTTCCAATAAAGACACATAAGTGACTGTTTCTTCCTCTATTTATAATTCATCAGCAATATTTACTGCATGGTTATTGTATGCAAGAAGATTCACTTCATGGGTGGTTGTAATATAGAGAGGAGGCCCTTCGTTATCCCTAACCAGTTTATTGTTTAGTCTTGTCCAACTCTTCATAACCCACTTTGGGGTTTTCTTGGTAAAGATACCAGAGTGATTTTCCATTTCCTTCTCCAACTCATTTGACAGATGAGGAAACTGAGGCAAACAGGGTAAAGTGACTTGCCCAGGGCTACACAACTAGTAAGTGTCTGAGGCCAGATTTGAACTCAGGAAGATGAGTCTTCCTAATTCCAGGCCACACATAATGTCTCCCCTGTGCCACCTAACTACTGCCTCAAAGAACTTACAATCTATAAAAGAAGGAAGGCTTGTTATATAAAGATTCCAGGAATAACTGTCAGAAGACCTGGAATTTAATCTCAATACTGCCACAATCAGGTTATAAGAATTTGATCAATTCACAACTTCTTTGTGGGCCTCCGTTTCCCCACGTGTAATATAGCCATGGTATAGGGAAAAGAGCACTAGATTTGGAGTCAAAGGACCTCAACAAATATAAATTCCAGAACCTAGTGTGTGACCTTGGGCAAACTTCTTCATCTAGATTCTAGAAAAACAAGGGAATCAGAATAAAAAATCTCTAGGGTTCCTTCCAAGTCCAATCTCATTATCATATGATATGATCCGATAACACTGGCCTCCTTGATGTTCTTCAGATAAGTTCCCCCACGCTCCAGGTATTTTCCATTCATGGGATGCCCTCCATTCTCATCTCTGCCTCCTGGCTTCCTTCAAGTCCCATATAAAATCCCACTTTCTAAAGAAAGCCTTTCCTGATATCTCTTAATTTTAATACTCCATCTGATAATTATCTCCAATTTATTCTGTCTGTGGTTTGTTTGTACATGGTTGTTTGCATGTTGTCTCCCCCATTAAACTTGAACTACCTTGAGAAAAGGGACTCTCTTTTGCCTTTCTTTGTTTCCCTGGCACTTGGCACAATGCCTAGCACATAGTAGGTGCTTAATAAATATTAATTGACTGTCTGACTTTGGATAGAAGGATAGTAAGACTTCTTCCACCTCTAACACTGACTGCCTTTCTTCTTCAGCCCTTCTGCAACCTCACTCTGCATATCTCACTCCCCTAAAGAGAAAGCCTAAAGAATTTCTGGCAAAGTGAAATTAGGAAGTAAGATTAAAAGCTTGCTCTGTCCTTAAGACCTGCCTTGCTGGTCTGCAAGACACCTCAGCACACTTAGTCCAGAGCCTCCCCCAAGAGTCTTATCTAGATTGGGGTAGCTCCCATTCCTCAGGACTTCTAGGAAAGCAGGCGGATTGTGGAATCTCTCAGGACCAGCCCCAGAGCCGTGATGATGGCTTCCCAGTACAGCAATCAATTGCTCACCGCCCGCAGTTCTGGAATAAACATTTCAATACTTTTGTGCCGTCTGCATTTTTCTCCATTTTATTTCCGTCCTCCATTTCGCTGATTCAGCAATGCTTCTACTGCCATTGGATTTTAGCAGAGATGTTGCCGGGAGCCGTGATTGGCTAATACGGAGCACTAACCCAGCCCATGTCACTTTCACATCAGCCTCTGCTGGCTTTGAAGACAGATGCCTTGTCCACACAATTCGTACTGACCACCCATCCTCATCAAAATTTCTCTCCCAAACTACCACACAGCCTCCGAATAACAACAAAATCAACACAGAGACGAGGAACTATTTTGTGAAATCTGGAAATTCACAGTGAAGTCTCTCTTCTATGATTGATTCACTTCCTAGTTATAGACCTAGTTGGCATAATAGGATTTCTCATTCTAGCAAGCATTTATTAAGTTTCTCTTCTGTACAAAGTATTCTGTTAGTCAGTTGGGTGTCAAGCAAAATGAAAACAATACCTGCTATCTAGGAGTTTACATTTTCCTGGGAAGATACAACATTGAAGTATAGACAAGTATAGACATGATTAACTGAGGAGGGAGAGCACAGTGATCAGGAGCAGCTCATTCTAGGACTCAGAAAATGAGCTGACCCTTAAAAGAAGCTAGGATTCTGAGATAGAAGAAAAGAGGGTGTATATTCCTGGCATGGCAGACAGTTGAAGAATTTTATTGTGTTCTGCAAGCAGTGGGGAGCTTCTGGAGGCATGTGAGCATGGGGGTAACATGGTCAAGCTTTCATTAGAAAGATTACTTTAGTGACTGAACGAAAGATCTACTCAAGAAAAAATAAACTATAACCAAATGATACTGTGGGTGAATAGGCTACAAAATGTTTGGTTAAATAACACGTTAGGACTCCTCATCAATTAATCATTCACTTTAATGTACTGTATTAGGGTAGGTGCAAAGATGCCCTGCCTACTTCAGGCTGACTGTGTGTTATAATGCTCAGCACTGGGTGCTTTAGGGATATGAAGCAATCTCCTTATTGGCCCCTGAATAGGAAAAACTGCTGACTCAGTGCCTCTCTAAAAGAAAATGAACTTCCCTAAGTTTTTCCAGCCTTTTCTCATTTGTAGGTACTATCTGGACTATATCAAGCTATCTCTAGAAAGTTGGAGGCAGGGGGAAAGTTTCCTTTTCTTTCACCCCTGTGAAATGACAAACTGTTAGCCTATAGCAGCTAAAGCAGAGACCTAGCCATGTGAGCTGTCTAGGCCTTGAGCTCCCCAGCTGCCTTTATTTCTTTTCTGTGTTTCCCTTCCTGAGTATGGGTTGACCAAAGAGCAATCCCAAAATAAATGTGTCTGGTCTTGGAAACAATCTTGTAAATTTGTAAAGTTGGAAATCCGGAGTTATTTGGTTGGAGCTAATTGCTTACTAAGGAAGGTATTGACTTGAAGGAGAAGAAGATATCACCAATAGAAGACAGGAGCCCAACATCTGGACTGACTATCCAGAAGAAACGGACTTTGAGGGAGATAAATAGTACAGGGCTAAGGTGAAACGTGACAGTGCCTATTCAGCAATCCTGCAGACTGCTTCATAGTCTGATGTTGAAATCTCACACTCTCAGGATAGCATAATAATAGCTATTATTTGCTTCTCATTTAAGTTTTCTGTCAATGTAAGCTCAAGGGTCTTTGCTCGAAGTATTTCTTTTGTATGTAGGAAATTAATAGCTGTCCCATAACTGATTCATATTGTACATTAAGTACCTTTCTACTCTCCTCTTTTGGGGAGGCCCTAGACATAAACCAAAATGTAATCTTTAGGTAATTTTCCCCAGGGGAACTGAGATGAAGGTGTAACAAGACAAAGAGTAGGAAAAGATGTCTGACCCTTCTTCTAGGTGGTCATGTTCTCTCAGGACTGAACCCATCTGAATCACATGCATAAGTCCAGAGCAAAGGGGTTTCTTAGTAGAGAAGAAGAGATTGCCACACCAAAGTATCTTGGACCCAGGAGTAGTTTTCAGTTGTTAGAGATAGAATGAGAACTTTATAGTTTAAAGGAATCTTGTCAATACCCTAGAAAATGTGATGTAGTAAATGAGCTCTGGATGTGGGACCATATTCCTTTCCTGGCTATGCCAGGATAATGATGAGAAAGTCTTTTGGAAAGTCTGAGGAAAAAAATGATTTGTTCATTGTCAAGCAGGTAATCAGGCTGTTCTTTGCTCAGGACATTTGAGCTATTATTATCCAAGGTCCAGCTTTTACAGAGGAAGAAATTGAGGCCCAGGAAGATTAAATAGGATCCTAAATTTAGAACTGGAAGAGGATCCTAGACCCTCATCATTTTGTGGAAGGGGAAACTGAGGACCAATGAGGTTAAATGACTTGCTCAAAGTCACATAGTAAATGGCAGAACTGGAATTTGAACCTAGGTCCCCAGTGCCAAAGTCTGAGTTCTTTACACTGTACTGACTGAACAAAGGAGTTATTCAGGTCTTGCCAGAATTCGAATTCATGTCTCATAACTCTCAGTCTAGTGCCTTTTTAATAAATACATTATATATGCAGGGTGCTCTACAAAGCCTAACTTACTATGTGATACAGGACCACAGAATCATAGAGCAAGAAGAGACCTGATGAATGATCTAATCCAACCCCTTCACTTTACTGATAGAGAAACTGGGGAAGGGGCAAAGAGGGGAAGTCACTTGAGCAAAGACACGCAAGTAGCAAGTCCCAGGTTTCTTAACATTGCAGCACCATTTATTCATTTCTTTGTGGCCACAGTTTTTTCATGAAAAGAATGAATTTTAGCAATATTATGACAGGTCATTCTGAAAAAAAAGTCTTCAAAGCCTATTGAACCTTGATGGAGGTCAGTCATCTCAGGTACAGGGTCCCATCATTCACTTTGGTTGATTCTGAGTCTCCTTGTCCACTAATTCTGACTAAGGATCCACAAAACTATCAGCTAAAAAGGAAAGAATCTGTCTGCATCTTCAGCCCTTCCTTAGTAGCCCTGCTACTTCAATCTGGTGGCAAGTTTATCTCTGTAGTGAAGAAGGATGACATGTCAAGTCACCCTCACTGATAGAATTATCCCTTAAGGACATCTTTGCTCTGGTTCAGTATTCAATATTCTGATTTTAATTCAGTTTCCCAAGTCAATTTCCTTACCAGGAAGAGGAGGAAACTACTGGCTGAAACAAGTATTCCAGTCCACTTAGCATCATAAATTAGCAAATTGGCCTTCTGATACCGATTGGTCTTGTGTGAGTTTGGGTAACAGGAGCTCATTTTTCCAGGGCATGTTTACCCTTGAATTAGCTAACCATCCAGATCTATGGTGATGAGAAGCTAAATCTTAGATCAATCTAACCAGGGGCAGCAAGGTGATTTAATGAATAGAGCACCAGATCTAGAGTCATGAATTCAAATGCAGCCTCAAATACCTACTAGCTATGTGACCCTAGGTAAGACACTCAATATCTGTTTGTATCAGTTTCCTTTCTGTAGAATGGGGATGATGACTGAACCTGCTTCCCAGGGTTGTTATAAAGATCAAATGAGATAATATTTGTAAAATACTTTGCACATTACCTGGCAACTAGTAGGTGCTTTATAAATGTTGATGGTGATGATGTCTGTTGTAGAAGAAGAGCAAGATTTACACTCCAAAAGTGCAGGTTCAGATTTCATTCCTGCCACTTACTAGAATTGTGACTTTGGGCAAGTGATTTTCCTTATTTGGGACCTCTGCCATAAAAAAAAAAGTTTCTTCCTCGATAAAATGAGGAGGTTGGGCTAACTGTTCTCTAAGATCCATATCTCTATGATGCTATGATTCTATATATTTCCTTGAGGTTTAAAAAGACTCAGTCCTGAAAAAAAATACTGTTCTTTAAGTAAATTGTGTGTGACTACAATAATATAGACAAAAATACACTTAGAACAAAGCTAGATGGTGAGTAACTAAAGACCAGTCTTTGCCCCAGAGAAGACATAAGGAAATGCTCCTCCATTCTTTCTGTGGGCAGTAAGGAACTAGAAATATAAAATGGTTTATACATCATAAGCAGTTGGTTGAAGGGTTGATGGAATTTTTATTTTTTAATTGTGTAGGGTTTTTTTTAAGTTCTGAACAAATACCAAGTAAAATGAGAATTCCATAGATTTTGTAGAACAGAAAACATACATGAAACAGTGAGTGTCTATCACGTAGAGCTTGCTTTTCTTTTTAAGCAAGTAATAAATTTATAATGTTTTCTTTGTTACATGAAAAAGTGCAGTAAATGGATGTGTGTAAAACAAAAGGCATCAAAAAATACTTTTTAAAAATTCGTGAATGAGAGAGCAAGGAGTCCCTTTCATATATCTTGGATATGTCTGTTTCTGGGTGGCAAAGTGGATAGAACACTGGAATTTGGAGTCAGGAAGATATGAGTTTGTTGTGTGACCTTGGACAAGTCATTTACTCTCTTTTGGCCTCGGTTTCTTCCTCTGTAAAATAGGGATATTAATCGTTGACAGGTTGTCATAGGGATCAAATGACATAACATGTAAAGTGTTTTGCTAGTTGTAAAGGGCTATGTTAAGTGTTATTATTTTGTACTTCTGTTATTAATAATGTGTACATCTTTGACCCTATCATACATGGAATTACAAAATGTCAGACATAGAGAGATCTTGTAGATTATGTCACCCAACCCTCTTATTTTACAAGTAGGGAAATGGAAGCCCAGAAAGGGACAATGACTTGGCCATGGTCACACAGACCAGTCAGTGGCAGAACCAGGAGGTGAACCCTGATCTCTTGCCTCCCAGTCTAGTCAAGAGGTATGACCCTCAGGGAAAGAAGACTCATATTAATCAAGAGCTCATATTTCCATGGTGCTCCCAACCAGCTCTATCCCTTTGAATTTCTCCATCATTCTCCCTTACAGGAGTCCCATGATCCAGCAAGTTGACATTAGCCTTGATACCCACACCTTATCAGTACCCTCTGCCACTCTGATTGGAGAGTAGAGTGAAGAATTCCTCCCCAAACCTCCATTGAAGGGAGGAGCTCTGGTCAGACTTAATTTCCCAGTCGGTTGCATTCTTACTTTTGCATCATGGCCCTGCTCCACATACCTTCTTCCCCCCTCCCCCCTTTTCAATTTCCTTTTGAGTATTGTCTTCCTTAGAATGTAAACCCTTCAGGGCAGGAACTGTCTTTCTTTTTCCTATTTGTATCCCCAAGGTTTAGCAGAGTGCCTGGCCCATAATACACGCTGAAGAAGTGTTTATTGACCAACTGACTTTAAGTCTTACTAAGTATAGGCAAGACAGGCAGACAATAAGGAAAAAACTAGTCCAAATTAGGGAGGAGAAACTGACTTATGTTTGCCTAAGCAGAAGCCATGTCAGTCAGACAAAGACATCTCAAACCGCCTTCCTAGTCCCTTATTTATTTTTTCCCCTCCTTTTCTACCTCCTAGGGCTAATAAGTTTTGTTATCTCTCATTAGATGAGTCAGCTAGTGGATTCCTGGAGCTTTTCGTTATCTACAGTATAGCCAACTAATCTATCCTCAAAGAAGATTATAGAGTAGACTGTTATAGGAGAAAAAGGCTCGCTAATCTTCTAGTGCGTTAAAGATTATGAAAGTCATTGATACTTGGGAAATCATATTATTTAAATGAGGTCAAAACTATGGATTCATAGGAAAACCCAAGGCTAGAGAGCAGTGTTGGCAAATTGTTCCCGCCCAAGACTAGCCTGCCAGAGACTGACTCAGAAGAGGACAAAATAATAACCATTTTTCTTAGGTGAATAGTTCTTTAGTGCACGAAGAACTTTCCCAGATATCATCTCATTTGATCCTGACAATAATCTCATGAGATTGGCAAGGTCAGAATTATTATTCCTACTTTCTAGATGAAAAAACTGAGTCTTGGAGAGATGGAGGTACTTGCCCAGAGTTATATAAGGCATTTAATAAGTACAGTGGAAAGAGTCTGGATTTGTAGTCAGAAGTTTAAATCTTGATTCTGTCACTTAATAACTTTGTGACTTTCAGCAAGTCACACTACTAGCTTCTCTGGGCGTTGGTGTCTTCATCTGTGAGAGGAGGGGATTGAACTGGACTGCCTCTAAAAGTTCTTCGTTACTATGATTCAAAGTGAGCCTAATGGGACTCAAAACCAATGCTTCCTACTCCATGTCTATCTTTGGGATTATGCTCCACTCTCCAGTGCCTTCTCCCTGACACCAGTCTAAACTTCATGGCCCAAGGCGTTGCCCAAAACCCAAGAGAGGTTCAATTATTTGCCTAGGGTCACACAGCTAGTAAATGTCAAAGATGAGATTCAAACCCACATCTTCCTGACTCCAGCGCCAGTGCTTTTCCTACTGTACTTCCCTGCTTCCTACCTTTAAGGTCAAAGCAATGATTTCCTAGGACTTGTGCATGTGGGTACACACACACACACACACACACACACACACACACACACACACACACACACACACACACACACCACACGGAGCCATCAGCAATAATTACCATCTCAGACTTCACCTATCACTTTATTTTACAAATGAAAGGGAAATGTGATAAAATTGTAACACAATAGTAGTAGACTCTTGTGTTTCTTATCCCCACTAGATTGTAAGTTCCCAGAGGACAGGGAGTACTGTATCTTTGATACACTGTATCTCTGAATACTGTATCTTTGATACAGTATATCTACAAATACTGTATCTCCCTCCAGGGCCTACCACAGCTCTCTCCACACAATGAATGCTTGTTGAATTGAACAGAATTAAATTAAAGCTGGCTCTGTCTGTATTCGTCCTTCATTTTCGATGCAGACCATGACATCAAATAAATGATGACATGACTTGCACTTGACTTTGTTTTGAGTGCGGGAGGGCTATGCCAGGTCACCAGCCTCACTTTGCTCTCCTGAGCCATCTGAATCTAAAGCTGGCTGCCATCGAATGAATGAATGAAGCATTTCTTGTACAAAGCATTATGCAAAGTGCTGGGGATACAAGAAAAGTAAGCCAGCCCCAACTCTTAAAGAGCTCCCATTCTTATGGGGGAGGCAACAATATTGAGGAAGGATAAGATGGGAAGGTCCCATGCTCCTTAGGGTACAGCAGTGAAGCAGATGGTAATGCCTCTTCTTTACTGTTATTTCTCCAGATAAAATCATCTCATTTTCTGATGTAGAACTATTTAATAGTGCCAAGGACTCTGGTGGCAAAAATTCTTTCTTCTGGGCCTTCAGTCACTGTGGCTATAGCTCCTGATGCCAGTCTGTATCTCTATATTTCTACAGGGATAGTTCCCAGGATGATGACTGTGGGGGCTCTGAGCTATTTTCAAGGATCCTGGGGTCTCTACAAACATTGCACTGGGTTACATGTGGCTCACAACAGTCCTGAGTGGGACCCAACCAGATTAAAATGTAACTGGAAAATATTTAACAAAATAAAAAATAAATTAAAACATAGATGGTGTTACTATGTGGACTTCTAAATCAATATGCAACCTGCAGGGATCCTTATGTATGGTTTAGAGGCCCTATTTCTATTTCAGTTTGACACCAGTCTTCATCAAGATTTGCGAGGAGATAGTGGTCAAGGTAGTGAGGGTGGTTTGACTTGACTTGACTGGCCCATGCTGCCTCCTATTTCTCCGTTGGGGTGCCCTGATGATCCCTCTTTTCTCCCACCACTACACCCATTCTCCTTATGGAAAACCTCTCAATTTATCTGCCTCTTGGGTTCCTCCCAATTTGCTAAGAAGCTTTACTCTCAGCCTTTACCATCCCTTTACCTCCTATACTCAAAGTACAGTAGTAAAGTATAGTAAAATAGATAGAATGCTGGATTTGGGTTCAGGAAGACCTGAATTTGAATCCTGTCTCTGACACTAGTTGTGTGACCCTAGAAAAGTCACTTAATTGCCATCAGTCTCAGTTTTCTCATCTGTAAAATGCAAATAATAATAGTACCCACCTCACAGAGTTGTGGGGACAAAATGAAATTACAAAGGAAAATTGTATGGTAAACCTTAGAATATCCTATCAAATCTACCTACTGTATTCATGCCCCCAGCCCTCAGTCTCATCACTTTAGGGAAATACAAATATCCTAATAAAATGTCAGATCTCCTCTAGTCATATATTTGTCTTTCCAGAGACTTTTGTGACATCTTATGCCAGGGCAGAGGAAAAACACCCCAGCATATTTATGCAGGGCAAGTCAAAGTCTAGGAGTTGTTACCAGTAAAGGTATGAAAGGGGGAATGGAGGTACAGGTCATGCCTTCACTACAATCCACTTGGCCCTTCACCTGTACATCCATTGTTTTTATCTCTCTCCTATTCATTTGCGTGACACCCAAAGAATCTTGGGTTGAGTTAAAAATGAGATTTTGCCATTCTTCATAACTTTCATTGGACTTCTTTGGCCAAGTCAATTTCCTACTTCCCTTGAAATGGGTTTGGGGGCACAAGATCACCATAAGGAAATTAAGCAAAATTTATAAGGATTTTCCAACTCTAAGTCAAAAAAATGGGCTTGTTACAAAGATTCTGCCTATAGATGCTGTTGGGGTTGGCAGTTGTTTTCCAAATGAAGTTAACTTCTGTTCTTCCAGGGGGAAAAAGCCACTTACAGATAAGGTTCTGGAAAATCAAACTCATGTTATGGTAATAAAGGCAGCTGAGGTATTTTTCCTTTGTCTGCTACTGCCTAGAGGAAGAACCTCCCTCCCTAGAAGTGCTGATGCTTAAATCTCAGAACTCTAAGCTAAAAGACAGATAATATAGCTCACTCTTTTTCTTTTGGGGAAGGGACATCGCCTCAAATGGAGAGTCTAGCTCAAACAGAGCACAAAAGAACAGGCATAGCAGGAATAACATGATGGCATCACCAGAAGATATTGGCAGTGTCTAACTTGTGAGTTACTCCTCCATGAGTGTAACCTGGCCATTCATGCTCCCTACTCATGCCCACTCTTCCCACTAATGGTGTATGTATTTGTGGAAGAAAAAACTCCAAGTTTATAGGGGAAATATTCTATTACAACTTTTGTTACAATGCTATTTCAATGTCTTTGCATCCAACTAATTGTTTCTTCTGGCTGACAAGTAAACACAAACACATCAGTGGGGACTCATGTGCTATGGATTTATTTTTAATTGGATGCAAACCCTGTTTGCTTGAACCTGGTTGGACTTATTTGCCTGGGGGAATAGCCCACATTGGTTAGTCATACTGCAGGCATGTGGTATTCATGATATGGAGGAGGTAAATTAATCTGATTATTTTCTGTGTCCAAGGAGCTAGCTAATGCAGTCACCAAATGGTCACTGAATGCATCCCATTAAGTTGCTTCATACAGCCTGTCTGTTTATCCAGCCAATTACTGCAAATCTGATCAACTCCAAACTGAATTAAAAATAGACCCAGATCCTAAATACATCAAGAGGCTGAGGAGGAGCAGAAATAGGAAACAGAGGCTAAGTACAGGGAGAGAAAACTTCAGATTTTTATTATAGGAAAAAATCTGAATGCTCTGAACTGAGGAAAAATGAGGGGTTTTTCTTCCAGCATCTTCTGTAAGGAGGTACCAGTCATTACATGAATCAGGGAATCCAGAGAGAGAATGAAGAACGAGGGAGACCTCATCTGGACATGGACATTTTGTGCACAGCTGAGGTGACTGCTGGTTCTTTTTACTGAAAGCAGCCAGTCTCCATCAGACATGGCCTTTGGAAATGTGAATCCTGGGATAAGAATGTTATCCCAACTTTGGGAAAACATGCAGTTTTCCTTTGGGGATTACCCTGAAGTTGGCCATTATCAGATAAAAGTGGAGGTAAAGAACAAATCATGTTCTTTAGTCTTTGGAAAGCATGGGCGATAATGAACCCTCCCTCCCTTTATCAGATAATCCTGAGTCTTAATGGTGAGAGACTACAAGAGCAGAGGCTAAACTTTCCTGCTCTCCATTCTCAGACCCTCCTAAACTGTATCATCTTCTTCCTTTCTCATAATCTATCCCCATCTTTGTCTCTCTTTCCCCTCCTTCCCTCCCTCCCTTTTTCTCTATTTCTGTCTATCTCTGTCTCTGTCTTTATGTGTGTGCGTCTCTGTCTCTGTGTCTCACTTTCTTGCTCTTTATCTCTTTATCCCTCTCTCTCTCCCCACCTGTCTCTGTTTCTCTTTGTGTCTCTGTCTCTCTGTCTTCCTCTATCTCTTTGTCTCTTTCTCCATTCCCTGTCTTGCTTTGTCTCTGTCTCTCTAGCTCTCTTTCTCTATATGTTTGTCTATCTGTCTCTCTCCCTTTTTCTGTCTCTCCATATCCCAGCCAAACCGTACCTGTTTCCAAGACAGCATCCCCCCATTTCTTGCTCTGTACTTTTTTTAACTCATGGATCTTTGGAATGTCCTTGTTCCTCACATTTGCAAAGCATAGCTCTGACACCTCCTCCTCCATAAGACCTTTCTTGATCCCCCACCTATGCCAGGTGTACTCTGGTCCATGTCTCTGGAACCAGACTTGCTACTGTGCCCCTCAGCATTTTTGGGTCCCCTAGGTATGTGAGGGTGTCTCTTACATGTGCTATGGATTCGAGCCACCTGGCTATGTTTCCCTCATTGTCGGGGGCCAGGGACTAGCACCCAACTCCATTTATTCACTTGAAATCAGTAGCTTTTATAAAAGGATATTTATTCCAAAAATAAAACAAGAAGTGGACAAGTATTTCTCCCAATGCTTTCAGTGTATACTCTCCCTATACTTTACCCTCTGGGAAAGTAGGCTTAAAGCTTAGCTAGGTTCTTACATAGCTTTGGTCCTACCAAATTCACATCCAAAAGTTATAATACTTGACTGAACCCTTCCATGGGCTGGGATCCTAAAGGCCACTTTCAAAAATTCCTTGGCTCCATGAGATAGTGATGCAAGGATAATTCCTATATCTGGCCTAGTTTCTGGCCTTCCAGCAGCAAGATGGTGTACTGCTTAGAACACTTGGTTTAGAGTCAAGAAGACCTTAGTTCAAATCCAACCTTGGATACTTACTAGTTCTGTGATCCTAAGAAAGTCACTTAACTTCTGCCTTTCTTAGTTTCTTCAACTATCAAAAGGAGATTATAATGGCAACTATCTTCTATGGTGAGGATCAAATAAAAATTATTTGTAAAACTCTTAGCATGATGTCCAGCATATCATACATATTTAATAAATGCTTCCCCCCTCCTCCTTTCTGGATTCCTGAATTCCTCTCCTTAGCCAGATTCCCTGCACCTAGAATGGAAAAGAGCAATCAAAAAGGCCAAAGAAGCCCCATTTCTCAAGGGCCATATGAAGAGGAAGGACCCATGACCCTTCCCCTTATGTCTAGTTTCTTATAGCCCAGCGTGAATGTGAAGATCATGTCATAAAAATACAGCCAAACATGCCATGGGCCTTTTTGGATACAATGGTAATTTCTACTACACAGTCAATCAGAAAAGACTCCTGCCACCCACCAGGTTGGCTAACTAGAACCAGTTACAGAAGGATCTGAAGTATTCTGCATATGCCTCAAATGCTTGTTATATAACCATTAGCACCCTCTCTTTCTTAAATTCTTGTGGTATTATTTTCATGTACTATGCATTAATTTACTTGGGTCCATGTTGTGTGCCCCACCCCCAGGACATCTCCTGCAGAACAGGGAGTGTTCGGTTTTTATTTCTAATGGGTAACATAATCCCTTGCTTGTTGAATGGTTTTTTTAAGCTAAAATTTGACAGTATCTTCTGACTCCGAATACTGTGCTCTTTCCATCATCTTTACTGAGTGTTTTTTCTTTATTATCACAGCTGAAATAACCATTATGTTTAGCCTTGATGGTGAAAAGATGTCTCAAAGGGGCCAAACGGTCTTGAGAAGTATGTGTGCCTCGTTCTATTTACCTTGGTGATGGAGAAGAAGCAGCATTCTATGAGACTTTGTGTTTGTGACTTTTGTTAAACTGAGTTATTTTGCTTTTAAATCTCCAAAGACATTGGGGAGAAATAAGATGGAAGACTCAGTAAGGAAAAGAGTGATTCTAGAATACTAAAAGAGAATCCTGAGGACAAGGCCTCTATTTGTGTTACTCTGGGCAAGTCATTTCATCTCTGTCAAACTCAGTTTCCTCATGTAGGTAGGATTCTAACTCAGGTCTTCCTGATTCCAAACTCTACCCTCTGTATCATCCAGCTGCCTACTTCATCTATGTTCTCCTGTCTCCATGGTTTTTCTTACAGGTTGTCACTCATACCTGGGATCAATCAATCAACAAGTCAAATTGAGCATTTATGAAGTACCTACAAAAAGCTAGATTATGGGGATACAAAGACAAAATGAAACAGCCCCTGCCCTGAGGGTGCTTAAAATACATTAAAAGGGAGTGTAAGTAAGGAGAGATGCAGAAGTGGGGGTATCAAGAACCCATGAAAAAGTAGTTCTTAAGTTAGGTCTTGGAGAAAATCAGAAATCCAATGAGGCAGAAATAAGGAGAGAGAGCATTTCAAGCATGGGACACAGACAATGCAATGACACAGAGATGGGAGATGGAACATGTAAGGAAGAGCAAGAAGGCCCATTTGGCTAGACCACAGAGTTTGAGAAGGGAACTGATACATATGAAGCTGGACAGATTGAGGCTAAGTTGTGAAGAGACTCTAAAAGCCCCATCAAAGAGTTTCTATTTCATCCTAAAGGTAGAGGGAGCCAATGGAGTTCCTTGCTTAAAAGAGCGACATGGCATCGCCTTTGACTTTGACTTTGGCAATCATGTGAAGGAAGAAATAGAATGAGGTAAGACATGAAGCAAGGAGCCAATTAGGTGGCCATCGCAAGAGTTCAGGTGAAAAATAATCAGGGACTGTACTAAGGCGCTAGCTATTTGAGCAGGAAAAGAGGAAAAACATGAGAAATATTTTGGGAATAGAAATAACAAGATTTGGAAACTTGGTGGTCACCATGAAAAAAGGGCTGTTAAAAATATTTTTGTACATGTAGAGCTTTTTTCTCTCTCTTGATTTCTTTCAGGGATATGCCTCATAGGAGTCTAAATAAGTAGGTTAAAGGGGATGCAGTTTTGTAACTTGAGGGTCAAGGTTCCAAATTGCTTTCCAAAAAATCTGGGCCAATTCACAGCTCCACCAATACTGCATCAGTGTGCCTGTTTTTTCACAGTCCCTCCAGCATTTATCATTTTCCTCTTTTGATCATCTTCACCAAAGTGATGGATATGAAAGAGAAACTCAAAGTGGCTTTAATTTGCATTTCTCTAATTAATAGTGATTTAGAGTATTCTTAAAATGTGATTTTTCATAGCTAGGATTTCTTCCTTTAAAAACTTCCCAATCATATCCCTTTACTACTTATAGAATAGGAAATGGAATGCATACTTCTTAAAGTAGCCCAAGATCACATAAGCTTTCTTAGCTGCCCCATAATACTATTGAATCAGATTGAACTTGTAGTTCATGAAAATTCAAAGATCTTTTTTTCAGAACATTTGCTGTCCAACTATGCCTTCCAATGGAGAGGGTACATTGTCTAGAACCCAGAGCCTGGAGTTAGGAAGACTCGAGTTCAAATCTGGCCTCAGACTCTTAGTAGTTGTGTGACTCTGGGCAAGTCACTTAACTACTGTCTGTCTCAGTTTTCTCAACAGTAAAATGGTAATAATAATAATGTCTGCCTACAAAGGTTGTTGTAAGGATCAAATGAGATGTTTGTAAAGCACTTAGCATAGTCTGGAACATAGTAGGTGTTTAATCAATCTGAGTTTCTTTCCTTCAACCAAAAATTTTGATTTATTAATGAAAAAATGATTGGGAGGTTTTGCATTCCAAACACACAATATTCCTTCACTTCCCATTCTTGTCACTGCTGTTCTTCAGTTTCTGACTCTTCATGACCACATTTGGGATTTTCCTGGCAAAGATACTAGAGTAGTTTGCCATTCCTTCTTAAGCATATTTTTAAAATGAGGAAATTGAGGCAAACTGAGGATCCCACAGCTACTAAGTGTCTGAGGTCAGATTTGAACTCAGGAAGATGAATCTTCTTGAATTCAGACCTGGCCCTCTATCTGCTGTGCCACCTAGATTATCTCCTTTGGGTTTTGCTCCTTATTTTATTTTTACTCATAGATCTGGGAGGCTAGGTGGAATCCAAAATCAATTTGATTCAGCTATGTGAGGTGGTATTAATGCATTCTTGAATTTCATTGAGAGGCAGCTGCCAGGAAGAAGGAAATGATGTACCCTGCATGTTGCCTTGGTCTGACCACACCTGGCTAGAGGATTGTGTTCCATTCTGGGTACCACATTTTAGCAAGGTCAGAAACAAGTTGGAAAATATCCAGAGGAAAGCAGCCAAGATGGAAAAGAGCCTAGAGTCCATGACACATGAGGATTCATTGAAGGAACCATGAATGTTTAACCCAGAGAAGAAAAGATATAAGAGGGGGCAGAGCCTAGATGGCAGACTAGAAAGATGGACCTGCTCTAGCTAAATGACTCTAAACAAATTCCAGATCAACAGAAGCCACAAAATGACAGAGTAAAAGAGATTTCCAGCCCGAGACAGCCTGGAAGGCTGACAGGAAAGGTCTATCACACCGGGCTCAGAGCAGAGCACAGCCCAGTCTTGGCTGTGTGGCACAGCATGGACAGGACTAGAGCAGGCTTCAGGGTGAGGAATCATGGGTAGCACCTGCAGTTCCCAGATTTCTCAACCCACAAATGCCAAAGACAGCTTCAAAGGTCAGTAAGAGAGCTCTTTCACCTAGGTGAGAGGGGTGTGCAGTCTGGCCCCAGCCCTGGCCCCAGGGTGGCAGCAGCCACTGTAGCAGTAGCATCTACTTTTGGATCCCTTGGCCTAAAGACCCTGGGGGAATCAAGTGGCTGACCTGGGTCTCAGTTCTGAGTGGTGGTCCTGGGGTGAGGAAGAGCACTGTTGCTGGAGTGATGGAAGTGGTGGTGGCTGAGGAGAGGGAATCCTACTCATAGATTCTGGGCAAAAAAAGAGTACTTGTGGTTGCTTACAGACTAGAGTGTAGGCAAGGAGAGGATAAACTCTTCTCCCTTGATTGTGCCACCTTGGAGGAACTGAGAACTTACAGGTCCCTAGAGTATACCCTCCACTTGACAAAGGACTCAAAAGACAAGTAACTGGCTGGGGAAATGCCAAAAAAAGGGACAAAAACAAGACTATAGCAGGTTACTTTCCTGGTGAAAAGGTATTTTCCTCCATCCTTTTGGATGAGGAAGAACAAAGCATATCATCAGAGGAAGACATACAAGTCAAGGCTTCCACATCCAAAATCTCCAAAAACAAACAATGGTCTCAGACCATGGAGGAGCTCAAAAAGGAATTTAAAATCAAGTAAGAGAGATGGAGGAAAAATTGGGAACAGAAATGAGAGCGATGCAAGAAAGTCATGAAAAGCGAGTCAACAGCTTTCTAAAGGAGACCCAAAAATGCTGAAGAAAATACCACCTTTAAAAATGGACTAACCCAAATGGCAAAAGAGGTCCAAAAAGCCAGTGAGGAGAAGAATGCTTTAAAAAGCAGACTTGACCAAATGGAAAAGGAGTTTCAAAAGCTCACTGAAGAAAATAGTTCTTTAAAAATGAGAATGGAGCAGATGGAAGCTAATGACTTCATAAGAAAGCAAGAAATTCTAAAACAAAACCAAAAGAATGAAAAATAGAAGACAATGTGAAATATCTCATTGGAAAAACAACTGACCTGGAAAATAGATCCAGGAGAGATAATTTAAAAATTATTGGTCTACCTGAAAACTATGATAAAAAAAAAAAAGCCTAGATATCATCTTCCAAGAAATTATCAAGGAAAACTTCCCTGATATTCTAGAAACAGAGGGTAAAATAGAAATGGAAAGAATTTACTGATCACCTCCTGAAAGAGATCCCCAAAGGAAAACTCCTAGGAATATTGTATTCAAATTCCAGAGTTCCCAGATTAAGGAGAAAATATTGCAAGCAGCCAGAAAGAAACAATTCAAGTATTGTGGAAATACAATCGGGATAACACAGGATTTAGCAGCTTCTACACTAAGGGATCAAAGGGCTTGGAATATGATATTCCAGGGGTCAAAGGATATAGGATTAAAACAAAGAATCACCTACCGAGAAAAACTGAGTATAATACTTCAGGGGAAAAAGTGGAATTTCAATGAAATAGAGGACTTCCAAGCATTCTTGTTGAAAAGACCAGAGCTGAATGGAAAATGTGACTTTGAAATACAAGAATCAAGAGACTATTCAGCATCTGGGTACTGGGTGGGATTACACACACACACATACACACGCACGCACACACACACACACACACACACACACACACACACACACATAGAGACAGAGTGCACAGAGTGAATTGAAGAAGATGGGATCATATCTTTAAAAAATGGAATCAAGCAGTGAAAGAGAAATATATTGGGAGGAGAAAGGGAGAGATGGAATGGGGCAAATTATCTCTCATAAAAGAGGCAAGCAAAAGACTTATTAGTTGAGGGATAAAGAGGGGAGAGAAAAACATGAAGTTTACTCTCATCACATTCCACTAAAGGAAGGAATAAAATGCACACTCATTTTGGTATGAAAACCTATCTTACAATACAGGAAAGTGGGGGATAAGGGGATAAGCAGGGTGGGGGGGATGATGGAAGGGAGGGCATGGGGAGGAGGGAGCAATTTGAGGTCGACACTCATGGGGAGGGACAGGATCAAAAGAGAGCATAGAAGTAATGGGGGACAGGATAGGATGGAGGGAAATATAGTTAGTCTTATACAACACGGCTATTATGGAAGTCATTTGCAGAACTACACAGATTTGGCCTATATTGAATTGCTTTCCTTCCAAAGGGAAGGGGTGAGGAGGGAGGGAGGAAAAGAAGTTGGAACTCAAAGTTTTAGGAACAACTGTTGAGTACTGTTCTTGCCACTAGGAAATAAGAAATACAGGTCAAGGGGTATAGAAAGTTATTTGGCCTTATAGGACAAAAGAGAAGATGGAGACAAGGGCAGAGAGGGATGATAGAAGAGAGGGCAGATTGGTGATAGGGGCAATTAGAATGCTAGGTGTTTTGGGGTGGGGGGAGGGGACAAAAGGGGAGAAAATTTGGAACCCAAAATTTTGTGAAAATGAATGTTAAAAGTTAAATAAATAAATAAATAAAAGAATCAAGAGAAACATGGAAAGGTAAACAGGAAAGAGAGGCCTTAAGGAACTCATTAAAATTGAACTGTTTACATTCCTACATGGAAAGATGTTATTTGTAACTCATGAGAACTTTTTCAGTATTAGGGTAGTTAGAGGGAACATATATATATACACACACACACATATATATATATATACATATATATATACATACATATGTATATGTAGGTGTGTATGTATGTATGTGTATATTATATATGTAGGTATGTATACGTACATGTGTGTATACACACACACACACATATATATATCCATAGACAGAAGGCACAAAGTGAGCTGAATATGAATATGAAATATGAAATTTACCTAAAAAAATAAAATTTACTGTTGAATGGAATATACTAGGAGTAAGAGAAAGGGAGAAGTAGAATGTAGCAAACCATCTCACATAAAAGAGGGAAGAAAAAGCTTTTACAATGGAGGGGAAGAGGGAGGGAGATGAAAAGAAATAATTGAACCTTACTCTCATGGAATTTGGCTTAAGGAAGGAATAACACTCTCAACTGGATACGGAAATCTATTTTACTCTGCAGGAAGGCAAGGCGGAAGGGTTAGGAGAGGGATGATAACAGAAGGGACAGCCAATTGGGCAAAGGGATAATCAGAAGCAAACACTATTGTGGGAGGACAAGTCAAGAGAGAGAATGGAATAAATGAAGAACAGGATAGGACAAAGAGAAATGTGGTTAGTCTTTTACAACATAACTATTATGGAAGTGCTTTGCATTGTTACACATGTATGACCTATATTGAATTGCTTGTTTTCTCAATGAGGGTGAGTAGGGAGGGAGGGAAAGAATATAGAACTCAAAGCTTTAAGAATGAATGTTAATAATTGTTTCAGCATGCAACTGGAAATTAAGCTATATAGGCAATGGAGTATAAAATCTATTTTGTCCTACAGGAAAATAGAGGGGAAAGGGGATGGAAGAAGGCTGGGTAAGAGAAGGGAGGACAGACTGGAGGAAGGAGTAGATGGGGTGCATGCTGTCCTGGGGTGGGGGAGTGGGGAGAGATAGGGAGAAAATTTGAATTCAAATTCTTGTGGAAGTGAATGTTAAGAACTGAAAAATAAATAAATTATATATCAAAAAAAAAGATATAAGAAAGACATGAGAGCTTTATTCCAGTATTTGACAGGTGTGGTGGGGGAAATGTCTTCATCTTATTCTGTTTGACCCCAGAGGAAAGCCTAAGAGTGATGGATGAAAGTTGCAAAGACAAATTTAAGCTAGAGCTACCCCAACCTGGAATGAGCCGTCTCTGAATGTAGTGGAATCCCCCTCATTGGAGAACTTTAAGCAGAAATGTTAGGATTCTTGACAGGTTGTGGGTTCAACTACATAACCACTGAAGCCCTTTCCAACTCTTAAATTCGGTGATTTTATGAGTCAGAGAAACATGATGTCTCTTCTCTAGATTATTTTCAAACAATGTAAGTAGGTTTTTTTTACCTGAATTTTGAAAAATTATACCTATATACATGCATAGACACATACTTTTTTTATTCAGAAAAAACCCCAGAGGATTATGTCAAAATAGCCCAGTGGCAAAGGCTTCCCATAGGTTCCCCTTAACAATGTTCCTGGGGACAGAAAGCTTTTCTTACCACTGTCTTTTTTAATTTGACCTCATCTAGAAAGGTAGTTTGGGGCACATAAGTGGCAGGATAGAGTAAGTACCATGCCTGGAGTCAGGAAGAATTATCTTTCTGGTTAAATCTGGCCTTATTAGATTACTAGCTATGTGACCTTGCACAAGTCACTTGGCCCGGTTTGCCTCAATTTCCTTATCTGTTAAATGAGCTGGAGAAGGAAATGGCAAACCACTCCAGTATCTTTGTCAAGAAAATCCCACATGGGGTCACAAAGAGTTGGACCCAATTGAAAAGATTGAACAACTACAACTAAAGGAAACCAGACAGATGGAGGGATAGAGGATCATGGGAAGGGAAAACCCAGAAGCGTGGGGTATGTGAAAGATGAAAAACAGGCCCAGGGAAATGATCTGTTGGAGATCTTCTGCAGCATTGACCCAGTTGGTAACTACCTCACCCACTGTGTGGTCCACAATTCCATTCAATGTTGGTGATCTAGATAGAATGGAGGTCAGACAGCCTGGATTCAGGTAGGAAAACAGAAGTTTTGAGCCTGTTTCAATACTATATAAGAAACACTAGAAAGGATTATCAGTTAAGAGCCTAATAATTAGAAGCATGCCATAGAAAAATTAGCAGAGACATTATCAAGGACGGTAAAGGCTGATAAAGGAGAAAAATGAGAAAATATTCTAGAGAAAGAGCCAATGCAATGAACAAGGCCTTTGTGATGAAGGAAACCAAGTCAAAAACCTCTGAGGAAAATGAAAGTATTGTAATAAATTCTGTAAGGCCCCCAGAAATGATAATGGAACAATTCCATAATTTTCCCTAATGGTCCAGAAGAATAATGAGATAATTAAGAGAAGAAGGAAAATAACAGAAATTAAAGTGCCCAAGGAAAAAAAGATCAATAAATCTAATAAGAGTAGAGGATATAAAACTAACAGCTTCTCCCAAACAAAATATTCTCCAAGGCAGCTGGTGCAGCAGGGCCTGGAGTCAGGAAGACAAGAGTTCAAATCCAGGCTCAGATACTTATTGTGTAACCCTGGTCAAGTCATTGAACTTCTGTCTGCTTCAGTTTCAGAAAACAAAAGACATTTCTAAAGTACTTAGCTACATAAATGCTTATTGTTATTTTCTCCTGTACTGTATCAGATCATTGTAATAAGTTCTGAAGCTCTGATTTCTCCCCCTTTCTTCTGTCCCTAGGCTGATCTTAAGGTAAGTCATATTTCTGAGCCCCACCCCACAGAAGAGTGATGGTGAGGGTCCATTCAAAACAGAACCAAAGTGAACTCCTTTGCCAGATCACTTCTGCACCTTGCTTTGGACTCCCTTACTTCCTGTACCATGTTAGATAGCATTTGAAAAAGTCCCACAATTCTGGGTTCCACCCTTCTCTACCACCACCACCCTATTGCTTCAGTCTTGACCCTTCAGATTGGTGTGATTCAGAGGCCTAGATCAGCAAAGAGGACCAGAGCCTGTCTGATTGAGGCGCTGCTAAGGGTTTAGACCAAAAGCTTCTGCCACATTAGCAGCCACCAGGGATGAAGTGCACTGGATCCAAAGATCAGTCCTGCACGTACTGTGGGAAAGCAGATGGAGAAGCTACTTAGCTGGTAGCAATTGGTTTTATTTATGTTGCTGCTGCTTTGATTGCATTGTTGGGTACTTTTCTCGTTGATTTAAGGTGGTAAGGGAGGGGCTGAGCACAGGTTGTAACTTATTCTGCCATCTTGAATTCTGATTCTTTTTTTTTTTTACAGGACATGTAATTTCCTCAGGATAGGGAGCTCTTGGTGAGGAATTTCCCATGCAGACAGATAACCTCTTCTACTTTGAACTCTTAGAGAATTGCCTGGGTCCCTAAAAGTTTAAGTAACAGTGACTTGCCCAGGATGATGTAGCTAGAATATAGCGGAGGCAGGATTAGAATCCACGTCTTTCTGATATCAAGGTCAGCGGACTATTTACTATCCCATGCGTCCTCTATTTCAATATTTTGTTCTTAAGTGCATATTAACTCTATTGACTTTTTGTAGACAAATCAAACAACTCCCATGGCAAGATATAAAATTAGACTCACACAAAAATGTGATGTCATAGTTGGAAGGCACATTAAAGGCCAGCTAGCCAAAACTCCTTCCTAGGGTTGAAATCCTTTTAAAAATATCCCCGATAAGTAGTTGTATCTTTCCAACGTGCCTGCCACTGTGGGGAAATGCATAAAGTGTAAATTAACTTTGGGGGCAGCTCAGTAATGGATAGAATGTCTGACCTGGAGTCAGGAAGATTCATCTTCCTGAGTTCAAATCTGGCCTCAGACTTTGTGTGACCCTGGGCAAGTCATGTAACCCTGTTTGCCTCAGTTCCCTCATCTGTAAAATGAGCTGGAGAAGGAAATGGCAAACCTCTCCTGTATCTTTGCCAAGAAAACCCCAAATGGGGTCAGGAAGAGTCAGACACAACTGAACAACAAAATTATTAACTTTAACAAGACAGTAATAAAACTGTCCTGATTGTTTCCATATCCCCCTTTTAAATTTTTATTCTGTGTATTTTTCCAGATGTATTTGCTGTTGTAATTCTTATTCACGTAGTGTTCCTTCACTCTAAAGCACGTCCTATAAATCTTCCCGTGTCTTTCGGTACTTGTCTTATGACACAGTGACGTTCCATTTTATCTGTACACCATGATTTTTTTCAGTGATTCAATCCAGTCACTAGACACAGATCATTTCTAGTTTTTTCCAGTCCCCCGAAGTGATTTTTCTAAAGCTTCGGCCTGTTCCTGTCACTTTCCCACGAACACAGTCAATAAATTTCTGGATCCAGTATAAACTCCTCTGCTTAGCATTTAAAGCTCTTCATCAACAGGACCCTTCTTATACTTCCAATCTCCTTACTTCTTTCTTCTTGCATTCTCTGATCCAGATACACTGATCTATTTGCTTCTCTTTCCTCAGACTCTCAGGCTCTGGGCTGGTGTGGGGACCATGTCTCCGTGCCTGGCAGGCTCTGGCTGCTCATCCCCACCTCCTGGTTTCTCTGGCTTCCTTCAAGACTTAGATCAAATCTCAACTTCTGCAGGAAGCTTTTCCCAGACTCTCCCCAGGCCCTACCTTGCTGGTATCTTCCCTCTGGCACCACCTTCCATATACTCCATCTCTATAGTACAAGGACCAACTTATTTACATGTTATATCCCCCAGGATGTGAACTCGTTGACCACAGGGATAATCTTTGCTTTTTCTGTATTTTCAGCCTTTAGCATACTACTCAGGAAGGTTTGATAGTCAGCTAGGTGCCAAGGTGGAAAGAGGCTAGACCTTGCATCAGGAAGACCTTAGTTCAAATCCAGCCTCAGACAGCTCCTAGCTGTGCGATCCTAGACAAGTCACTTAACGCTGGTTTATCTCAGTTTTCTCATTTATAAAATGGGAGTAATAATAGCACCTGTCTCACAGAGTTCTTATGAGGATAAAATGAGATTGTATTTTGCAAACCTTAAAGCATTATTATAAATGCTACATATTATAATAAAAGATTGTTGAATGACAAATAATGCTGCCATCTTAAAGCTCTTTGTGCTCAGGCACTTTCCGTATGCAATTTATTTTCATTTAGGTGTATATCTTGTATATGCTTGTATATCTTGCAAACTCTTCAGAGGTAATGACCCTGTTCTATTAATCTTTGCACATTCCCTTTCACCTCCCCCACCTGTCCTGTGCATCCCTACTACAGGATATTGCACATAGTAGGCATTTATCATATTTTGTGAATGATTGAATGAAAAAATCCACTTAAACAACACTGTTCAATGGACTAAGGCTCACTTTTTACTTGTGAGGGGTTATAGTGTGTGTTTTTCTTCTTTAAAGAAAAATACATTATTATTATTACAGGATATTTATTGTATGAAATAAGATGGCCTCTCCCTCTTCACATGTGCTTGTTTCTTTCCCACAGTCAGATGCCCATTTGGCACACAATACTATTATGTCTGTACTTCTTATGAGCATGTCCTCAAATGAACCAAAATTTCACTAGAGAAAATAAAGCTTATTTGAGGGACCATTAGATCCAACATTCTTCACAGACCCATCCAAACTGGTATGAGAATCCAAATGGGTTAATGTTTGACTTACTATTTGTGTTATGGACCTGGAGCAAGGAAAATCCATCAAGAGTTTCCATTTCAAGGAGAGAATTTATCTAGAGAATTCACCCAGGTCAGGAGGTGTTCCCTCTACATACATCTAATTTTTAAATAAGCTCCAATGACCTAAAATGAGCCTGGTCTTCAATGAACCAAATATTTTTAAGACTCAGATCAAAAATAAAAAACAAACGAGGGCTTATCAGAGAGGAAAAAAAGAAACATTCGCCTCTGACCTGGGCACATCTTCCAGAACCAAGTCTGCAATGTACTCAGACACATCAGAGGTAGAAGTCAAGCTATTGAGAATGGTAAAGAAGAAGGAGAAGGCATAATTATTCAATCCCATAAAAAAAAAACACTCCTCCTTCCTCTTTCCCCTTGTTTTCATTGTTTTTGTTAGTACAAAATGAATATCCATTTTAATCAAAAAAAGGAGAGAGGATCAGACAATCTGTCTTTGAAAACGGTCTCCCTTGGTGGATTGGAAGAATGTGGAGGAAGTCAAACCAGATGCTTGTGATCACATCAGTAAGATGGAGTGGGGCAGTGGAAAGATGGATTTGGGAGATGGATTTGATTGCTATCTCTGATACTTCTAAGTTATGTGATGATGGGCAAAAATTCTTTTACTTCTTATGGCCTAAGTTTCCTCATTTGCAAAAATGTAAAAATACACTTACCTATGCAAATACTTGAGCTCCCTCCCCCCCCCACACACACACCTCACAGAGTTTGTGTGAGGAAAGCTCTTTCCAAACAAACCTAAAACAACACGATTTGTGTGGACTGCTGTTAATAGTGGAAGGAGCTAAGTGGTACAGTGGACAGAGCTCCAGGCCAGAAATCAGAAAAACTCATCTTCCTGAGTTCAGATCTAGTCTTAGACACTTATTAGCTGTGTAACCTTGGGCAAGTCACTTAACCTCTGTCTGCTTCAATTTCCTCAACTGTTGTTCAGTTATTTTCAGTTGTATCCAACACTTCATGAGTCCATTTGGGGGTTTTCTTGGCAAAGAAACTGAAGTGGTTTGCCATTTCCTTCTCCAACTCATTTTACAGATGAGGAAACTGAGGCAAATAGGGTGAAGAGAGTTGCTTCAGGGTCACAAAGTTAGTGTCTGAGGCTGGATTTGAACTCAGGAAGATGAATATTCCTGACTCAAAGGCACAGCGCTTTATCCACTGAGCCACCTGGCTGTATTATCCCTGGGGATAATAATAGCACCTACCTCCAAGGGTTGTTACGAGGATGAAATGAGATACCATTTGTAAAAATGTTTAGCACGGTGACTGACACATAGTAGGTGCTTAATGATATTCTCTGCCTCATAATAACCCTACCTTCCTTCCAAGCATAACTCAGGTGCTGCCAGACTTTCACTTATCATCCCAGTTATTAGATCTCTCTCCTTCTTGAAAGTCCTTTGTATTCACTTGCTGGTGAACTTGTTGTATAGTACATAAGCAGCATGAAGACAGGGATTATTCATTTTTATCTTCATGTTCTAAAAGCTTAGAACACTGCTGTGCACGTGGAAAGTACTGAAACACATTTACTGCATTGAATTGAATTATAGCCAGGGAGGAGAATTTCAGAACTCAAGATCTTAGAGTTTTAATCCAGAAGGGAAACATTAGCAGGAGAGGTAGATGTTATAACAGAATAGGACTCTGGGGTCCAAGGATCTGGGTTCATATCCTCACTCCAACATGTTAGTTGAGTGACCCTAAATTACTATAGTTCTCTGAGGTCTGGATGCTTAATCCATAAAGTAGAGGTGATAATAATCCCTCTACTACCTACCTCCCAGGTTTGTGGGGCAAATGGTTCGTGAATGCTACAATGCTATCAAAATGTGAGTTATTACTGTTGACAGGAAATCACACATTGGTTCTTTCCCAGGGTTGAGCCCCTTTGATAGCCTGGCCCAGAGAAATGGCCCAAGCCTTACTACAAGTGGGCAATTCAATTCCTCTGAATTCCCTCCTTAAGTTCAGGGTTTATTAATCACACCTTTTGAAGTCCAGCCCTTGCTCAATGATTCTAAAGTAATCCCAGTCCTGAGAGTTTAGAAAAAAACTCGACTAGATCCTTCCTAGAGCCTTCCGCATTTCCTCAAGTCACTTAATGCCTTAGTAATAAATGAAATATGATGGGTCTCAAGAATGTATGTATGTAAAAGTAATGAAACTGCCATCGGAAATGAATTATAAGCTGAATTCAGAAGCACAAAGTGAATGATCTTCCACCCTGGCTTTATTTTCCCAAGTGATGTTTTCATCACTATTTGGAATGAATCATTTTTATAAACTGACTACCACAATCCAATGCATATATCGCCCACTCCTTTAGAAAATCTGCACCCTTAAAAAAAGAGCTTTAAAAACTTCCTTACAACTGTATAAAACAGAGGTAGCATGATTCTGTGTACACAGGGTCAGCCTCTGGAATCAGAAAGAAGTGTTCAAATTGTATATCTGACACACATTAGCTGTATGAGTCTGGGCAAGTCACTTAGTCTTGGCGCCCCAGGTAGCTTACTGAAACTAAAAATTACTACCAAGTCACTTACCTACCTTGGACAGAGTTTCAAGATTGGGAGATTCAGGAGAATCCTGGTAAATCTCTAACAACTGTCTCTCAAAAAATGCAGGTCACACTTTTAAGTTTGACCTTCATTATTAATATTCATTCCATCATTTTCTTAGTTTGGATGTTCAATAAAATGATAACTTGAGCCTTAATTTTTTGTTTGCCAATTTCAGAAGTATGAATTTCCACATTGAAAATTTAACAAGGAGCTCTTAGGAACTGGTCTGAGCTGCCTCTAGTCTACCTGGGTAAAGAGTTTCTTGCACTGATGAAATCTTGGGTCCCAACCAAACCAATCGTATATAGACTCAAAGAATCATATTACATTAGAGATATAAAGTATATCAGAGGTCATCCGTTTTGACAATCTCATTCTACAGACAGAAAAACTGGGACCCAAAAAGGAATGTGACTTCCCCAAGGTCAGTCAGTCAACTAGCATTTATAAGTACCTACTCTATACCAAGTACTGTGCTCAGCACTGGGGGGTTCAAAGAAAGAAAAAAAAGCAGTCTCCCTAAAAATCTAATTGTGCGTTTGCAAACAATCATGTACAAACAAGATATAGAGAGTATAGTTTGAGAGTGGTCTCAGAGAGGATGGAGAAAGACTTCTCAAAGAAAGTAGGACTTTGGTTGAAACTTGAGAGAATCCAGGAGGAAGAAATGAGTGAGAGCATTCCGGGCATGGGAAATAACTAGAGAAAATGCCCATTCTAGAGATGGAACGTTATATGTGAAGATCAAGCAAGGAGGACAGTGTCATTGGATACAAGAATAGGCAGAGGGTATAAGAAGATAGAGAGTATTTGTTGTTGTGGGAGGCAATCAGGGTTAAGTAGCTTGCCAAGAGTCACACGGCTAGTGTCCAAGGCCAAATTTGAACTCAGGTCCTCCTGACTCTAGGGTCAGCACTCTATCTACTGCACCATATAGCTGCTCTGAAAACAGAGGATTTTTTCCCCTGGAGGTAATAAGGAGCCACTGGATTTTATTGAAAGGGAGTAGATGACAAGATTTAATAGCTGACTGGATGATGGATTAGAATGGGAAGAAGCTTGAGGCAGGCAGACCTACCAACAGCTATTACAGTAAGATGATGAGGACTTGCAGAGGTCATGTCAGGCAGGGGAAAGGAGTTTGATGAAGGTAGAAATGACAGCACTTGGCAGCTGAAATCTTCCACTGGTGTTATCTCCCCCGTTGGAATGGGAGCTCCTAAACTGTTTATTTTTCTGTGTGTATCCCTGGAGCTTTGTACATAATAAGTGCTTAACAAATGCTTTATTCATCCATTTATTTATTCATTCACTTTTGACACTTATTTAAGTGAGGTCGAATAATTGATCAACAACATATACTCACACATATATTCACATACCTGTATAACACATATAAAGCTCTGAAGTTTGCACTTTGTCTCTATTGACTCAATAGTCTGCATTTTAGCCAGTCTGGACTAATAGCTATTCCCTAAACTTACTTAGCATTCCCTATCGTTTCCTTGGCATCACTCAGCCTGTCTCTCATGCCTGGAATTCAATCTTTCCTCATCTCTGCTTCTTAAAATCCTCATCTTCCGTTAAGTCCCAGTAAAGTGCTACCTCCCTCATGAAGCTTAACCCAACTCCCTTCCGCCCGCATTTTGTGTTGAGCTGGTTGGTTATTTGTCTTCGAGTCTTTACTTAGCTGTGTGTATGCTGCATGTCCCAGGAAGATGCACAGTTTCTCTCATCTTTGCCATCTCTGTCACCTGGCAAAGTGTCTTACACATAGGAAATAATAAGTATTCTTTGATTTAAATTGAATTCTTTAATTTATGCCTTATCTCTCCAATGAGGCTATAAGCTTTGGACAGGCACAGACCATGAATTTTATATACAGCACCAAAAAGTCATAGATAATGAGAGTTAAAGGGACCTTGTTGTCCGGCTCCCCCATTGTACAGACTGAGGTCAAGACCACCAGAGTGAATTCTGTACTGCTCTATCTAGATGGTAACCCATGAGTAATCTTCCCTGGCTACAGGAGATTGAGGTCAGTCTTGAAGAATCAGATATACACTCTTTGACCCAAATCAGCTGGATGTGCCATCACTGCTCAAGATTCTTCTTGAACGTTCTCAGTTGTTCTGCCTCCCATACATTATAGGCCTCAGTCATGGACTACACAAGACCTTCCCAGCAATACAGATGCCACATGAGTTCTTAGGTGTCCTCCCTAGAGGTGACACAGTCAGAGCCATTCACAACAATACCAGAGGAGAATGGAGAAGAAAAGCCAAAACCACGCTACTGTGAGTTTCTTAGAGACTTACCTCCAATTGACTTTCTCACCAATGATAACTGGGTCACAGTATATGTTCATGGACCCAGCTAAGCTTCTTTTCAGCTTCTATTCTGGTTTCTTGTAGTTACACAACTGAAGTCTGTGGAAGACCCAGGAATAGAACCTGGGTCTAACTTTTTCACCTTTGGTGCATTCCACGTACACCAAATCTAGTGTTCTTTCCTCTTCCATTCGATGAAGAGAATACAGACTGATTTAAGGAAAGCTCATAAGTACTGTTCTTTCCTATGAGCAAACAGCTATAAGCAAGTTATTAAATAATTTCAGAAACTTCAGAGTAGACTCTGGCATTGTAGTGAGGAGGTATTGGTTCCTACATTTGCACCTCATTCAGTAGATCTAATCACAGAATATAAGGGACAGAAAACCTGGGAAACGAGTTATAGATATGTTAGCGATGGGCAAAGATATGTGAAAAGAAGGGGATCTTGGCATTGGCTGTCTAAAGACTGGACATAGCCCTGGTAGCCTATAAAAGGACAAACCTGCCAGTTCTGCAGGAGTTGAGATTCCAGGCAAGAAGCAGCTTTGTAACCTCTCCACCTCTACCAGAGGGCAGCAAGGGAACAGGGATTTCTTTTTACTCACCCCCCCCTCCCAGCTACCAGTGGAGTCTTGCTGCTGAGCTGTCATCTAAGCCTGAGTTCCTTATCTATAAAATGAGGATTAATGATGCACAGAGACCAGAACTGATCAGCTATCTCAGGGCTACCATCAATCTCTAGGGATTTTTCCAACCACCCCCAACATATGCTTCTTGACTTCTGTCTTGGACCCCAGGGACTTCTCTAGGCTGCCCACCCTGGGACAAGACCTCCATCATCCCCACCCCCCTGGCCTCATTTTAGCCCTCAGAGATTTACCCAGTCCAGCCACAAGGACCTGAACTGATCACATACCTTTTTTAGTTTCCAGGGACTTTTCCAACTGAGTCAAGATGGCCACCTAGACAAAATCCCCCTAACTCAATTCCTGACTTCTCTCTTGAGCGATAGGGTTTCACTAGCTGGATCCAGGTATCTGCTTTGGGACAAGATGCAGACATGTATCAGCTCCTAGAGATTTCTTTAGACAAGCCTTTGAGAGAGGACCTTAAGCAATCTATTAATTTGTCTTCCTACGTTGGATAGCTATTTAGTTACAGATACTCCATCAAGATTCATTCTTTAATGATTAGTATATTCCTACTTCCTCATACTCTCCTTATCCCAGTGATTCTAAATCTTGGGATATTCATGTACAAATCCTGTTTCCCATCCCCAGCCAATGGCTCCCTTATTCTCAGCCCCCTCCAAAGTCCTACTCCATATCTGCCCAACCCTTCCATTTTGCCCTCTGGAATTCTCATTCCTTAATTAATATGTTTCTTTTATATTAAATCTATTTCTTTCTCACTCCTTCCATACTCTAGCATTCACTGAGGCCTGACTCCAATTTCCTTGCTACCATTTCTGGTATTGGCTACACTTTTTTTCCCCTATCTCAAACCTTCTAATTTCACTGGAGGAGTCAGAATATTCCTGGCTCCTTATTGCCTCTTCCAGACTCTCCTACCACTATCACTCAGCAATCTCTTCATCTTTGAGGTTCATGGTATCCAGACTTATTACCCAAAAGACAGCATTATCAACCCCCAGGATGGTCTTTCTTCCTCAGTGAGTTTAGTACCTGAATCACAGTCTTTCTCTTCTCCATAGTTCCTGCTTTTGTACTGGGAAGATTCAACATAAATGCTAATGTTCCCTCAAACACTCTAACTTCACAAGTCCTCAGTCTGGCAAGTTCCCATGACCTACTCTTCCACCTCAGGGATTGAGGATATGACCAACAAACAGGGTTGGTCATACCCTCAATCCTGCTACCACCCACAAGTGTACCATTTTTATTTCTGTGAACTCCAAAATTCCTTTTGTATCATAATCCTTTTTTTACGTTCATTTTTAAAATTTTTAGTTACAAATTTGCTCTCCCTCCAAATCCTCCCAAACCTATTGAGAAAGGCAAGCAATATAATATCCATTATACATGTGAAATCATGCAAAACATATATCCATATTAGCCATGTTGTAAATCTTTTAAAAAGCAAGAAAAATGAAGTTAAAATATGCTTCAATCTGCACTCGGAGTTCAAAAATTCTGTCTCTAGAGGTGGGTAGCATTTTTCATCATGAGTCCTTTGAAATTGTCATGGATCATTGTGTTGATCAAAGTACTTAAGTCTTTCACAATTGATTATTGCTACAATATTGCTGTTATTGTGAACAGTGTTCTCCTGGTTCTGCTTACTTCACTCTGAATCAGTTTGTATAAGTATTCCTAATCTTTTCTGAAACGATTCCTTTTGTCATTTCTTACAGCACAATAGTATTCCATGATAATCATATACCACAATTTGTTCAGCCATTTCTGAGTTAATGGGAGTCCAATTCTTTGCCACCACAAAAAGCTGTGGTCATAATCTTATCTCATTTAATCTTCCCTTTGCCTTATAACCTCTAAACCTCCTCTTCACATTCACCACAACCTCTATTCCCTTGACCCCGCAAGTCTTTCTCAGATCATCACAACTGCTCTAGCTATACTCTCTTCTCTTCCCTATCTCTACCCTGTAGTAAGCCAATTCAACTGTATAGCATCCTCTACTTTTGAATCCTCTGCCTCCTTGATCTATTGCCAATCTTACCCTGAAAAATCTCAACCCTAAATTATTCCCACCATCCCTATCCTTCACTCCTACTCACATGCTGCTGAACGGAATGAGAGAAAACCATAAAAACATGCTGACTGGGTCCACTACAAATTTATGTTTCATATTTTCAACTGGGTGTTTGTTGCTGGAAAGCCATCATCCTGCTTTTCCCTGCTGCTGTCCACAGTGACTATTCTGACCTTTCTTATGAGCTTCCAAATACATTTCATTTCCCTCTTTCTCTACAGAGGACTTCACCCCACATTTCACTGAGAAACTGAAGATATTCACCAAAAGTTCCCTTTTCTCCCCTTCTTATTTCACACCTCTCTGGAATCTTCCCTCACTATCTCCACCTTCACTCCTGCTAAAGAAAACCCCTCTACACGCAGAATTTTCCATATTCATTCATCTTATCCAGCACATGACCCTCACTGTCATTCTCCCTCTCTCTAATTCTTAATCTTTCCTTACCTGGGGCAGCTAGGTGGTGCAGTGGATAGAGCACCAGTGCAGGAGTCAGGAGGACCTGAGTTCAAATCTCACCTCAGATACTTGACACTCACTAGCTGTGTGACCTTGGGCAAGTCACTTAACCCCAAATGCCTCATCCTGGGTCATCTCTAGTCATCCTGATGAATATCTGGTCACTGGATTCAGATGGCTCTGGAGGAGAAGTGAGGCTGGTGACCTGCACAGCCCGCCCTCACTCAAAACAAAGTCAAGTGCAAGTCATGTCATTATTTCATCATCTCTGATGATCCAATGAAGGATGAACACAGACACACAATCTCTCCTTACCTACTGGCTCTTTCCCTGATGCTTACAAACATGCCCATAATACACTGATTATTAAAAAAAAATCTCACTTGATCCAACTATCCCTGCAAGCTGTCAGTTTGAAGTTAGATGTCTCAGTGGAAAGAATACTGCACCTGTAGTCAGAAAGACCTAATTTCAAATTGTGTACCAGATACTTCCTTAGCTCAGTGACTCCTAGGCAAATCACTTAACCTCACCTCGGTTTTCTTATCTGTAAAATGGGAGTTATAATAGTACCTGCTTCACAGTTATTATGAGGACCAAATGAGATGACAATTGCCAAGCACCTTTCAAACCTTAAAAGTTCTATATTATGTGAATTTAGTAGGTTAACATATTATTATGTTATTAAATTCTTATTTACTGATTCATCGTATACAAAACAGAACACATTATCTTTTCCCCCAAGCCTTTCCATCTTCCAAAATTCCCTGAAATTATTTAGGGCATCACCATGCTAGTTACCCAGACTCACAGCCCAGGTGTTACCCTCAATTCCTCTATTCACCTTGATTCACCCATTTTTCCAAACCCTTGCCAAATCTTGTCAATTGTATCTCTACAGAATCTCTTGCATAAATCCCCCTCTCTCCTCTGATGCTGCCCACTCTAGTTCAGGTCTTTATCACCTTTTGACTGAACTATTGAATTAGCTTTCTAACTGGCCTGCCTGTCTCATATCTCTCCCCACTTAAATCCATCCTGCACTCAGCTGCCGAAGTGATTTTCCTAAACCATTTGTCTTCTGCCTTCATATCACACTACCTTCCCTCCCTCATCCCCAGCAATAAACTCTATTGGTTCCTTATTACTCCCAGGATCAAATATAAAGTCCTCTTCACTTAAAGATGCTCAAAACCTGGCCCCTTCTTTTCTTTTTGGTCCTCTTCTACTTTAATCCTTTCAATGCCTTCTACTATTTAGCCACATTGGCATACATACAGAACCCTCTTCTCCCATCTCCAAGCCTTTGTTGCAACTATCTCTCATACTTAAAATGCTCGCTCCTTGTCTTTCCATTTTGATGTCCCTGGTTTCCTTTATGTCTCATCTCAAATCTCACCTTTCCTAGTTCCCTCCAGCTGTTAGTGCCTTCTCCTCTGAGATTACATAATATCATTCTGCTTATATCTCGTATGGATCAAAATATTTCCATGTTTATCTTCTCCATTAATATGTGAGCTTTTTGAGGTCTATTGTTTTTCCTTTCTGTATATCTCCAGGACTTGGCACCATGCTAGAAATATAGTATATTATTTATTTTTATAATATAATTAGAATTATAGTAAGCATTTAAGAAATGCTTTTTGACTGATTAATTGGCCTATCTCATAGAACTGTTGTGAAAATCAAATAAGGCATAAAGAACACTGAAAACTTTAAAGCTTTATATGAATATCAGCTGTGATTATATGATCCTTATCTTCCCCCCTTAGTACAAGCCTGGACTTTGCACCTGACTCACTTGACTTTTAAAGGTAAGTTTACAGCTTGTCTTGACCAGAACCAGGCTTCTCCATAAAACTTTCAGGCCATTTTTTCAACATTCTACCCATACCCTCATCTTCTCCTCCCTTTACCCATCTTCACAAATGCCTTTGCTTTGAGCTAAATTGTATCTCCTGCCTGACCATTAAAGGTAAGCTCACTGGTAAGGGCTCATGACCTATAGACAGATTTAGGAGTAGGTAACTCAGTTTTGAATCTGTAAATGCAGCTTTCCTGCAGGAAACTCAACCCACAAATGCAAGTGCTAGTTGGAAAAGGACTCCAGAAGGAGGACTATATATTATATACTTTTAAATTGCACAAGAACAGGCTGAAGCAGTAACCATCAAGGAAAAGCAGAGAAGGGCTCAAAATGAACAGGTCTTTTTTTAACCACCCTGCCATCTGCCCTATCGCTGTACCCTGAGAGTCATTAGGCTTTCCACATGCCTTGAAACGAAAGCCTATATATGTTGTCTCTCTCTCTCTATAAGAATGTAAATTCCTTAAAATCAGATTCTGTCTTACTTTTCTATTTGTATCCCTAGTGCTCATCACTACATTATCATCACATAATGGATGCTTAATATATGTTTTTTCATTCATTCAAAGCGTATAGGTAGGGGCTGTGGATACCGCTCCAGGACTGGAGTTAGAAGTTCAAATTCAGCCTCAAACACTTAGCAGTTATATGACCAGTTATATGACAGTGGGCAAGTTACTTTGAGACTTTCTCCGTTTGTCTCAGTTTTCCTCATCTGTAAAATGGGGTTGGTGATAGCATCTACCTCCCAGGGTTGTTGTGAGATCAAATGAGATGATAATTGTAAAGTGCCTGGTACACAGTAAGCTTTATATATATATATCAGCTATTATTATTATTAATTATTATCATTGGTGACCACTGAAATACACAATCTTATATTGAACATATATACTTTCCAAAAAAGTTTTTAAGGACATTTTCTTGTCTAGAAAATTAGTATTCCTGCAGCCTATGGGTCACATATGGTATGTCCAGCCTATAGGCATTTCAGAATTTTTGAAACTGGTATCTTGTTGTTCAGTCATGAAATTTTCTTGGCAAAGATAATGGAGTGATTTGCTACTTCCTTTTCCTTTGACAGTTGAGGAAACTTAGGCAAGCAGGGTTAAGTGACTTACCCAGAGTCACACAGCTAGTAAGTGTCTGAAGTCAGATTTGAACTCAGGAAGATGAGTTGTCCTGACTTCAGGCCCATCACTCTATGCATTATGGTGCCACCTAGCGGTCACATATTGCAATTGCGCTGATTCTTACTCAATCCAGTTTTTTATTTCTCTTTTTCCATTTAGGTTTGGAAAGAATATACTTCTCTCTTATAAACATGTATTCAGGTATTCAAGTATTTGAAGGATTGCTATGTGAAAGAGGTTTTAGACTGCTTTCTAGCCTATCTATCAGCTCTTATCCAATAAAGAATCCTTTTCTAGGCAGTTTATATTGCTGAGGGGGTTTAGCTTGAGGCTACTCTAGGTACTACTTACCTATTCTATTTCATTCACCTATTTTTCTCTAGTTTTAACCAGTGTCAAATGCATTTTAAAGCTACTGCTTTATAATATAATTTGAGACTCAGTAACATAATTCTTTCATTTTTTTTTATTATGTCCTTTTAAATTATTTCACTTTTTGTTCTTCCAGATGACCTATGTTATCATTTTATCTGGTTCTATAAATTAATCCCTTGGCATGGTACCATATCTGCCCACTAGTTTAGGTAGCATTATCACTTTAATGACGTTGCCTCTGCCTGAGCATGAAAATTGAGTACACCTTCCAGTATTCGGAATCTTCATGAATTACTCTAAAGAGTGTTTTGTAATTGGATTTATATTAAGTCCTATATGTGTTGGCATATTAACCCTCAGATATTTTAATCATCTTGCAGTAATTTTGAATGGGATTTCTTCTTTTTCATCATAATTTTTGTTAGTGCCATCTAGAGATGTTAATGGTTCTTTTAGATTCATTTTGCTTCCTGTCAAAGCTATTGATTGCCTTGACTAGTTTCATCGTTGACTCTCTAGTAAACAATGTGTGGAGATACTTGGGGCTCCTTGCCAATGTGTAATCCCTTAATAATTTTCTCTTGTCTTAGAGCTGTGGCTAGAATTTCAAGTATTATGTTAGATTTTTGTTGTTGAATCATTTCAGCCATCTTTTTGTGACCCATTTGGGGGTTTTTTTGGCAAAGATACTGAAGTAGTTCACCATTTCCTTCTCCAGCTCATTTTACAGATGAGGAAACTGAGGCAAAGAGGGTGGAGTGACTTGCCCAAGGTCACACAGCAAATAAGAGACAGAGGCCAGATTTGAATTCAAGAAGAAGTGTTTTTGACTTCAGGCCTGGTGCTCTATGCACTATGGTCCCACCTAGCAGCCCACTATATCAGATAGTAGTAGAGAAAAGTCAGGTCATCAAATATTTGTTAAGCACCTACTATGTGCCAGGCAGGCACTGTGCTAAATGTGGGCATTGAAAATAAAGGCAAAATATAAAGGTGCTTTTTCTCATCAAGCTTGTCAAGAGGAGACAACATACAAATAATTATGTACTGTGTACAAACAAGACAGATACAGAATAGATGGGAGATAATTAACAGAGGGAGGGCTCTGGCATTAAGGTAGATTGGGAACAACTTCTGGAAGAAGGAGGAATTTAAGAAGGGACTTGAAGGGAGCCAGTATTATGATAATAATATCTAATATTTACAGATATGTAAATATCTACTATGTGCCAGGCACTTTTCTAAGCATTTTACATTACTGTCTATTTATTCTTTACAACAGCCCTGGAATGTAGGTGTTATTATTATCCCCATTTTATGATGTGGAAACTGAGGAAAATAGAAGTTAAGTGCCCAGGGTTCACTGCTAGTGAGTAATAAAGGTCTAATTTGAACTCAGATCTTCCTGATTCCAGGCACTGAGCTCTATTCACTAACCCACCTGTTGTCAAAGACATGGGAAAAGGTTCATTCAATCCCTGAACATACTTGGAAAACTTCCAAGATTTATCGATTACAAGTAATACTAGCTTTTAATTCATGAGTTTTTTTCTGTTATATTAAAGGAGACTCTTATTTCTAAGCTTTTGAGAATTTTGTTTTGTGTTGGTTTTTTTTTTTTTACGTAATTGAGTGCTATGTTTTGACATAGAGAGCTAAGCCTGGATTCATAAAGACCTGAGTTCAAATCCAGCTCCTAACACTTACTAACTGTGACGCTGGATAAATTACTTAGCCTCTGTCTGCCTCATTTTCCTCTTCGATAAGATTGAGATAATACTATAGCTGACCTCACAGGGTTATTATGAGGATCAAATGAGATAATAATTGTTAAGGGCTCACCACAATGCCTGGCCCACTCTAAGTGCTATATAAAAGTTAACTCTTGGCTATTACATCTATTGATACAATTGTGACTTGTTGTTCATGATGTTTCTTCCACTCTTTCATCCAGGCAGAAAGAATCACAAACAGGAGAGTTTGGAAGTTATATGTTGTATTTGTCACATGTTTTAAAAGAAAAGCAAGCTACATAATAGAGATTTGCAGTTTTACCTATAATTTTCTTTTTCTGTTTTACTATGTATGTGGATATTCTCATCTTATTTGAGCTTTGTAAAGTTTAGGATTCATTTTTTTTTTCTGACCCATTCGCTGTTCCTCACACATAAAATTCCATCTCCAATCACCAGGCTTTTTGCACAAGCTGTGCCCCTCCCATGTCTGGAATGCCTTCCCTCTTTACTTCAACCCCTTAGAAGTCCTGGTTTTCTTTAAGGTCTAGGTCCTACAGAAAGCCACTAGTGCCTCCCATCACAATTATCTTGTGTTTATTTTGTATTTTAGATATATTTACATGTATACATACTGTCCACCTCAATAGAATGTGTGCTCCTTGAGGCCAGGAATTATTTCATTAATGTCTTTGTATACAACATATGAAGAACATTCTGTCTAGACATCTACCAGGAAACCAGGATCTTCCCCCATCCCCCAATCTCTTGCCATTTGGCTGTCTGCCACCCCCTCCACCCTATCTGGGACAACAACCCTTCAGACATTTGGGCCCAGAACTCCAGAGGCCAGGCCTCCCCACCCTGGGGGAAAGAATCCACTGAGGGCCCCCAGGGTGAGCTGTCCTGACTGGTGAGTCAATAAGTGAGTGACCACTTTATCTAGACTGTTCCAGATCAAGTTTCACATATGATCCAGTTATCCACTGGGAAACCAGGACCTACTTGACCATTTGCCATCTCTCCTGCTAATTCACATATACCCTACCTACTCTTGCTCTGGGAAGAGTAATCAATCAACCAGTAAGCATTTATTAAGTACCTACTATGTGCCAGGTACTATGCTAGGTACTAGAAAGGGCATGATAATCAACTACCCTATGGTGGCATTTGGAGAAGGAAATGTCAAACCACCATGGTATCTTTACCCAGAAAACCTCCAAGACAGTATTGGTATGGTACAGGGTCACAAAGAGTCAGATACAACTGGACAACCACAAACGTGGTGGCAGCCACACTCCTTCTGATTCTCCAGAATAAAACTGCCTTCCTTGGCCCCCACTTTCCTTCACTGTATACTTTGCATCCTTTTAATAGAATAAAAGCACCTTAACAATATGTGCCATCTCATTTTCTTGGTTGCATTATCATCATCACTAGCACTGATCTGGATCTTATTATGTGCTAAATGCTTTACAAATATTATCTCATTTGATCCTCACAACAATCCTGGGAGGTAGGTGCTATTGTTTTCCCCATTTTACAGACGGGTAAACTGAGACAGAGGTTAAGTGCCTTGCCCAATGTCACACAGCTAGCAAGCATCTGAGGCTAGATTTGAACTTAGGTCTTCCTTGATTCGAAGTCCAGAGCTCTTACCTACTGTACCACTTAGCCGATTGATTGGCTTATTGATCAGTTCCTTGACTCTGCCAGTCCCCAGAGAGTAGGAGTTAGGAGCAATGGGTAGAAATTGAGAAAAGGCAAATTGAAGCTTGATGTAAGCAGCTGGAATGACTCAAAAGTATCTCCAAAGACAAAAGTCTTCAGCTCAAAGTTAAATGCAAACCTCAGGCCTGTTGTAACAAGGATTTGTTCTCAGGTATAGGTTGAACTAGGTGGTCTCTGAGGTCTTTTCCAACTGGAAAATTCTACAACTCCATGGAAAACTTAACCACTGACTGTTCTCACCACATCAGACTTTTTGTCAAATGAGCATTCTTTCTCCCTCTCCACCACTGGGAGGCCTGCTTCCACAGCCTCTGCAGCCTGCTGATTACATGTCTAGACTGTGTGGTCACAGCCTCCAATGGCTCTTAGGAGGGGATGGGGTGATACATTCTTTTGGCTTGAAACATATACACACTCCACAAAGCCTCACGAACCACAGACAGACTCGACCAATGGAATTCCGAGGAGATGCCCACATAGCAATCCTATCATTTATTCAGCAGCCAGAAGATTGTGAAAAAGCAGGCATTTAAAACTGAAAGGGTCCTCAGTGGACATCTGATAGGAGTCTGTGTGTTCTTAGGATCACAGATTTAAAGATGAGGGACCTTTAGAGGTCATGTGTTTTACAGATGAGGAAAATGAGACTCAGAGAGCATAAGTGACTCTCCCAAGGTGACATAAGTAGGATCAGAGGTGGAAACTGAACCCTGGTCACCTGACTCCAAGTTCGTTGCCCTATCTCCTGCCGCATGCTGCCCCCAATACAACCTACTAGAATTAGAATGCTACAGCCAGAGGAGACCTTGGATATCATCTGGGCCAACTCATTCATTTTACATATGGGGAAAAAAACAGTCCTAGAGAGGAGACATGGCTTGTTCTAGGTCACAGGAAGGAAGAAAGGAGGAAGGAAGGAAGGAAGGAAGGAAGGAAGGAAGGAAGGAAGGAAGGAAGGAAGGAAGGAAGGAAGGAAGGAAGGAAGGGAGGGAGGGAGGGAGGGAGGAAGGATGGAAGGAAGGAAGGAAGGAAGGAAGGAAGGAAGGAAGGAAGGAAGGAAGGAAGGAGGGAAGAAAAGGAGGGAAAAAGGAAGGGAGGGAGAAGGAAGGGCTCAGACATCTCTAAGATCGCTCCTGGCTGTAACATTCTAAATGGTGAATCATATATGATCTTCCCTGAATATCAAGTCTGAAAAAAATTCCATGAAACTTCCCTGATTCTTTTATTTCATTATCATTATGTTATTAAAGATTTCTTAGCATTCCTAGATACATCTGTACAGAATTTATTAAAATAGCATCTGGAACCAAGAATGCCGGCACTTAGTAAAAAAGAAACAGGAGAGGGTTCTTTCTCATTCTCCATAATTGTAGAGAGGAGAGGTTTTGTTTGCTTGTCCTAAGAAATGAATGCCCCTTATCCTGCTGTCATTTGAACCAGTCACTCATGCCCTAGCCCTTTGTCCACACTGTCAGTCAAGAAATCATTTGTAGTTGCAGAATAGATTGAACCCACCGGAAGATGCTTCGTGGGGACTTGGTTAGGTTCAGTTGTTCTTTCACGGCCCTTACAAGTTTCCTGTGGAGTTTTCCAAACAGCCAAGTCCAGCTTCCACTTGGCAGCCTGCCACACCTGTTAGGAAGTCAGGGCAATATGGCCAGAATGTGCAGGCTCCCCACTGGCACACTAGAGTCATGGGTTGCTAGCTGGCGGGGACCTCAGAGGTGGATTAGAGTCCAAGTCTCACATTTTGCAGATAAGCAAATTGAGGCACAGGCAGGTGGCATGACTTTCCCCAAGAGCGAGGTTTCAAACCCAGGTCCTTTGATTCCTGAGCTAGCATTCTCTTCATCGTACCAGGATGGCAAAGATAAGAGCTGTATACAACTGTAGAACAGCAGGCATTCAACAAGAGGAATGCTTTCCTGACCCTTCATGAACTGCCTTCATACTTGATCTGGCCTCCATTGACCTTTGCTCTCCACTCCTGATTAGATCCTCACTCTGGCTGACCTTGCAGCCAGTCTTTGGTGTTCCTCCAGTTCCTTATTCTCACATTTGTTCTCAGAATGACTTTAGCATTGACCATCATGATACGGCTGATGACACTGTCCTGGACTTTGAGTATCCTGGCTTCTTCCCTGGTCCTAAGTCACTTTATATCACAGTATGGGAATGGCCCTGCCTACCTACCCCCAAGGAAGTCCTCCACAGCTACCCATTCACCTTTGAGTTCCTGCCTCCCAAGTGGTGAGACATGATAAAGCAGGCTACACTAAAGTGATCTTGTCTGTTCCTACAACACAGGTCCTACAAGTATGGCTGATGAAGTGAACACCATGGCTGCTGAAGGGAAATAGAGGTTGAAAGAGAAGTCAAGTCAACATCTGTCTAAAAGTCAGGTTAGGTCAGATTAGTACTAGTTTTCTACAGGGCACCAAAATTACAGCAATACTTGTGAGCATTTATATAGCATTTTCATGTCAGCAAAGCCCTTGAGAAATATTATCTCATTTGATCCTTACAACAACCCTCAGAGGGCAGTGCTATTATCGCTTTTTTATGAAACTGAGAAGAGAAAGGATAAGTGAGTTGTCCTGGGTCACACAGCTAGCAAGTTTCTGAGACTGGATTTGAACTCAAGTTTGAAAGTTCAGGCATGTGCTTCCTAGTAAATCCCTAGTAAAAAAAAAAAAAAAAAGCCAGCTGATACCAGATTATGAGAGATTGATTGTTAGATTTTCAGGGTGAACATTTACACTTCAGAAATCAGTAAATGCTCCAAATCTGGACCTGATTTATTGTTTTGTTGATTGTCTAGACTTAAGAAGGTGATGGAGAAAAGAAAAAATTGTAATAATGCAGATGAAATTTAAAAGTGTGGCACGTGTACATTTCCCTCCCTCCTTCCCCAAGAGCTTGTTGTTAAACATTTACCCCTGGAGCCAACCTAGTTCGTCTTGGGGGCAGCCCTCATCAATGAACTCACCTCTAGGAGGTGCCAAAGGAGAAGTCCTTATCTTCTGTAGGGCAATGTAATTGTAAGTCCCAAACAGAGGCCTATTATCCTGTAAATTCCAGCTATTCAATAATCTCTCCTTACTGACCACTAAACTAAAATCTGCAAATTGGGATAAATATATTCATTTATTTAATTAACATCAATTAAATATCTACTATGTACAGGACATTGTGCTAGATCCTAGGCAAAGATGAAAATAAAAGCATTCCTAACTAAGTATTTTTCATTCTATGAGGGCATAAGAGATACGTCCATAGATATAGAGATGAGTATAATACAAGGTAGAATATGGTAGGGGCAAGAAGGAATCCAGACAAAGGACTCAAGGGAAATTTGAGGGAAGGGAAATGATTTTCAGCTACAGAGATCAAGGAATGTTTCATGGAAACAATGGCACGTGAATTATGTATGAATCTTGCTTTGCCAAACCTACCTCCCTGCATTATTGTGAGCATCAAATGAGATAAAATGTGTGAATGCTTTGGACAGTGCAAAAGCACATAGTAGGATCTATATATGTGTTAGCTCTCTTTTTTTTTATTTCTCCTGCTCCCTATGTCACTAAGCTCACTGAGCACAAGTGCACTGAACCAACATAGTCAGAGTTTTACCCAAACACACTGGTTTTCAAGGAATCTTTACCAAAGAGGATTTCAGAGGACAAGTAAAGTCTACCAGCTTAGCTGCCTGCTTCTCATTAAACCTTAGACACTACAGCCAAGTTCTAATTTTTCTGGTTAAAAGGCATATGGCAAACTCTCTTTTAGAATTTCTAGCTTTACTTCTGGGAAAACCAGAAAGCAGTGTGACAGAAATTAGGATTAAGACCAGTTCCTTACATTATAGTCCACAATGCATTCTATATAGATACATTATCTTAGTATTAAAGATCTTTCTATTTTTAAAAATTGGAAGAGAAACAGATTATATACCTCTCATAGCTGGGAGTAAGAGATGTATTCTTAATCAAGCAAAGGATAGAGCCAGTTATAAAAGATAAAATAGATAACTTTCATTATTGGAAACTAAAAAGCTTCTGTATAGATAACAGCAATACATCTAGTGTAAGAAAGGAAGTAGTTGAATGGGAAAAAAATCTTTATGTCAAATTTCTCTGATAAGAGTTTGGTATCTAATATATGTGTATGTATACATGCATGTGCATATATATGTGTGTGTGTGTGAACATATATGCCTATTAGTCATTGTTCAATAAATAAATGATCAAAGAATATGAATAAACAGTTCTCAAAAGAAAAACTGCAAGGTATTTACAACCACATTAAAGAATGCTCCAAATAAATAAATAATAAGAGAAAAGCAAATCAAAACAACCTTGAAGCTTCACTTCATATGCTACAAAATGGCAAAAAATGACAACAGTCAGTGTTGGAGGAGTGGTGGAATAATAGGACACAAGTACATGTTGATGGAGCTGTGAAATGGGTGGTTGGTTGTTGTTCTTCATCTTCGAAGAGGAGCAAAATGACATCACCATGATAAAGAGAAGTTTCAATGTGTCCGACTGTGACTGGTCAGACCAATATGAGCTCGGAATGCTCTACCACAGGTTGGGCACAGATAGTCCGTGTGAACATTTGGGGTGGATACTCCAAATTTGCACATCTATGTTTCCTTTGTGCTGTTTCAATTCTACTTTGCTCATGCAGCACAGCACCCTTTCTGATAACAGCACGCCATGCTGACCAGTCCTGTGCCAGTGTCTCCCATGTCACACAATCAAATCCAAAGTTCTTGAGAGAGACCTTGAAAGTGTCGTTGTATCACTTCTTCTGACCACTATGTGATCACCTGACCAATGCAGGTTCTCCGTAACATAGTCTTTTTTGGCAAGTGTATGTTTTGCATTTGAACAACGTGGCCAGCCCATCAGAGTTGCACTCTCTGAAGCAGAGTTTGAATGCTTGGCAGTCCAGCTTGAGCAAGGACTTCAGTGTCTGGTACCTTATCCTGCCAGGTGATCCTCAGAATCTTCCTAAGACAGTTCAAATGGAAATGATTCAGTTTCCTAGCATGGCGCTGGTAGACTGAGAAACGTGAAATGGTACCACTATTTTGGAAAGCACTTTGGAATTACACAAATAAAGTTACTAAAATGTTCATTCCCTTTGAACCAGAAACTGGATTATTGGGCTCATACCTCTCATTGAAAAGAAGAAAATTGCCACATACACTAAAATATTTATAGCAGCACACTCTGTGATAGCAAAGAATTGGAAACAAAGTAGATGTCCGTCAATTGGGGAATAGCTGAACAAGTTGTAGTGCATGAATGTAATGGAATATTACTGCATGGTAAGAAACAATGTGTGTGATGAATACAGACAGGCATGGAAAGATCTATGTGGACTGATGCAGAGTGAAGTAAACAGAGCTAAAAAAAATACATAATAACTATAACACTGTCAACGGAAAGAACAACTATGCACCAAATAATAAAAACTAAATATAATAAAATTATAAAGGTCAAGCAGCACTTGAACGGAGAGATATTTCAACTCACCCCTTTTGGAAGCGGGAAGTCCACATATGCTACACATTGCACGTTTTGGGGTTTTTTCAAGATATTGATCAGTTGTGCTGAGCTTTTTCTTCTTTAAAAATGACTATTTGGATGGCTCACTGTCATATCGGAGGCAGAAGAGAAAGGATACTAGGATAAACTGTGATGATGTAAGACAGAAGATATCCATACAAACTTATTTTTAAAAAATAATTTCTAGCTTTTACCCCTGTCAAATTTGTTCTAGCTCTCTCTCTCTCTCTCTCTCTCTCTCTCTCTCTCTCTCTCTCTCTCTCTCTCTCTCTCTCTCTCTCTCTCTCTCTCTCTCTCTCTCTCTCTCTCCCTCTCTCTCTCCCTCTCTCTCTCTCTCTCTCTTTCTGGTATAAAAAACCTGAGTTACGGCTTTCTTGGTTGTAACTTTAAATAGTTTTAGTAGTGAGTATAGTATCATGGAAACCAAGAACTGTAAGAGTTTTGAGAAAGAATCTTTGTGCATCAGGGTCAAACAGTGACATGTCAAAAAGAATAATAACTGAAGAGAAAGGTCATTGGTTTGGGGGATTAGATAGTCATTAGTAACCTTCAAGAAAGTAATTTTGGTGGAGATATCAGAAATAAGTTAGAGAGACTGTATGATAGTCTAGAATATTGGGAGAACCTGGACTTGAATTCCTGGGTTGGAAATTTATAATTTTTTTTTTTTAGATTTCAGTGCCCTCAACTATAAAAAGAGGGATTTGTATTAGATCATTTCTAAGGTCCTTCCCAGTTCTAAATGAGGAGAAAGTGAAGCTGGTGACCTGCACAGCCCTCCCTCACTCAAAACAAAGTCAAGAGCAAGTCATGTCATCATTTCTCCAATGTCATGGTCTTCTTCGAAAACGAAGGACGAACACAACCCAGTTCCAAATCTGTGATCCCATATAGAGACATTAAAGTGTGTGAGAGTCATAGGAAATGAATGTAGATTACACTTTTGGGCCCTGGACCCTGAGACTATAAATGCAAATGGAATCTTGGGACTCTCGAGCTTGTACCTCTACCCTGAGGAACTCTTGGAGTGTCACTGCTTTGTTTGTTGTTTTCTTCTATAACAGGCTGTCTGCCCCGTTAGCACTCAGACTAGTAAGACATTTTGTTCAGGACTGGTTTTATTTAACCCGACAAACAATACAGACCAGGTTCATGCCTAAGGCCTTTGATTATCAAGAACATTCTCCTCTACTTTCTGGAGGACGTCAAACATCCCTCCTTTCTGGTGAGTCTTTACTCTTCTCAGAATCTACACAATGCACATGATTCATGGTACTAATGAAGGGATAAGGTGTTTTCATGACTTTGTGTTTCACTGATCTTCAGTATATATGGGTCCATATTGGCTGATCACTCTTGTGTAACCGGAATTCTACCCCAGCCTGAGGAATTTTTAATTCTACTTCATAACCAGAAAAGAGATTCCAGATTAGTGAAGAGAATTCTCAGTATTTGAGTAAGAGATAGAGTTGGTAAAAGACACACTCGTGGTTCCAGATATTCTTTGAGAGAGAGAGAGAGATGCAAAAGACTTTGGAAGTTTCAGATGTGTAGAGAAATCCAGCTCCTCCACAGGTCTCTGATTTCCATCTTTCCTCCCTATTGACTTCTCAACACTTATCCCTTGTGTGAGACCAGAGCCGTACTCTTGGTTGGAGCTGAGATCTCCTCAGTTCACTTCCAGAAAAGAACTTATTTACTCATGTGTTTTCTGATATATTTTAATTTGCAGAACTTTTTGTGTCTGCTGTTTTGTTTGGATAAATGAATTTATTTGCTACTCATAATTTGTGCAACCAGCATTTGAGAAGTTGCCAAACAGTGGGTATAAGTTTAGAAATATTGTCCCCTTTAAGAGCAACTAGGAAAGCAGCTTTTGATGTGAACCTATTATACTCCTAGACCAGTAATATCTAAGGGAGTTAATAGATATAATTTTAGCACAATATCCCTCTCAGAGTCTAGAGAAAAGAGTGTCCAGCCTAGAGAAATCCATGGAGACTACCTGCCCCTGTCCTCATCAGCACGCATACTGGTGCTGGATCAGGCTCTGCCCCAGGCTCTGCCCCAGGCTCTCTTCCTCTCTTCAGAGGCAGGTCAGACCTCAGATCATATCTATTCCTGCTACTCATGAGCCACATTTACACATGTGCGTACATAGGTCTTGGATGAGAATATACACTTCTTACATTGATAAGTTTTCCCTTCATCTATACACATGCTCAGGACTCCTCTTTCCTAAAAACAAAAAGAAATAATAAAAAAATCTTTGACCTTTTTATCCTCTTAGTTTTTTTTTAGTTCTTCCATTTCCATTAAATTTCTTTTATAGTTGTTAATTTATTTATTTTTTAGTTTTCAACATTCACCTCCACAAGATTTTGAGTTCTAGATTTTCTCCCCATCTCTCCCCTCCACCAACCCCAAGACTGGGTGCATTCTGATTACTCCTTTGCTTAAGCTGCGCTCCCTTTTATCACCCCCTCCCTTCTCTTATCCCCTTCCCTTCTATTTTCTTGTAGGACAAGAAAGACTTTCATACTCCATTGCCTGTATGTCTTATTTCCCAGTTGCATGTAAAAACAATTTTTAATGTCCATTTTTAAAACTTTGAGTTCCAACTTCTCTTCTTTCCTCCCTCCCTACCCACCCTCATTGAGAAGGCAAGCAATTGATATAGGTGACACATGTGTAGTCATGCCCCACACTTCCATAACAGTCATGTTATGAAAGACTAACTATAATTCCCTCTATCCTATCCTGCCCCCCATTTATTCCATTCTCTTTTTTGACCCCGTGCCCCCTCAAAAATGCTTACTTCTAATTACCTCTCTTCCATTTTGCCTTCCCTACTACGACTGGCCCCACTTAGCCCCTTACCCCCTACTTTAGTATCAATTCATCTTCGTTTAGTCGCTGCTTTCTTTGCCTCTAGAGGAAAAGCTTGTTGTGAACATATGGTAAAAGAAACTTGACACACCAACTCTCCCCACCAAGGTTATTCTCAACCAAGACTATTGGACTCCAGTTTTACCAAGCTTCAGGACAGGGAATTATTCCTATTTCATCTCTTGATTTAAATAGATGAGTTCACTTTTTATCCAAAAAAAGGGAAATCTTCTCTGTTGTGTCAAACTTAAATAGGTAATGAGGATGTGCAGATTCCTCTTGAAGGCATTGTTGATGTCCTTCACCACCTGCTGCACCAGCACCATCACCTCCTCTGTAGATTCTGCCATTTTTTTAATTTAAAAAAAATGGGAGGAATGGGGAGGGGAGGCAGCAGTAGCAAATAAGTCAAGGGAACTGACTCCATAAAAGCTGGATGTTCGCCAGGGAGGGGGAAAGGGTAGAAAGTTCTGTGTCTGAGTGTGTATATGTGTGTGTGTGTTTGTATGTGTCTGATAATTTCTTGAAAGATGATAACTGGGCTCTTTTTTTGATCATAGCTTTCAGGTAGTTCAATAATTTTTAAATTGTCTCTCTTGGATCTAATTTCCAGGCCAGTTGTTTTTCCAATGAGTTATTCCACAAAGTCTGCTATTTTTTTATTCCTTTGGTTTTTGTTTTTTATAACTTCTTGATTTTTCATAAAATCATTAGCTTCTATTTGCTACATTCTAATCTTTAAGGCATTATTTTCTTCAGCGAGCTTTTGGACCTCCTTTTCCATCTGGCCAATTCTGCTTTTTAAAGCATTCTTCTCCTTATTGGCCTTTTGGATCTCTTTTGTTATTTGGGTTAGTCTATTTTTAAAGGTGGTATTTTCTTCAGCATTTTGGGGGGACCTTTAGCAAGCAGTTGACTAGTTTTTCATGATTTTCTTGCACTATTCTTATTTCTCTTCCCAATTTTTCCTCTACTTCTCTTATTTGATTTTCAAAATCCTTTTTGAGCTCTTCCATGGCCTGAGACCAATTCATATTTTTCTTGGAGTCTTTGGATGGAGGAGCTTTGACTTTGTTGTCTTCTCGTGCTTGTATATTTTGGTCTTCCTTGTCACCAAAGTAAGATTCTATAGTCTGATTCTTCTTCTAGTTTTTGCTCATTTCCCCAGCCATTTACTTGACTTTTGACCTCTTTGTCAAGGTAGTTCTCTAGTTTCAGTGGGGGTGGGAGGGTATACTGTCAATTGCTTAATTCCCCCACAATCTGTGGGCCTAGAGCTGCTACTGCCTTTGCCCCTGCTGCTGCTGTGGCTGCTGTGGGCTCCTCCACCCCCTCCCCCACCCTGGGGCTGGAGCTGGACCACTCTGCTCTCTTACACAGGTCAGACAGGTTTTTTCCACTGATGTTCCAATTTGTCCTCAGTGTTTTGGGGTTGTGAAGTCTGGAAACCACCACAAGTGCCAGAGATTTAGTCATTTCCACCCCCTGCTCCCAAGGGCCTGCTCAGGTCCCTTCTGTGCCAGGGTGACCCACTCTGGACTGCACTCTGTTTCCAGCGCTACTCAATAGACCCTTCCCATAAACCTTCCAGGCTGTCTTCAACTGGAAATTTGCTTCACTGCATCATTCTGTGGGTTCTGCAGCTCCAGAATTTGTTTACAGTCATTTTTACAGGTATTTGGCTGGGTTTGGGGGGTAGAGTTCTAAAAGTCCCTGCTTTACTCCACCACCTTGGCTTTACCCCTCTACTAAATTTCTTATAGCAGCAATTCATGTAAGCTCCTTTCATCTCCTTCAGGTAAGCCATTTCCTCATTTATTGTGTTCGTCCTTCGTTGCCGAAGAAGATCATCCTATCAGAGAAGTGATGACATGACTTGCACTTGACTTTGTTTTGAGTGAGGGAGGGCTGTGCAGGTCACCAGCCTCAGTTCTCCTCCAGAGTCATCTGAATCCAGTAACCTGATATTCCTCAGGATGACTGGAGATGACCCATGATGCACTGGGAGACCTTGGGCTCTTTAGGCCAAAGATTTGCAGGCACTCACATAGGGTGAGGCAACGCCTATTCATTGAATAGGCCTGTTTAAGAAGTAGCCAGGGCATGGCCCATTTAATGAGACCAAGAAAAGAAAGACATCAGGCTGGGTAGGAAACAGCAACAGTTGCTATTGATAATCACTCTGAGCCCTGAGGCAGGGCCCCAGTGGGGTCCCAGTTTCAGAATGCTCCTCCCCCCACCACTCCCCTCTCTCCTGTCCCCTGTCCTGTCCTCTCCCAAAATCATTATGTTAACTTTTATTCCAAGGAAGAATGCTAATAATCTTCTCTAAATTCTGCTGAGTATATTACAACTAGGACAAAGCAAATGTGATGTAAGAGACTCTCAGAGAGCATGTACAAGAAGTAACCAGCATCCAGATATAAGGGGGAATGTTGGGACTTCTAGAAAAAAGAGATAAGATGCTGAGCTGCACGTAGGCAGTAGACAGGAGCCAGTGCATCCTCATATTCTGTAGAGGTGACCATTGAGGAGCTTGTACCATATGAAGTAAAGCTACTAGAGAGGAAAACAGAATGAGGGGAAATATAATTAGAGTATAGATTGAATGTTAAACCTAAAGAGAAGGAAGGTTATGTATTATGAGGTGGTAGTTAGTAAAGAGAGGATGAGATAAAAGTGTGGAGGAATTTTGAGATAGAAAGGAAAAAGACTAAGAGAACTTAGAAGGTAGGAGGTAACAAAGATTTCAGCTCTTGGGAAAAGTATTCACTATTTGACAAAAACTATTGAGAAAGCTGGAAAGCTGTCTGGCAGAAACTAGGTGCAGTCCAGCATCTCACACTGTATACCAAGATAAACTCTAAATGGTTTAGACACGATTAGACATGATTTAGACTTAAAGGATGACACCATAAGCAAATTAGAGAAGCATCGCTATTACTTGTCATATCTCTGGATAGGGGAAGAGTTCATTACTAAACAAGAGATAAAGAGGTTCACAAGAGGAAAAATGGACAGTTTTCATTATAAAAAATTTAAAAGTTTTTACACAAGCAAAACCAATGCAGCTAAAATTTAAAAAGAAACAGGAAATTGAGGCAAATATCTTTGTAGCAAATTTCTCTGATAAAGCTCTCTTTTCTAAGAAATTTATGAAACTGAGTCAAATATATAAGAATAAGAGCCATTCCTCAATTGATGAATGGTCAAAAGATATGAACAGGCAGACTCTCAGAGAAAGAGAGTCAAGCTATCAATAGCTATATTTTGTAAATGCTCTAAATCACAAATAATTAGAGAAATGCAGATTAAAACAACACTGAGGTGCCACCACACACCCACCAGGTTGGCTAATTGACCCAAAAAAATGGAAAATGACAAATGCGAAGGGGCTATGGGAAAACAAGTACTTTAGTGTACTATGGGTAAAGTTGTTAACTGGTCCAAATATTCTGGGAAGCAATTTGGAACTATATCCAAAAAGCTATTAAACTAATATATCTTTTGACCTAGCAATACAGCTACTAAGTCTAAAACTCAAAGAGATCAAAGAAAGAAGAAATAGATCAATACATACAAAAATATTTATAGCAACTTTTTTTTGTGGTAAGAAACAATTGGAAAGTGAGGCAACGCCCATCAAATAGGAAATGGTTGAACAAGTTGTGGTATGTGAAAGTGATGTAATATTATTGTGCTGTAAGAAATGATGAAGGGGATGGTTTCAGAAAAACCTGGAAAGATTTTTATGAACTGATACAAAGTGAAGTGAGGAGAACCAGGAGAAAAATGTATATAACAACATTATAAAGACAAACAATTCTGAAAGACTCAGGAACTCTGATCAATGTAATGACCAACCACAATTACAAACGATTCATGATGAAATATGCTATCCAGCTCCAGACAGAGAAGTGATGGGCTCAGATTGAAGATCAAAACATATTTTCTTTTATTTCACTTTTTTAATGGCTAATATAGGCATTTGTTTTACATGACTACATGTTTGTAAGGGCTTTGTTTTTCTTAACTTCTCAGTGAATGGGAGAATGAAGAGGGAGAGATTTTGGAGCAGAAATTAAAATAAAATTGAATTTAAAACAAAAATATTCCAGGAGATCTAAGAAGAAAGAAAGTAGGAGGAGAGATCATCTGCTGAGAGTGGAATGTTCCAGGCTCTTGAGGAGAATGAAAGGGATTTGGAACAATCATTATGAGCCAACAAGAAATGAATAAAAGGACCCATAAACAAGGATGGGAGTGTGCTAGGTATATAACTGTGAGATTAGATAGGGTGGATTCTGCATGGTGATCTGATTTTCACCAGCACAGCTTGGCAGCCCAAGAGAGGTACCACAGAAAGCAGCTGGTAAGCATGATCTAGGCTTGGGATTTAATTAGCAAGGTATTCTAAGGTGCTAGGGTAGGCTTCACTTAACTGACAACCATGGAGGGCTAAGCTTAACAGGAACATTAAAGCTGTCCACTGTAAGAATCTGATCATATGTCCCCTTTGGCTGTGTGACAGTAAAGAGGGCAGCTCCTCTGACATTTGGAGTTGGAATCCCCTCTTTTTTTTATTCCAACCACTTCCCCACCCCCAATATTCCTGCTGCCTCAGCTCCTTCAAATATATTATAGTGCTTGGCAACTAACTTAGAGTAGGATCATTCATTTAGGGATTTCAGTTTGCTAGTCTGGACCTTCAATATTATTTCCTCCCTGTGGGACCTGCCAAATATTACCAGCAGTGGACAGTGGTGACTGGTTTAGGGAAGTGTAATGAAGGATTATCTATTTCCTACTTTCTCCCCAGTTATGCTGTTAGAGGTTTCTCTGTCCCTCTTTTACCTGAATTCCAGTACTTTCTTAAGACATGCCTGGGCTAATTTATCACTTCCAAGCTCTCCCTCTACTGCCATCACTACTTTTTTGAGATTCATTCAATCCATTTTTAACACCCAATCTAGATTCTGATAGCTGTTATCTACTTTCCTCCAAGACATTCTCCTTCCTTCCTCAATGACATAAGCTTCGTCTCTTTCTCCTCCCCATCTTCTGCCTTCATACTAAAGGACTTCAACATACATATTGATGCTCCCTCAAATACACTAACTTCCTTGTTCTTCCATTTACTCATTTCCCATGACCTCTTCTCCACCCTCACCATATACAGAGATGGTGATACCCTTGATCTCGCCATAACCCACAGAGTTCCACTTCCATGTACATGATCTCTGAAGTTCCTTTAGGGGATCATAATACTTTACCATTCCATCTTCACTATTTCTTATAATGCCCATCCAAACTTACTTGTCTGTCTTTACTGTGACCACCAATCCCTCCACCCTTTAGTTATTTCCCAAACCATCACCCCCACACTAACTATATTCTCCTCCCTTCTGAAACTGATCTCTTGTTAAACCAGATTATTAATTATTATATAATTATATAAATTATTACATAATTAAACTATTGTTTATTATGTATTACATTATTAGATTATTACATAATTTTATACAATATTATATAATTATTAACTTTTCAGCATAAGCAATTATACATCAAAAATCAGCAGACAGTGCAAGTGAGGGCTTGATTTATTATTTTGTGAATTGTTTAGGATACACAATTTCATTTAGATTGTTTAGAAGAAAACAAATGTTTACATTATTGAGAAGAAAGTGATGGAAAAAATGGTAACAATGCAGATTAAACTTTGAAGTGAGAGCCGGTTGTTAACTATTTACAAGCATACATCTGAGTGTATAATACAGCAGAACAGTGAATAGGCCACTGTGGTTGTATCTCAAAGTGCCATTTGTAATCTGTTTCATCTGCTTACACCTTCCTAACCCCCAGTACTCTTGATCCAGTGACTTTGGACTCATTACTCTTCCTCAAACAAGACATACAGTTGCCCAATTCCGGGCATTTTCACTTGCTGTCACTCATCCCGGAAATTCTCTTCTTCCTCATCTTTGACTCCTAGTTCCCTTCAAGAAGCCTTTCCAGATCCTCCTTCACATTAATGTCTTTCCTTTGTGGCTAGTTCTGATTCATCCTATTGATTTCTTGCTAGTATATAGATAATAATAGGGGTAGCTGGTGGCACAATGGACAGAGTTCTGGGTCTGGAGTCAGAAATACCTGAGTTCAAATCCAGCCTCAGATACTTCCTGACTGTGTGACCCTGAGTAAGTCACTTCACCCTCTTTGCCTCAGTTTCCTCCTCTGTCAAATGAGCTGGAGAAGGACATGGCAAACCAATCCAGTATCTTTGCCAAGAAATCTCCAAATGGGGCCGTGGAGAGTCAGATATGACTGAAACGATGTAACAACAACATTTATCTCCTCTGTTCATCTATGCAGGAGCAGGGATTGTCTCTTATGTTGGTTTTTTAAATTTTTTTATACCCAGGGCTTAGCACAGTGCCTGATACAAATTGGGTGCTTAATAAATGCTTACGTAATGACGAAATACTTGACTGGTACAATGGAAGAAGCCCTGTATTGAAACCAGACAAGAACAATATAAATAGCTACATACATCTGTTTGTTTTATATCCCTAGGGCTTAGCACAGTACCTGGTACAAAGTAGGTGCTTAATAATGCTTAAAGAGTTGACCAAAAGACTAAAGAGTTGACTAGTACAATGGAAGAAGTCCTGGATTGAGAATCTAAGGACCTTTGAATGCTGGCTTTACTGCTTATCACCTGTGTCACCTTGAACAAGGCACTTAACCTCTCTGGGCCTCAGTTTCTTCATCTGTTAAAACAAATGAGGAGGCTGGATTTCATCATCATCATCATCATTATCCCTTCCACTTCTAAAGCTATGCTTCTTTGTCTTGGAGAAAGGCTGCTGTGTTCAAAAGCTACTTGGGTTAGTGGTGACAGCTGAGCTGTGTGATTAAAGTCCATATGGGGAAAAGGAAGGGGAGGGACAGCTTCTCTCTAAAGGAAACAGCCTTCCACAGCCCTCCAAATACCTGCTGCCAACCCAGGCCTGGGCGTGGGCCAGGGCTCAGCTCTGAAACAGAAAACCAGCAAGAGGAGGCTCTAGGCACCCTCTAATGGAAAGCCAGCTCATGGACCCACTGCTCTTTTTAATCTAATGCAGCAGTAATGACTTCCAGGCATCCTGGGCATGCTGTCCCCAAAATCTTCATCAGGGACATGGAAATGCAGCAGTGCTGCCCATCGATGCCAAAGCCACAGAAGGGAAATGCAGTTTGCTTTGTCCTCAGTCCCTCCCTCCATCCTCCAATCATCCCTTCCTCCCAGCACAATCACATCTCTCTCTCTCTCTCTCTCTCCTCTCTCTCTCTCTCTCTCTCTCTCTCTCTCTCTCTCTCTCTCTCTCTCTCTCTCTCTCTCTCTCTCCCTCCGTTTCTCCATCCCTCCCTTCTTGTCTATTTGTCTCTCCTCTCTGTGTCTCTGTTTTTGTCTCTCTGTCTCTTTCTGCCTATCTGTCTCTGTCTCTCTCTTTCTCTTCCCTCCCTTCCCCTCTCTTCCTCTCTCTATCTGTCTGTCTCTCCCTCCCACTGTCTGGAAGGTCTCATGGAGACAGTTATGGTCTTTTGGCTTCTCTTAACATAAGGGAAAGACACAAAGCCCTACCCTAACCCAAGAACCCATTCTTGAGTTTCTGTTATATCCCAGGGACTCTGGACTCTTGTTCATCCACCAATGGCTCCTATTTGTTGCTTGGCCTGTCCAGGAGAAATCTTCTAATAGGCCTTTCAAGCCAATTGATTGAGTTCCTATGGAGAAAGATGAAGCTGGAAGAATCTCCTGAGCTAAGACCTGCTAAGTGAGCTTGGGAGGTAAGTGCCCAGTTTCAGGTCCTTCCCAGTGCTGACTTCCGAGCCTACCTCATTGCAGCAAAGACAATTAGGGCATTGCTCAAGAATGTGGAGGAACTCCCCAAGTTCTAGAGCACATTTGGAATGGGTGAGGCAGGCAGCTAGAAACAGGTTGACATCTTACCTTCTGGGCAAAAGCATTTCTTAATCATCTCTCAACTTGGCCTGGGATGAGACTCCACCCCACCTCCCCCACAGTGCCATGGCTCAGGGCCCTCATTTTTTCATCTGTCTTTCTCTTCCCTAGGATTGGACACAACTTCCTTTCCACTCCAACAAGCCTCACCCCTATTTAATCGGCTTGTACAATAGTACATACTGTAGTACATGCTGCTCTTTCTCCCTGCCCCTGAGGCAGAGTTTCATTGGCTGGGATCATTCCAGTGGTCACAAAAAAAATTTTAAAAAGAAAGAAAAAGAAACAAACACTAACCATCAGCTATGGAGTAAAATACCAGTTACAAATGCTTTGCTTTTTGTGTGTGAGAGGATTCATAGAAAACCAAAATTGGGATATCCTCATCAAAACTGCACCATATGGTTAGTGGAAGGGAGAAAAAAAAGGGAGAGGCCTTGAAAAGGCCCTGGGGAAGGCATGGGGGTCCTGGGTTCTCTTTCCAGCTCAGCTGCCAATTTTGATTGTTAGGACAACTCCTTCCTTTCCCTGTGTTTCCATTTCTCCAGCTGTGGATGGCATTTGGAGATACAAAACCTGGGTTTGAATTTTTAGCTAGGAACTGATTTTTTTGTCACTTTCTTTCATTTGACCTTGGGTAAATCACTTCCTCTCTTTAAACCTCAGTTTCCTCATTCATAAGATAAAGGGGTTGTCCAAATGGTGTCCTGGGTTTGTTCCACTCTTAAACCTGGTGAGCCTCTTTTTAAAGAGCTCTGGGGTCCTTTGGTTCCAAGATTCTCCCATGTTCATGGAGTCAGTCTAGAATCTTGTTCTCCTGTGTAAAACTCTTCTTATGACACATTGTGCTCTAAGTATGGGATTTTAGCCAAGATTGTAGTTTCCTCATCTGCAAACATGGGAACAGAGTCTTAGTGAAGTAGTGGATAGAGATCTTGTGTCACAGTCAGGATGACCTGAATTCGAGTCCTGTCTCAGATGTATATTGGTGTGACTGTACAAATCACTTGACCTCTCAGTTTTGATGTCATTCAAGTCTTGTCTGACCTTTTGTGATCCCATGGATGACAGTACACCAGGCCCTTCCATCTTCCACTCTTGAAGTCTGTCCAAATTCATGTTTGTCATTTCCATGACACTATCTATCCATCCTATTCTCTGTCATCATCTCCTTTTCCTTTTACCTTCAACCTTTTTTTTTTTTGGATGCTACAAACACAATTTAATAAGGTACAGAAGTAAATGTCACAGAAAATACAGTAGTAGATAAAGTGGGGACAGGATAGGATCCAAGGGAGGCAGAGACAGAGAATGGGAAGGGTGGGGAACACAGAGTCACTTATGTGACAGATGATTGGTGTTGGGATAATGGACTTCTAGGAGGCGAAAAAATGCTCAAAATTGTCTTCAATCTTTCCCAACATCAAGGTCTTTTCCAATATGTTCTGTCTTCTCATTATTTGGCCAAAGCATTTAAACTTCAGCTTTAGTATTTGACCTCCCAGCAAATAGCCTGAATTAATTTCTTTAAGTATTGACTGATTTGATCTCCTTATTGTTCAAGGGACTCTCAAAAGTCTTCTCCAGTACCACAATTCAAAAGTGTCAATTCTACAGTGCTCAGCTCTCACAGTCATACATTGCTACTGCAAGAATCATAATTTTGACTATGTGGACCTTTGTCAGCAAGGTGATATCTCAGTTTTTTTACTGTGTTGTCCATATTTGCCATAGCTTTCTTCCTAAGGAGCAAGCATCTTTTAATTTCATGACTGCACTCACCGTCTGCAGTGATCTTTGAGCCGAAGAATATAAAATCTGAAACTGCTTCCATTTCTTCTCCTTATATTTGCCAGAAGTGATGGATCAGTTGCCAAGATCTTAGGGATTTTTTTTATGTTAAACTTCAAGCCACCTTTTTCACTCTCAGGATTCTGGGAAGATAATTGAGTAGGTCGGAAAATTTCAAGCTCTCGAGATTTTCCTCCACAAAAGAGATAAAATAGTGACTCTGGGAGAACATAGAGTCTTGAAAATAAATGAGTAGGGGCAGAACAGTGGTCCTCTTAGGACAGTCAGAGGAGAACTGAAGAAAAGTCCCAGGACTAGATTTTCTCCCTATGAAGAGTACACCTCCAGGCTAAGGTCTGCTTTAACAACTAACAGCAAGCTGCTTAAACAAGTGGCAAGCTACCTGGGGGTAACTGGGTTGAGAGGCTGCCTCAGCCCCAGACACAGAAACTTTTATCCCAGGGACAGTGTGGGGAGTTGGGTGTCTGATTTGGGGAAGATCTAGGAACCCTCTGCTGACCAGGAACACCAGACCCAGCTGTGCTTTGGAGAGCAGCTAGGGTGAGAAGGAACCAGCACATGCCCAGTGAGTGCAGAAGCAGTGGGTCAGGGTCATCACTGGTTGTGGGCACTTATGAGAGGCTGGAGGTCTCGGTTTGAGTTCAAGGACAGAGAAGAGAACTGAAGAGAATCAGAGGCCAGAGACACCATACCCCATGCCCCAGGTCTACATGTGATTATAAAAACTAAATTTATCTCCAAAAATATGTACAAAGGAGAAAGAATCGAACCATTGAGAGCTACTATGGGAATAGAGAAGACCAGGGTTTGTCCTCAGAGGAGGATACTGAAGCAAAGAAACCCTCTTCAACTCCAAAGAGTAATGTCAAATGGTCACCTGCCCAAAAAGAATTCATTGAAGAACTTTAAAAAGACTTTAAAAATCAAATGAGAGAGATTGAGGAAAAATTAAAGATAAAAATAAGAATAATAAAAGGAAAACAAGAAGATTATGACAAGAAAGTCAACCAATTTAAAAAAGGAGATCTGAAATCTTAAGAAAGGAAATGACTCCTTGAAAATCAGAATTAGGCAAGAAAAAACCAGCGAAGTTATAAGAGATGAAGAAATAAAAAAACCAAATATAAAGAATGAAAAAATAGAAGAGAATGTGACATATCTCATAAGAAAAACAAAGGATCTAGAAAACAAATCAAGAAAAAAACATAAGAATAATTGGACTACCTGAAAGTTCTGATCAAAAAAGAATCATGATACAGTAATACAAGAAATAATTAAAGAAAATTGTCCTGAAGCATTAAAACAAAAGGGAAAAATAGAAATAGGAAAAAAATCCTCCAATCACCACCTGAAAGAGATCCTATGAGAAAAACTCACAGAAATATTATAGTTAAATTCCGAAACCCCCAGATGAAGGACAAAATATTACGAGCAACAAGAAAAAAATTTACATATGATAGTACCACAATTAGAATCATACAAAATCTAGCATTGGAGACACTAAAAGATTGCAGGTCCTGGAACACTATACATCAAAAAGCAAAAGAATTGAGCCTCCAGCCAAAAATATCATGCCAGCAATGCTAAGCATAATTCTGAATGAAAAGTAATGGACATTTAATGAACTATCAGACTTTCAGGACTCTGTTAAAAAACACAAAAATCCTGAACTCAATAGAAAATTTGACATACTAGAGTCAAGAGAAATATAAATACCAATGACCAGTTACAAGGGACTAATTAAGGACAGAATGTATACCCTTTTTGTATGGAAAATGTAAAACCTACATCTAAGATTGTACTAGTAATTAGGCAGTTTATAAGAAAGATTGGGGGAGACCTGAGTATAACATCACTTCAAAAAGTAAAACTTCAAGAACAGCTAAAAGAATAATTATCTTATAAAAATGAGGTGCAAGAGGAAGAATGGATACATAGGAATTAGATGAGGGAGGAGGACTGTAGGAAAGTAGGTTCTGGAAACCTACTTTCATCAGGCATGGGTTTAAGAGGGAAAAATACATGTACATCTAGAAGAGTTTAAAAGTCTTCTAAATTTAGAAAGAAATAAAACTCTAAGGGGATAAGGAGAAGGGAGAGGATAAAGGAGGGATCTTTAGAGGAGAGGGTGAGGCAATAGGTTAAAAAGGGAATATAAAAGGGTGTTTAGATTTAGGACAATGGGAGTGTAAAGGGTGGGATTACTGGAGTGGGGTAGGTTAAGTAATAGGAGGGTAAGGCAGCAGGTAGAAGTAAAGTAGAGGAGTTAGGAGAGATAGGAAAAAATAGATGTGCACAAATATAAAAACAAGATCAGGAGTAGAATCTCTTAGGGAAAGTATATGTTTACATATGTATGTATGTGTATATGTGTATGTATGTATCAGTACCTATACATAAATATATCCATACTCAATTGTAGCATTGGGATGGTGAGTAGGGATTAGGCAGGAGGGAAAAGAACAAAGTAAAAAGTACATAGCAAAGAACAAAAGAAAACCTACAAGAAAGCAAAGAAAAGATGGACAGCTTTCAACATAATGAACAGAATTTAATATATAGGCTTTCTTGAAATGATAAGTTATTGCTATACATTCTGAATCCTCTCCTATGTTCTTTGTGCATGATATTTTATTTTTTCTTTCATATTTAAGTTTATGATGTTTCTTTTTCTTTTCTTATTATGCATTTGTTTTAGTATTTGTCTAAAATTTAATACAACTTTTACACTCCCTTTTTTCACCCTCATTAGGAGGCTTCTTCATTTTTTTTCATTTTCTGCCATCAGAATAGTATTGTCTGCATATCTGAGATTACTAGTATTTCTCCCAGCAACTCTAATTCTGACTTTTGCTTCATCTCACCATAGCATTTCACTTGGTGTACTCTGCATATGAGTTAAATAAATAACATGATAAAATATAGCCATGTCATACTCCTTTTCCAGTCTTAAACCATTCAGTTGTTCCATGTTTGGTTCTAACCATTTGCTTCTTGGCCAACATAGAAGTTCCTTATGAGGCAAGTAAGATGATGTCTCTGAGGACATGCCACATTTTGTTGTGATTCACCTTAGTCAAAGACTTTATTGTAATTAAGGAAGCAGAAGCATGTGTTTTTCTGGAACTCCCTGACTTTCTCAATAATCCAGCAAATGTTAACAGTTTGGTCTTTACTTCCTCCGCCTCTTCAGAAATCAGCTGGTTCGTGGTTCACGTATTGCTGAAACCTAGCTTACAGATTCCTAAACATAACCTTGTGGGGTGTGAAATGAATATAATTCCTCATTAATTTGAAGATTCTTTGACATTGCCCTTCTTTAGGGTTGAAATGGAAACTGATCTTTTCTAATCCAGTGGCCACTGTTGTTTTCCAAATTTGCTGACCAGTTGAGGACAGCACATCAACAGCATCATCTTTTAGGATTTTAAATGTCTCAATTGGAATTCTATCAACTCCACTAGCCTTATTGTTAGCAATGCTGCCTAAGGACCACTTGACTTCATTTTTCTGGATTTCTATCTCTAGGTCAGTAACCATACCATCGTAGTTGTCAGTAATATAAAGATTTTTCTTGTATAGTTCTTTTATATATTCTTGCCACTTAATATTCTATTCTGATTCTGCTAAATCCTTAACATTTTTGTCTTTAATCATACCTATTTTTGCATGAAATATTGCCTTTGTCTCTTTAATTCTTTGAAGAGATTTCTTGTCTTTCTTATTCTATTGTTTCCTTCTATGTCTTTGCATTGTTCATTTAAGAAAATGTTCTCCTCTCCTTGTTAGTCTAGAATTCTGCATTCAGTTGAATATATTTTTCCCTTTCCTTCTTTCTTTAGCTATTTGGAAAGCTTCATCAGTCAGACATTTTGATTTCTTGCTCTCTTTTTCTTTGACATGCTTTTTGTTGCTGCCTCCTGTACAATATTGTGAACCTCTGTCCACAGTTCTTCTGGTACTCTACCAGATCTAATCCCATAAATCTACTGATCACTTCCACTTCATATTCGTAAGGGATGTTATTTAGATCATACATATATGGTTTGATAGCTTTCCATCCTTTCTTCAATATAAGTCTGAATTTTGTAATAAGAAGCCACAGTCATCTCCAGGTCTTTTTTTAACTGACTCTATAGAGTGTCTCCACCTTTGGCTGCAAAGTATATAATCAATCTGATTTCTATATTGACTCTCTGGTGATGATCACGTTGCTTTTTGGGTTGTTGAAAAAGGGTGTTTATTACGACCAATGAGTTATCCTGACACAACTCTATTAATCTCTGCCATGTTTCATTTTGTAATGTAAGATCAAACTTGCCTATTATTCCATTATTTTTTATTTCCTCCTTTAGCATGCCAATCCCCATTGATGACTGTGACACCTTTTTTGTGTTACTTCTAAAAGAACTGATCAATTTTGGCCTTTTTGTCTTCAGTGATTATAACAAAGATTTGTATTATGTGATGTTATGGTTTGCCTTGGATTTGAACAAATATTCAGTCATTTTTGAAATGGCTTTTTTTTACCCTTTTATTGATTTTGAGGGCTATTTCATTTCTTCTAAGGGATTCTAGCCCACAGGAGTATATGTAGTGATCATATGAATTAAATTCACCTATTCTCATTCAGTTAAAGTTCACTGACACCCAAGATGTCTCTGTTTAATCTTTCCATCACCAGTTTGACCACATTCAGCTTACCTTGGTTCATAGACCTTATGTTCCCATGCAGATTGATCTTTACAGCATCAGACTTTCCTTTTATCACCAGATACATCCACAAGGGAGCTTCCCTTTGGCTTTAGTCCTGTTGCTTCATTAGTACTGGAGCTCCTTGTAGTTGTCCTCTGCTCTCCCCCAGTGGACGATTGAACACCTTCCAACCTGAGGGGCTTATCCTTTGATTTCATCTCTTTTATCATTTTAGCATTGTCCATGAGGTTTTCTTGGCAAAGACACTGGAGTGGTTTGCCATTTCCTTCTCCAGGGGATCACTTCTGTGATCTGTCTGTGACCTGTCTATCTTGGGTAATCCTAAATGGCATAGCTCATAGTTTCATTGGGCTACACAGGTCCCTCCACCATGACAAAGCAGTGATTCAAGGAGGAACTCTCATCACCTCCGGGCAATTCTAAAACTAATAACTTGCAGAGCAAATAAAGAAGTTTTTTATTTGAAGGAGTTTCCTCTTGGAGAGTTCCCTTCACCAATGAAATCACAAATCTGTTCTCCATTGCTCTCCTCCCCCCCACCAAAAAAAAAAGCCACAAAAGGACTGGAAGTCATGATACCTGCATAATTTACAAAGTTGGAAGGATTAATTTAAAATGCGCATTCATACATAACATATATACATATATTGTATAGGTAACAAGGTAGCTGGGAGGTATTATAAATAGACAGCTGACCTATGGTCAAGAAGACCTGAGCTCAAATCTACCCTGACAGGCTTACTGGCTGTGTGACTTTGGGCAAGTTATTTAACTGCTATTTGCCTCAGGTTCCCCATTTGTAAAATTAGGATAATAATAGCACCTACTTCTCAGAGTTGCTATGAGGATAAAATGAGCTAATATTTGCACCATACTTTATAAACTTTAAAGCACTATAGAATGCTAGTTATTATTAAGCTTTAACATATTAAAGCTGTTCTAAGAATTTTCATGCATACATACCTGTATATAAAAATATCTTATGAAAAGTAATATACAGATCAGCTATTATTATAGGTAAATAATAATTATTAGATTGTAAGTCTCCTCCATGTGTTGGCTCTAAACTTGGAATCTTTCCCAGAGGCCAGCAATTCAGTGTTTTTTTCTTTCTTTTGGGAAGGCGGAGGAGGTGAGGCAATCAGGGTTATGTGACTTTCCCAGGGTTACACAGCTTACTGACATTTATGATGTCAAGTGTTTGAGGCTGAGTTTGGAACTCAGATCCTGCTGGCTCCAGGGTCAGTGCTCTGTCCACTGTGCCATCTAGCTGCCTTGACCCAATGTTTTTCAAGAGTGAATACTGAATTTTGATTTGCTGTTGAAATGGTAAGAATTGATATGTAGGAAAAATTTAAAGTCAGAGGATAAATCCTAGTTCTTCTACCAGCTAGTGTGACCTTGGGCAAGTTTTTCATCTTTCTGGGAATCATTTCCTTTATTTGAAATACAAAGAAATCCCATCAAGGGTCTCTCCAGCTCTTGTGTTTTATGATTCTAGTTCTTATCCATTGGTTCATCTTACACTTTAAGACACTTAACTCTAGGAAGTGTCTCCTCCTGCATTAGGAGCCCTGTCTTGGAGCCAAGGATTCCCAGGTTTGACAGTGTGTGATACAAAGCCAGGAACTCAGAATTATAGTAGATCAGAGATGTCAAACACAAGACTAGCTCTCACCTTGCAACCTTCAACACTCTCAGATACTAGAATAGATTAAAATATAATTGGGAAATTCTTAACAAAATAAATAAAAATATAGTAGAATTAGATAATGCTAATATGTGGTTTTTCTAAATCAATGCAGCCCATAGGAATACTTACGTACACTTAAGCATCTAACTATATTTGTATTTGAGTGTGACACCATTTTAGTAGACTATTCCTAGCACTTCATACTTTCAAGGCTTTAAAAGTTGGTCTTAATTTGAGTAAGAACTCATTGGATCTGTGTGTGCCACCTGCTGGAAATAACTAAATCTTACATTTTGTCAAAAGGACTGACTCCCAGGAAAATACACACTAAATACGAGAATTGAGGGATTTTTAGGATTAGAAGAGACCTCAGAGATTATCCATTCTATTTGGACCCCTCATTTCACAGATAAGGAAACTGAGGCCCAGGGGACCAAGCTACTTGTCTGGGATCACAAGCCTAAGAAATAATAGAACTTGGATTCACCCCCAAAGCTTCTGACTCTAAGATCCCTTGCACCTTTGGGAAATGAGAGTGAAAATTGGTGAGTGTTCTCCTTCAGCTCCTTCCACATGGTGTGGGAACAGGAACAATTGCCATTAAATGTCCCACCCTTCTGGAGTTTTCCTCATCTCTTCCTCATGAGAAGGGACCTAAAAGGGTTAGTTTTCTGTTGTGACTCTAATAGCTTAGGATTGGCTCTGGATTTCCACAAACTCTGTTCTCTGCTGTCAGGAGATTCATCACTATTGTTCATTCATCTTTTATATATAGAAAACTAGCATCCACAAATCCTTGTTGTCTGGTTAATGTTCAGCACATTAATGATAGACATTTGGAGAAATGGGAGAATCTGATCAGAAAGTGGGAGACATATTCAATAGGAAGGCAGGGGAGTTAGTGGCTTTCCCTCTAGGAATTAAATGAGCCTGTAAGTTTCTGTCTCTCTCTCCTGCCATCTCACAGGGAGATATTTCTGTCTGGTTGAACTCTTCCATGTAGATGTATAAATATACACTAGTCTCCCTCAAGGCCTTAGAGTGTCTTCAACCTTGCTCCACCCCCATTGGTGCGTGTCTCCGTCTGGCCCTGGTTCCTCAATAATGAAGTTCCTCAAAGTGCCTGCTACATGGATTCAGAGGCCTCTTTACAGGAAACTGAGTCCATTTCTACCTAAAACCTTCTTTCTCTCTATGCTTCCTCTCCCTGACTTGTAGAAGTTATATAAATATTGTGTGTGCATATATATAGTATATATATTATAATGTATAAATAAAAGCATTATTTTATTTTTATTAGCTTTTTTAAAACTCAATTTTATTTTCAGTTTTGAATTCTCTCCCTCACTCTTCCCCCTCTCACTGAAAGACAAGAACAAAACATTACATACATATATATAAATGTGTGTATATGTGTATCTATGTATATATACATATATACATATATGTATATGAATTCTCTTGTTAATTCTGTTCAAAAAGAGAGACAGAAAGAGAAAGAGGAGAAGAAGAAAAAGAGACAGAGACAGAGACAAAGAAAGGAGAGAAAAGAAGAAAATATTCAATAACAACTCTGTGTCTGAAGGTGAGTAGCATGTTTCTTCATGAGTCTTCAAGAATTGTGTTGGGTTACTGTGTTGCTCAGTTTCCAAGTCTTCGGAAGCTGATTCTCTTTGCAACATTGTTGTTATTGTATCAATTTTTTCTCCTGATTCTGCTTACCTTCCTTTGTATCAGTTCATCCATGTCTTTCCAAGTTTTTCTGAAACCATCTCCATTATTTCTTATGGCGCAATAGTCTTGCTTCACGATTGCAAACACTATTATTTTCTGTATTTTTCTATGGCATTGACCTCTGTCGGCCAGTGTTTTACTCACTCTTAAACCAAAAGATTGTCTATCCATTTAAATCTGAGATAATGGAGACTGAGCAGTTAAAAGAAACCTTCCCCAACATCAAAACCAGTGGTGAATTTGTTAAGTACCTTGTGACAGACACAGACCTTCGAAAGATCTCAAATTACTGATTGAATTGAATTTTCTTCAAAGCAAGAATCCTGAAGCAGTGACTGAAGAAAGAGGCAAAAATATTAAAGCCGTTTGTACAGATTACAATGTCGTTGTTTCCGGCCCACACAAAAGCCAGTATTATTTATCAGTGCAAATACTGAAGCAACTGAAGAAATTCTGAAGAAAAACATACTTACCTTAGCCTGTGCTTGCCATTACCCAATGCCACTAGCTGGCTTTTGTTGGAATCTGATGATGCTGCGGAATGCTTAAATTACCAGAATTATAAAGGAAGCCACAGTGATGGCAAGTTGAGTCTATTTATTCTCCAGAGTCTGGCAAGAGGAATTATTGGGGTCAAAAGTACTAAAATCAAAGAATTTCCAGAGAACACTTAGACAGCAATCCAGCATTTCTGGGAGTGTTGTCCTCATTCCACACTGATAAAGTTATTCTTATTGGTGGAAAGCTTGATAGGGTTGTGGAATACATAAAGATTATATTGGATTCTATGATCAAAGGACATGCACAACCCTACAATCCCAATTTCTACTGTGTTTCTCTTACCATGGTAGTTTCACAATGATCTATAAGGATTCCCTGCAGAATTTCCCACACTGGGAAGAGAAGGCTTTGATAGAGTGCCCCTAGGTGGTGGTCGGCCATCCTATGCTCCCATCTAGAAGAGATTATGATGACATGAGCCCTTGTATAGGATTTTCACCACTTCTTCCTGGATGTGGTGGCAGGGATGGTAGCAATCTTTCTCTTCCTCTACTACCATCACTGAAAGACATCTTCCAGAAGAAGAAAACCCGGGACTGTTACAACGGCACAGTTGGTTTTAGTGCTGATGTGACTTATAGATACATGAAGTCCATCCAAATGGCAGACAGTTTAAGACCCACTGGGTGAATACTATGAGTTTTTAAGTGGTTCTGTTCAGTGGCCCATGGTTCATATGTTGATCTTGGAGGACCCATTTCTACAACACAAATAATAATCACTCCCAAAGATTAGGCCTGATCTGTTATTGACAAAGGCAGTCAGTAAATCAAACAAATACATCATGAACCCAGAGCTTCAAACAAAATTGAGGAACCTTTGGAAGGACCTAAGGGTCCGATTATTATCAATACAGAAACACAGACCCAGATAAAGAATGCATAGTATTTACTGTAAAACAATGTGAAGCACTATACACAAGTGGAAGGATGTTAATGCCAGATATATTTTTCTTCTTTTTTTATAGTGTAAATCAGTGTTCTGAAAAGTTTTTCCAAGACTAGTGAAAAACAGAAGGATTCCTGAGTCATTTATTTTCTCTGCTTCTGTTTTAAAAGGCCAACATTTCTCTGTTGAAACAGATGTTCTACTCTGGAAGTATGGTGAAATCTTTGCTTTTCAACAGAAACATTATCTTAGTTCCTTATAAATGGCTATGGTGGCGGTAAGGGTGAGGGGGTAGGGGAGGAGTGTAAGAAAAGGAAGAATGTAAATTGAATTGAATATTGAAATACTGAAACAACAGCATAAAGAATAGATTTTGTTTCTGTTCATATTGCTGGTGTAAAAAAATCCCTCCAGTAACTACTGATAACAACTTGCTTTTTGGTCACTGTAATTTTGGGACTAGTAGGACAGAAGAGAGAGAATATCAATAATCCATGTATCCCTGGCATCCATTCAGAGCACTATGTGGAATGTGATGCTTTAAAAGAAATATTTTATAATTTTAAAAATGAATTTAGTGAATTTTTAAAATAGTACTATCACCTTCATACACCATAATTTGCTCATCTATTTTCCAATTGATGGGCATCCCCTCAGTTTCCAATTTTTTGCCACCATAAAAAGAGCTGCTAGAAGTATTTTTCTACATACAGCTCTTTTCTTCTTTCTTTGATCTAGTAGCAATATCACTGGGTTAAAGTGTATATATGGTTTAATAGCTTTTAAGGCACAATTCCAAACTGCTTTCTTAAATGGTTAGACCAGTTCACAGCTCCACTCACAGTGCATTAAAGTATCAGTTTTTCCACAGCCTCTCTAGCATTTCTCTCTCTTTCCTTTTTGTCAGCTTAGTCAATTTGTTGAGTGTGAAGTGGTGGTATTTCAATTTTCATTATTCTAATTATTACAGATTTGAGCATTTTTTCATATGACCATTGATAGAAAACTGCTTTATCCTTTGATTATTTATCAATTGGAGAATGATTCTTATTCTTATAAATTTGTCTCATTTCCCTATGTATCTGAGAAAAGAGATCCTTATCAGAGAAATTTGCTGCAAAGGTATTTTCTCTAATTTCCTTCTCTTCTCATTTTATCTACATTGTTTTTGTTTGTGCAAAAAACTTTTTAATTATTTTTCTACCTCCAAACATTTATATTTTTAATATTTGATTTTTCTTATATATGTAAAAATCATTTTAGCATGTTTTTAAATTCTTTTGATTTCCAAATTATCTCCCTTTTTCCTTCCCTTCCTCCCTCATTGAGAAAGCAAGCTATTTTATATAAGTTATACAGGTGCATCCATGCAAAACATGTTCCCATGTTAGTCATGTTGTGAAAGAAAATGAAACAAAAAAGGCCCATAAAAAAAGTAAAAAATAATATGCTTTGATCTGCATTCACACTCAATCAGTTCTTTCTCTGAAGGCGGATAGCATTTTTCATCCTAGGTTCTCCAGAATTGTACTGGATCTTGGTACTACTGAAAATATCTAAGTCGTTCAGTTGATCACTGTACAATTTCTCTGTTACTATGTACAATATCCTAGTTCTTCTCACTTCACTTTGAAGCATATCATGTAAGTCTTAAAACATACTACTCATCATTTCTTATAGAACCACAGTATTCCATCACAATCATATACTACAACTTGTTTGGTCATTCCCCAATTGATGGGCATCCCCTCAGTTTCCAATTCTTTGTCACCCCAAAAAGAGATGTCACAAATATTTTTGTACATGTGGGTCCTTTTCCATTTTTTATGATCTCTTTGGAATACAGACCTTTTGGATCTTTTTGACCCAGCAATAGCACTACTAGGTATGTAGCCCAAAGAGATTTTTTTTAAAAAACTGAAAAAGACACATGCAAAAATATTTATAGCATCTCTTTTTGTGGTGGCAAAGAACTGGAATTGGAGGGGATGTCCATCATTTGGGGAATGGCTAGACAAGTTATGGTATATGAATGTAATGGAATACTATTGTGCTATAAGAAATGATGAACAGGATGATTTCGGAAAAACTTGGACTTACATGAACTGGTGCTGAGTGAATTGAGCAGAACCAGGAGAAAATTGTACACAGTAACAGCAACATTGTGTGATGACCAACTTGATAGACAGCTCTTCTCAGCAATACAGTGATCTAAGACAGTTTCAAAAGATTCATAATGGGAAATACTATCCACATCCAGAAAAATATTATGGAGTCTGAATGCAGATCAAAGCATATTATTTTCTTTTTGTTGTTTTTTCTTTCTTGTGGCTTTTCGCTTTTGCTCTAGTTCTTTCACAACATGACTAATGTGGAAATATGTTTAATGTGATTGTACATGGATAGCTTATATCAGATTGTATGCCATCTTGGGGAGGGGAAAAAGGAGGGAAGGAGAGAGAAAAAAATGGAATTCAAAATCTTATAAAAGTGAATGCTCTAAGCTATCTTTACATGAAATTAGAAAAAATAAAACACTATTGGGGATGGTGGAGGATAGGCACACTTTGATAGCCCTTTAAGCATGGTTCCAAATTCCTCTCCAGAATGGTTAGATAAGTTCACAACTCCACCAACAGTGCATTAGTGTCCCAATTTTCCCAGATTCCCTCCAACATTTGTCATTTTCCTTTTCTGTCAAAATCTTATAAATATGAGACTGTATCTCAGAGTTGTTTTAATTTACGTTTTTTTAATCAATAGTGATTTAGAGCATCTTTTTAATGTTACTGTAGATAGCTTTGATTTCTTCAACTGAAAAGTGCCTGTTCGTATCCTTTGACCATTTATCAATTGGGGAATGACTTGCATCCTTATAAATTTGACTCAGTTCTCTATATATTTGAGAAATTAGGCCTTTATCAAAGAAGCTTTCTGTAAAAATTTTCCCCCTAGTTTTCTGCTTTCCTTCTAATCTTGGCTGCATTGGTTTTGTTTGTGTAGAATCTTTTTGATTTAATGTAATCAAAATTATTTATTTTATATCTCATAATGCTCTCTATACCTTGTTTGGTCATAATTTCTTCCCTTCTCCACAGATTTGGCAGGTAAAGTATTCCACGTTCCCCTAATTTATTTATGATGCTTCCCTTTATGTCTAAATCACGTACCCATTTCGACCTTATCTTGGTAAACAGTATGAAACTATACTTAGTTTCTGCCAAACTACTTTCTAGTTTTATCAGTGGTTTTTGTCAAATAGCGATTCTTTGTCCCCAAAGTCTGGATGTTTGTCTTTATAAAAACAAGATTACTAAAGTTACTGCCCACTATGCATTGTATACCTACTTCACTGATTACCACTCTATTTTTTAGCCAATATCAGATTATTTTAATGGTTATTGCTTTATAATACAGTTTGAGATCTAATGCAACTAGGCCACCTTGCTTCACATTTTTTCCCATTAATTTCCTTGATATTCTTGACTTTTTGTTTTCCCTGATGAATTTTTTCAATTATTTTTTCTTTCCCCATAAAATAAATTTTGATAGTTTAATTTGTATGGCACTGAATAAGTAAATTAATTTAGATAGAACTGTCATTTTTATTGTATTGGCTCAGTTCATCTATGAGCAATTAATATTTTTCCAATTATTCAGATCTGACTTTACTTGTGTGAAGTGTTTTATAATTGTGTTCATATAGTTGCTGGGTTTCTCTTGTCAGGTAGACTGCCAAATATTTTACATTGTCTAGAGTTATTTTGAATGGAATTTCTCTTTGTATCTCTTGCTGCTGGATTTTGTTGGTTAGTATGTAGAAATGCTGAGGATTTATGTGGGTTTATTTTCTATCCTGCCACTCTGCTAAATTTTTTAATTATTTCAGCTAGCTTTTGAGTTGATTCTCTAGAATTCTCCAACTATGCCCTCTTATCATCTACAAACAGTGATAGTTTCCTTTTCCCATTGCCTGTTCTAGTTCCTTCCATTTCTTTTTCTTCTCTAATTGCTACAGCTAGCTTTTCTGGTACAATATTGAACAACAATAGTGGTGATCGGCATCTTTACTTCACCCTTGATAATGAAAATTTCCAGATTGTCTACAGAATTACTACTTTGTCAAGAAGAAAGAAGGAGGGGACTTGCCTGCGCATGCCTACGCATAGCCACTACACAAATAAAACAAATAATAGTAGTGTCACATGTTGGCATCATAAAGAAAATCTAAGAAACCTAATTAAGATCAGACATTTTCTGGGTGAGGGCAGTGTTGGAATAAAGGGAATTGGATTTTTAGAATATAATAAAATCTTCTTCTCTTTTACATTTATATATGACTCTTCTTTTTCTAGGTTATTTAATTGCAGACTCAACTAGTTGGTTAATTTCCTCCCTCTTATTGCTACAGGAATTTAAAACTAGTGTCTTGGCTCTGAGTATTACAATACTCACATTTTGATATACAGTATCTTTATTGTCCATTATCTTACGCATAATCCACTGTCCTTTTTGCAATTTCCCTTCATGCAGTCATTAATCATGTAGTTATTTTCATCTAAAAAATTACAATCAATTGATGATTTTTGTCATTTGTATCCCTAGTGCTTATCTGGCACAACGTTTGGTACACTGGAAGCTCTTAATAAATGCTTGTTGACCTGATAAACTAGAATACACTTACCTACACCATGGTGTATATACCATGGAATTTTATACCCTTAAGTGGACTAGAATAAGGTGTGTTTGTTTTTTTCATGTGGAAACTTCCAAGGGTAGACTAGAGAAGTACCAAGTTTGCAGGCTCCTGAATCAGGGATACAGAAGTGGGCTGAGAAATCCTTGAGAGGGTCTGGTCTTTGTTCCCAGGTCACAGTTGACAGTAACTCCTTATGTACCACACTAAAGGTGTTTGGTATAAGATGGAAAGAGGAGGTAGGTGGAGTGTATGATGCAAAGGAACTAGAGTTAGTGGGCATGGAGTCCTCCCCCAGAAACATGATAGCCAGGGGAGTGAGACCAATCATGGTCAATGGAAAAAACACACCACTACATGCACAACACTTGTTAATCCAGGATCTCAATCATTATGATCTCATCAGAAGTTTACAGAAGTCTTATGAGGTAGGCAGGGGCAACAGTGTAATATTCCAGCAAGCAGTGTGGCTCAGTAGAAAGCATATCGCTGACCAACTGAGAAAACATAATAGATGCTGGGTTCACTAAGATCCCAGAGGTGGACATTGAATCCGACAGCTATTTCAATTGTACGCTGATTGAAATACACCAAGGACACTCCAAGCAAGAAGATTGAGTGTGGTCAAGAAACATTCCAATATCAATAACAAAACATCAGGAGAAATGCAGAAGCAGGTAAGATCTCCCACAAGAGCCATGACAAGAAGATTCATGTGAATGGACAACTCCAGAATTTTTGATGTTCCCAGCACTCTGTGTCAACTATAAAACTCAAAGTCAAATATCCTGATTATGAAATCACATGGGCTGATGACAACTGAATAAAATCTTTCTGGGTTGCCCAGCCCCACCAGGTGAGGCCTGAGTCCTCCCTGGCTTCAAGCCTATTCTTGAACTTAAAAAGTCTTGTTCCCAACTTGAGTTAGATTAAAGGGGCCATGTTGGTAAGTACATTCTTTGGTGTATCCTTCTACCTTCCACTGCTTTCCAGTGCCATGATAACAGAATCTATAGCTGAACACTAAGAAATGGTAATGACATGGATCGGTTCCTCTTTCAACTGAAGGTAAAAGTGGTGACAACCAGTGAAAGAGGAGAAAAAAGGAGAGTGTGGCATTGTAGATAGAACATTGGGCTTGGGGTTAGGAAGATTTGAGTTCAAATATTAACTCTTTCACTTACTACTTTGTGTAAGTCATGCTCCCTTTTACAACCTCAGTTTCCTTATTTGTAAAATGAGGTGGTTGTACAAGAAGCCCTCCAAGGTCCCTTTCAGTTCCAAAAGTCTCTGATTCTAGGTCAAATGTTGGGACCTTCTACGCTTTGTCTCAAATCTATGGTGTCAGGTAGCTAGCTAGGAGTCTTAATTTTTAGTTCTATCAGTAAACTTGGGTAGAATCTCTCTGAAACTCCAAAGCTATTTCCTTATTTCTAAAATGAAATGAACCTACCTCACTAAAGTGTAAAGAAAAATAGTTTGTACATGCTTTGTAAAAGGACTATGTAGATGTGAGCTAGTTGGATTAGCTCTGTTTTATAGGTGACTAAACTGAGGTGTGCAGAGAAAGATCAAGCACTTTTGCTTTAAGGACCAATGGTGATTGAGAGTCAGAATCACAGGTTAGGACTGCTGTAAACTTCAAGCCTAGTGATGATTATCATTGTCTATCAATTAGTCAATAAGCATTTATTAAACACCTATTATGTGCCAGGCACTATACTATGAGGGCAGCTAGGATTGAGTGCCGGGAGTAGAGTCAAGAAAACCTGAGCTCAAATCCAACCTCAGACACTTAGCTGTGTGCCCCTGGGCAAGTCACTTAACCTCTGATTGCTGGACAAAAATATTGAGTGGAAAAGGAAATAGCAAACCACTGCGATACCTTTGCCAAGAAAGCCCCATGGACAGTTGGACACAATTGAATGACTGGATGATAACAACATATGTTGGACCTGAAGAGTATAATCTCTTCCTCTAGACATGAGCCTTCCTCTACAATGCAAGGTAGAAAATTTGGCCCAATTAAAGTCCATTTAAGGACAGGCAAATACACATGTGGGGATAGGGAATGTGAATTGTAACATTCCATGATATCATGTTGCCAGGGTGCTTTGTGATATGAGTAATCATAGTAGATAGTGGTAGTGCAGGAATAGGCAAACTATGGCCTGAGGGCCAAGTCTGACTCATTGCCTGTTTTGATATGATCCACTAGATAAGAATTTTTTTTTATATTTCTTACATTTTATATTTTTAAATACAGTAAAACTCCATTTAAAATGTAAAAACCATTTTATACAGCTAGATGACTGTAAAAAAAAAAAAAAAGACAGCACCCCAGATTTGGCCTTCAGGCTATAGTTTTCTAAAAGGCTTTGATTAAAATGACAAACATAGGAGTTGGTGTTTGGAAATTTTTAGAAGAGGAAGTCTGTAGTTTTTTGGGATAAGGGAGGGAGAGTATGTTTCAAGCATGAAAAATATCCAGTTCAAAGGCAGAAAGGAAAAGGAGTTGTGAATCTTAGCTTTGGCTCCATACCCACTGACTGACTAGTAGATTGGTAGGCTGCTTAGAAGTACTCCTCAGAGAATTTAAGAGCTCCACAGGCTCACTCTAAATACAATATGAAAGACGCATCTGATCATACTCTTTCACCTAAGGACAGAGAGAAAAATACTTTACAGAGACTGAAGAAACATCAGGCCACTGGTCAGTCTCCTAAATGGGGAGAGAAAAGTCCAAGGCCACTCTTACCCACCAGGAGGCTTACTCTAATTCAGAGGCAACCAGGCAAGCAAGAGACAATGTCTTGGAAGGTTAATGCCTTTTGAAAAAACATACCTAGTTTCAACTCAACAGCAATCAAAAGACTTCTCTTCTTCATGTGGTGAGCAGACTAGAAGCAATGCCTGCTCATGATCAAATCCACATGGAGGGTTGCTTCAGGCAGGAAATATTGTGCATCCTCATAAAGAACAAGCCCTCACTGACCAATCCAAATCTCCCATCATGTGATGATAGACAACAGATATCACTTAACCTCTCAAGCTTCAAAGCATCCTCATCTGTCAAATGAGGATAATGAGAAATGTAGTACCTGAGTCTTCATACATTGTCAAGAAATCAGGAGATAATACACATAAAGTACTTTGCAAATAGCTGTTATTGTCAATAAGAGAAAGAAAGTGGATTGAATTCTAACTGAGAAATTGAATAGTGTTGGTTTCAATGATCCCAAGCTCTCTGAAACAAAATCCAAACTTTTGAATGCTGACATTCCTCTAGGGATGATGTGTGTCTCGATGTAAAGGCCAGGGGGATGGTGGAGGGCAGAGGTTTCTTAACAATTGTAACTAAGCCAAAGTAGACTGAAGCTGTCCCAGAAGGTAGTAGGTTCCCCTTCATCGAAGGTCTTCAGGAAAAATCTGGATGATCACTTGTTAAGACTATTGGTTTCTTCTAACTCTGAACTTCTGGAATTCTATGATTATGCCTATTCTAAAACTATGAACTTTCCCTTTGACAACCTTGTGAAGCCCGTGTCAGACCCCTTCTCTGAATAATATTGTTTGTTCATAAAATAAAATACCTAGGCTCTTATATTTAAAATTATATTAAATTATATTGTATTAATTATATCATATCAATTATATTAAAATATAGTTCTGGAATTTTGTGCTTAGTAATATTTTGTTTTTTCCAATTACATGTAAAGATAGTTTTCAACATTAATATTTGTGTAATTTTGAGTTCCAAATTTTTCTCCCTCCCTCCCTCTCTTCTCCCCTCCCTAAGAGGTAAAGCAATATGATGTAAGTAATAGATGTACAATCATGTTAAACATATTTCCACATTAGTCATGTTGTGAAAGAAGAATCAGAACACAAGGGGAAAATGATGAGAAAGAAAAAACAAAAACAAAAATCAAAGTGAAAATAATATGCTTCGATCTGCTTTCAGACTCCATAGTTCTTTCTCTGGATGTGGATAGAATTTTCCATCATGAATCTTTTGGAATTGTCTTGGGTCATTGTATCGCTGAGAAGAGCTAAAGCTATCATAGTTGGTCGTTGTACCATGTTGCTGTTACTGTATGCAATGTTCTTCTGGTTCTGCTCACTTCACTTAGCATCAGTTCATGTAAATCTTTCTCACTTTTTTCTGAAATCCGCCTGCTCATCACTTTTTAAAAATTTTTATTTATCATTTTTTTTTCCAGTTACATGTAAAAACAATTCTGGAAATAATTTTTTAAAAAAGAAGTTCAAGATTGAGAACCCCTAGAACAGATTATCTCTAAGGACCGAATATTCCTCCAGAATAACAATACTGATCATTTTCTTCTCCTTGATACTCTTCTCTCTGGGTTTTCACAACAGTGAGTCCTCCTCCTATCTGTTTGACTGCTTCTTCTCAGACTCCTTTGCTGGATCTTCATCCAGATCACACAGGCAAATAGCGTGGGTCCCCCAAGGGGTTGGTCTTATATTCTCTTCTTCTATATCATTTTACTGGTTTTCATCAGTTCCTTTGATTTCAATTAACTATCTAATGGACATTTAGTAAGGACACTACTGCTAATGTATAAGCACCTTCATCTCTATACTATGATTTTCATGCCCATTTCTCTAGTCTAACCTCCCCAGGTTCATATCTATTGGAAATCTTGCACACCCATGAATGCTCACAGGCATCTTAAATTCAACATGTCCAAAACCTAACTCATTATCTTTCAACCCAAACCATCCTCTCCTATTCGTGACTTCCTTATTAATGTGTAGGGTGCTATGTCTTGGTTATCTAGGCTTGCAACATAGGTGTCATCAACAACTCAGTTCCTCTCCATATCCCCCTCAATGCTAGTGCCTTCCCTTTGTGATTATCTCCAATTTATCCTGTCTATATTATGCTTGTACATAGGTAGATAGATGACTGTAATTTCTAAAAGACTCGGGAACTGTCTTTTGTCTTTCTCTACATCTTTAGTGCTTAGCATAGTGCCTGGTACACAAAAGGCATTTGATAAATGCTTACCCATTGATTGCGTGTTGGTTCTTTGTTGCTGAAGAAGACCATTCCATCAGAGAAATAATGACATAGCTTTACACTTGACTTTGTTTTGAGTGAGGGAGGTCTGTGCAGGTCACCAGCCTCACTTCTCCTCCAGAGCCATCTGAATCCAGTGACCACATACTCATCAGGATGAATGGAGATGACCTAAGATGAGGCAATTGGAGTTAAGTGACTTGCTCAAGGTCACACAGCTAGTGAGTGTCAAGTGTCTGAGGTGAGATTTGAACTCAGGTCCTCCTGACTCCTGCATTGGTGTTCTATCCACTGCACCACCTAGCTACCCTACTGATTGATTGACTGGTACCATGGAAGAAGCCCTGTATTGAGACCAAACAAGAACAATATAAATAGTTACATACATCTGTTTGTTTTATATCCCTAGGGCTTAGCACAGTACCTGGTACAAAGTAGGTGCTTAATAAATGCTTAAAGAGTTGACCAAAAGACTAAAGAGTTGACTAGTACAATGGAAGAAGTCCTGGATTGAGAATCTAAGGACCTTTGAATGCTGGCTTTACTGCTTATCACCTGTGTCACCTTGAACAAGGCACTTAACCTCTCTGGGCCTCAGTTTCTTCATCTGTTAAAACAAATGAGGAGGCTGGATTTCATCATCATCATCATCATTATCCCTTCCACTTCTAAAGCTATGATTCTTTGTCTTGGAGAAAGGCTGCTGTGTTCAAAAGCTACTTGGGTTAGTGGTGACAGCTGAGCTGTGTGATTAAAGTCCATATGGGGAAAAGGAAGGGGAGGGACAGCTTCTCTCTAAAGGAAACAGCCTTCCACAGCCCTCCAAATACCTACTGCCAACCCAGGCCTGGGCGTGGGCCAGGGCTCAGCTCTGAAACAGAAAGCCAGCAAGAGGAGGCTCTAGGCACCCTCTAATGGAAAGCCAGCTCATGGACTCACTGCTCTTTTTAATCTAATGGAGCAGTAATGACTTCCAGGCATCCTGGGCATGCTGTCCCCAAAATCTTCATCGGGGACATGGAAATGCAGCAGTGCTGCCCATCGATGCCAAAGCCACAGAAGGGAAATGCAGTTTGCTCTGTCCTCAGTCCCTCCCTCCATCCTCCAATCATCCTTTCCTCCCAGCACAATCACATCTCTCTCTCTCTCTCTCTCTCTCTCTCTCTCTCCCTCTCTCTCTTTCTCTCTCTCCCTCTCTCTCTTTCTCTTTGTCTCTCCTCTCTGTGTCTCTGTTTCTGTCCCTCTCTGTCTCTCTCTCTCCTCTCCCTCCTTGTCTTTTTTTTTTTTGTCTTTTCTCTCTGTCACTCTGTCTCTGTCTGTCTTTATCTGTCTCTGTCTCTGTCTGTCTCTCTCTTTCTCTCTCTTTCTCCCTCTCTCTTTCTTTCTCTGCCTGGAAGGTCTCATGGAAACACATACAGCTTTTTGGCTTCTCTTAACAAAAGGGAAAGACACAAAACCCCACAACCCATTCTTAAGTATTGATCAGATTCCAGGGATCTCGCTTCATACTCCTTCATAGTGGCTCCCATTTGCTGCTCACCTACCCAGTAGGAACCCTCTTCCAGACTTTTTAGGCCAACTGGTTGGATTTCAGCTGAAAAAGATGAGGCTGGAAACATCTCCTGAGCTAAGACCAGCTGGAAGAGAGCTTGGGAGGGAGGTGCCCAGTCTCAGGTTCTTCCCCAGCGCTGCTTCCTGAACCTACTTCATTTCAGGAGAGACAGATTAGGCTCTGCTTACAGATGTGGTGAAACCCCAGTGAAGAAGCAGCAGGAAATGCCCCAAGCCTTAGTGCAGGTTTAGCTTGGGTGAGGCAGGCAGCTAGAAATAGGTTGATATCTTACCCTCTGGGCAAGAGCATTTCCTAATCACCTCTCATCATCTTGGTCTGGGATGAGGCTCCACCCTACCTCTCCCACAGTGCCATGCCTCAGGGCCCTCATTTCTCCTGTCTTCATCTTTCCTGGGACTGGACACAACTTCCTTTCCAAGCCAAGAAGCTTTACCCCTATTTAATTGGCTTGTAACGCATGCTGCTCTTTCTCCCTGCCCCAAGGCAGAGTTTTGCTGGCCGAGACCATTCCAATAGTCATTTAAAAAAGTAAACATTATCTGCTATGAAGCAAAATATTACCAGCTGCAAATGCTTTAGGTTTTGGGGGAAGGAAGTGGATTCGTGAAACTGGAAGCTGGGCTACCCTCAGCAAAACTACACCATATGGTTAGCAGAGGGAAGAAAATGGTCTTGGGGAACGCATGAGGGTCGTGGGTTCTCTTCCCAGCTCAGCTGCAAATTTTGACTCAAGATAACTCCTTCCTTTTCCTGTTTCTATTTCTCCAGCTGTGGATGGAATTTGGAGAAAGAAAACCTAGGTTTGAATTTTGAGGTAGAATCTGCATATGCTACTTTCTTTCCAGGCCTCAGTTTCCTCACTTATGAAATGAAAGGATTGGGTCAGATGTATCTAAGGATTTTGTTCCGTTTATGGGATCCTCCTTGTAAAGTGGTCTGGCATCCTTTGGTTCCAAGATACTCCCATGTCCATGGGGCCAGTCTAGAATCTGGTTCTCCTACGCAAAACTGTTCTAATGTGACATTATACTCTTGTGGGACTTTAGCCCAAGGTCTTAATTTTCTCCTCTGTAAAAATAGGAACAGAGGTTGAGGGAGTAGTGGATGGAGATATGGTGTGTTCCAATAGATGCCTGAAGGCAGGACTTGAACCCAGGTCATCCTGACTGTGACACCAGATCTCTGTTCACTATTCCCTCAGTTCTGTCCCTATTCTTACGAATGAGGAAATTTTTGTTGATGTTGCCCAGTTATTTCAGTTGGGTTTGGCTCCTCATGACCTCATTTAGGGTTTTCTTGGCAAAGATACCAAAACTGTTTGTCATTTCCTTCTCCAACTAATTTTATGGATGAGGAAACTAAGGCAAACAGGGTTAAGTGACTTGCCAAAAGTCACACAGTTAGTAAGTGTCTGAGGCTAGATTTGCACTCAGAAACATATCTTTCTGACTCCAGACCCAGCATTCTATCCCCTTCACACAGTAGGTACTTAATGTTTGCTGTTGAAATGGTAACATGCTGTAAGAAAAGGCAAAATTTGGATTCATAGCATAAATCTCTGCTCTGCTTATTACCTGATATAATCTTGGGAGAATCATTTCATATCTCTGTGATTCATTTTCTTTATCTATATGCAAAGAGAATTGTAATCAAGGCTCTCTAATTGCTCTTCCAAATCTAATGTTTTATGATTCTAATTAATCCACATGGGCCCATCTAGCACTTTGAGAGGCGTGGCTCTAAAAATCATCTCCTGCCTGGGGAGGAACCCTCCTTGGTTTTACAGTGTAAAACAAAGCCAGAATTCCAGAGGTCCAGTAGACTGCATTACCAGCACTGCATGCTTTCAGGGCTTTAAAGGCTAGGCTAAACTGAGTAGGAACTCATTCGGATCTGTGTATGCCACCTGCTGGAAATACCTAAATCTTACACTTTGTCAGAAAAGACTGACTCCCAGGAAAATATGCACCAACACAAAGATCCTGAGGCATTTTTGGATTAGAAGAGATCTCAGAGGTTATCTAGTCCATTTGGACCCCTCATTTGACAGATGAGGAAACTGAGGCCCAGAGGTCAAGTAACCTGCCTAGGATCACAGACCTGAAAAAAATGATAGAATGGGCATTCAATGCCAGGGCTTCGGATTCCAAAGCCAGAAATTGTTCCATTACCCCATGCTGCCTCTCTCTATATATATAAACTCTTCAGAGAATCAGGTTTTCTTCTTCCTTTTGAGAAACTCTAGATAGTTTTTGTTGTGTCTAAAGCAAAGATTCAGAAGATTTAGGTTTCATTCTACCATTGATTACCTGTTAGAACTTGAACAAATCACTTCTTACGTGGTCATTAGTGTCTGGCTTTTTAAAGGGAGAGGGGATGGATGAACCAAAAGGTTACCTACAGTTTTAGGTTCTATGCCAAGGTATTTGCTTACAAATGTAACCTACATTGCCATAGAGATACTACCCCTAGAATTCACGAGCCAGTTTACTGTGGACCTGGGGCTTTAGGGAATGCTTTGCACTTATATTTGAGAGAAAGATACCAGAAGGAATTGAGCCAATTGAGAGTTTAATGTTCGCCCTACATCTTGGGACCGTCATGGTGATGATCCTGGTGTTTGCTCCCTTAAAGATCCAGTAGTAAGACATTGTAATGAGACTCTTGATGGGAATGTCACCAGCAAAGGTAACAATCTAAAGGAAAGACTTTTTCAAAATGAGATAGATGAGTGGTGAGTTAGGAGCAAAAGCTCCATGAGTAGTTCTACTCCAGGAGTTTTGCATCATGTCTTCCTCATGAGCGGAAGGGGCCTAAAGCAGCTAGCTTTCTGTTGTGACTGGAATAGTTTCAGGACTGGCTACATATACCACTGATTTTATGTATCCCCATTGTTGTCTATGATTATTCCTCTTTCATATGCAGAAAACTAGTAACCACTAATCCTTATTATTTCATTAATTTTGCTGATAGACATTTGGAGAAATGCGCAAGTCTGGACAGAAGGTGGGAGACACTTCCCATGGGAAGGCAGCAGAGTTAGTGACTTTACTCTATATTAGTATTTCTTAGCCAGATCAAATTGATAAATAGGAAAGGTGCTATAATCCAAAATAGGTCAATTGTTTGTCACTTGTCCTTCAGTTCTTGAAGAGGACCATAGCATCAGGAAGGTGATGCTATAACTTTCAAATGAATTGAATTTGAGTGAGAGAGGGTTGCGCAAAGTTACTAGCCTCACTCTCTCCTCTGGAGCCACCTGGGTCTAGTGGCCAGATATAGATCCGGATGACTGGAGATATGGAACACATAGTAAAATCATTAATGATTAGAAATAGAAAAAAACTTGAAAAGATCTATCTGAAACACATAAAACAAAGACTGCAAAGTCAGCAAAAGATAGTTGACCACGAATACAATAACACAAAGGTCAAAATGTAAGAATGAGTAACAGAAATGTCAAGGGGGATATAGGAAAAATAAATGATTTGTTATAACACTTTTACATAATGCAATTCTTGTATTCAAGTGTAAATTATTGAAAGTCGTATTTTTGTGTTTTTGTTGAAGTTAGTTATGTTCACAAGAAATTAAAAATAAGATATGTTATAAACTTGTTACAGTTATGTTCACCAAAATAAGATGAATATTATAAACGTGATGAAACATTTCACTATGGTTTATAGCTATGTTCGTAAGGAATCATTTCAAAGTAAGATTATAAAATAAACCTAATGAAAGTGAAACATTTTGTTAATGTTTATAGTTGTAAGAAATCATCTTAAAATAAAATTATACTATAAACTATGAAATTGAAATAGCAGTGTTGCTAGAAAAAAAGCTTAGATATATACTTTATATATATATTTATATATACATTATCTCCTATAACACAGCAAATTCAAAATCAATTAATTTTATACGCATATATATACACACATCTATGTAACAAAAAAATAACTGTACCTTCTGGACCAGCATCTTTTTCTGTGGAACTAAGAAATTTTATGAAGAACTCAATGAGAAATTTCGTATTAAATCATATATCCTAGATTAATTACCTAAAGTGAACAAAGGAGGCACTAAATTTCTTAGAATACATTTTGCTAGCCAATCAGAACTTGGGAAAGGCAATCTTTTAACAGATATGCTCCTTTCTTTTCCCTGGGTCTAATATGCTCTCCAAATTACCTTAGGATGAGTATTTATATAACATCCCTCTTTGAGCTCCACTGATCCCCATGGTCCCAAGATGGTGGCCAAACCTTCACCACATGGCTCCCCTCCTCCTGTCATCTTCCTCCCAGAAATTTTCACAAAGCAGTCCCTGAAGTTGCTGTTCCACAAAGTCACTAGTTGGTGGATTCTGAGGTGGCATCTCCATGACAACGCAGGTTATACATAAAACCCTGCCTCAGAAATGTGTCTTTGGGACCACATAAACTGGGTTCGGTTACAAGGAGGTCATTCTAACATGTCACTACAGGGAAAACTCAGAGTACATCATATTTTTTTACTTTTGTGGCATTCCCTTTGGCTCCCATGTAAAACACTTAGCCTAACAAAAGATAAAGTACAGGGGGAGAGGGATTTTATTTAACCTGACGGAAAATGCAAAGTGCTGCTACCCTCTAGTTAGGCAAAACAAACAGAAACTCTTCTTCATTTTGGTGGGTCCCCTTCTCCCCACTCCAAAGGACAACACTTGCTGTTAGCTATAGTGAGCCCCACTCCCTATGAGGAAATTATCTTGGGTTGGTTTGCTAGAATCAAGCAAGTCCTCTGGTGGTCCCTCAAGACCTGTGAAGTTCATATGATTCATAGTGACAATGGATGGGTAGACCCACGTTGCTCCTTCATGTCATGGCTCCACGTTATATGGATTATTCTAACCCTTTGGGGCTGTGTAGAAGACAGGCCTCCCTCGAGATTCAAGTGATCCTGGATGTCTCTGTTTCCTCTCCCACCATCTCACATGAAAGTTTTTCTCTCTAGTTGAACAGTTACAGCCTCCCCTTGGGTACTAGAGTGTCACCAGCTCCCCACTGGCCCTGGTTCCTCCATGCATGAAGTTCTTTGAAGGGCCTGCTACATGGATGCACAGGACTCTTTTTAGGGAACTGAGTCCACATCTGTGGGTAGTCTTTCACTTTCTGCTTTTTTTTCTGACCTAAGTCTGACCACCCTTTCAAAGGCTAAAACCAAGGACTCAGATTGAGAATACAAGTCAAGGCTACATGGAAGAAATAAGACTGAAAAGGCTAGGCTGGACGTGCCTGGACATTTCTACCACACAAAGGAAAGAGTTGCAATGCCACATCAAATGCTCTTCTTGGCTGGACACTAAAAGAAAATCTAAGAAACCAAATTAAGAGCAGGCATTTTCTGGACAAGGGCAGTGCTGGAATAAAGGGAATTGGATTTTTAAAATATAATGAAATCCTCTTCTCTTTTACATTTGTATTCATGACTCGTCTTTTCCTAGGTTATTTAATTACAGACTCAACTAGTTGGTTAATTTCCTCCCTCTTATTGCTACAGGAATTTAAAACTACAGCCTTGGCTCTGAGTATTAAAATACTCACATTTTGATATATAGTATCTTTATTGTCCATTATCTTATGCATAATCCACTGTCCTTTTTGCAATTAACCTTCATGCAGTCATTAATCATTTAGTTTTTTTCACTGAAAAAATTACAATCAGTTGATGATTTTTGTCATTTGTAACCCTAGTGTTTATCTGGCACAATGCTCGGTACATTGTAAACTCTTAATAAATGCTTGTTGACCTGACAAACTAACAGAATACACTCACCATGGGACATTATACTCTTAAATGGACTAGAATAAGGTGTGTTTGTTTTCTTCATGTGGAAACTTCTAAGGATAGACTGGAGAAGTACCAAGTTTGCAGGCTCCTGAATCAGGGATACAGAAGTGGGCTGAGAAATCCTCGAGAGGGTCTTGTCTTTGTTCCCAGGTCACAATGGACAATAACTCTTTATGTAGCACACTAGAGGTGCTTGGTATAAGATGGAAAGGGAAGGTAGGTGGAATGTATGATACAATGGAACTAGAGTTAGTGGACATGGAGTCCTCCCCCAGGAAACATGATAGCAGAGAGAGTGAAACCAATAAAGGTCAATGAGAAAAACCACTATATGAACAACACTTGCTAGGCCAAGCAGGGTCCCAGTCATTATGATCTCATCAGAAGCTCACAATAGCCTTATGAGGTACGCAGGGCCAACAATATAATATTCCAGGAAGCAGAGTGGCTCAGTAGAAAAGCATACTGCTGACCAACTGAGAAAACATAGTAGAGGCTGGGGTCATTAAGATCCCAGATGTGGACGTCATCCCAGATGGCTATTTCAACTATGTACTGATCTAAGTACACTTAGTTGACGCCAAAGACACCCCAAGCAAGGAGACTGTGTATGGCTAAAAGTCAAAAAAAATTCAGATATCCACAATAAAATATGAGGAGAAATACAGAAACAAGACTTTGTAAATGCTGGGGGAGTGGTAAGATCTCCCACAGAAACCACAACAAGAAAATACACGTGAAAGGACAATTCCAAGTGCTCAGCATTCCGTGTCAACTTTAAAACTCAAAGCTGAGTATAGTCTTTCCCTTCTTCCTCCAGACTATACCCAAACTATAAAGTCACATGGGTTGATATAGCTGAATAAAATGCTCCCTGGGCTACCTACCAGCCAAAAACTCAGTCCCCAACTTGAGTTCCATTAAGGGAGTCATGTTGCTAAGTACATTTTTTGGTGTTTCTTTCTACCTTTCACTGCATTCCTTTTATCCATTCATTTTTAGGATTAGATTATTTAATTTCCAAATAATTTTAACCTATGTTTTCAGACTCCTTTATTGAATATAATTGTATTGCATTACAATCTGAAAAAGATGCATTTAATATTTCTGTTTTTCTGTATCTGATTGTAAGGTCTTTATACCCTAATACATGGCCAGTTTTTGTGTAGGTGCCATGTACAACTGAGAAAAAGGTATACGTCTTTCTGTTCCCATTCAATTTTTTCCAGAGGTCTATCATATCTAACTTATCTAAAATTCAATTAATCTCTTTTTGGGTTTTTTTGTTGTTAGATTTATCTAGTTCTGAAATGAAAATGTTGAGGTCCCCCACTAGTATAGTTTTACTGTATTCCCTCCTGTAACTCATTTAACTTTTCCTTTAAGAATTTGGATGATTGACTAATGTGGAAATATGGATAATATGATTGCACAGATATAACCTACATCAAATTGCTTCCTGTCTTTGGGGAGGAGGAAGGGAAAGAGGGAGGCAGAAAAATTTGGAATTCAAAATCTTATGAAAGTGAATGTTTAAAACTATCTTTACATGTAATTAGAAAAGAATAAATTACTATTAAGTGAAAAAACTATCTAAAAGCAAAAAGAAATAATTTGTATGCTATACCATTTGGTGTATATATGTTTAGTATTGATATTACTTCAGTGCCTATGATACCTTTTTAGGAAAATGCAGTTCCCTGCTTCTCTCTTTTAATTAGATCTATTTTTGCTTTGTCTGAGATCATGATTTCTATCCCTTGTTGTTGTTTTTTTTACTTCAGCTGAAGCATAACAGATTCTGCTCCAGCCCCTTATTTTTACTCTGCACGCGTCTCTCTGTTTCAAGAGTGTTTCTTATAAACAAGATTTTGTCAGATTTGGTTTTCTAATTCATTCTACTATTCAACTCTGTTTTATGGATGAGTTCATGCCATTCATATTCACACTTATGATTACAGTGTATTTCCCTCCATCCTATTTTTCTCCCTGTTTAACTTTCTCTGTCTTCCATTACTTTCCAATGCAATACCAGAATGTGTAGCTGAGCACTAAGGGATATGATGGCAAGGATGGGTCCTCCTTCATTTGAAGATAAAAGTGGTAACACCAGTGTAAAGGGGTGGGGGAGGGCAATGTGACATTTAGACTGGAACATTGGACTTTGGGTTAGAAAGACCTGGATTCAAATCACAGCTTTGACACTTATGACCTTGTATAAGTCATAATGCCTCTAACAGCCTCAGTTTCCTTATCTGGAAAATGAGACAGCTGTAAAAAAGACCTCTAAGGTCCATTCCAGTTCTAAGCAAATGTTGAAACTTTGTCTCACATTTATGAGGCTGGGTAGCTAGTACCCCTAATTTCTAGTTCTTGCTCTCAGTATCTTTGGGAAGGGAACTTGTCTCCGAAATTGTTTCCTCATTTGTAAATGAGGATAAGAAGGAACTTGTAATCTACCTCACTGAGTTGTTATGAGGAAAAGCAGTTTGTACATGCTATGTCAAAAGGACTATACAGATGTGAACTAGTTGAATTACTTCTGTGTTAGAGAAGATTTTTTTTTTGCCTTAAGGTCCAAGGTTATTACTGATACCCAGAACCACAAGTGAGGACTAATGTAGACTCCAAGCCTACAAATAGTGTGTAATCGTATGATGTAATATAATCACATGGTTCATAATTGCCTGCCCCATGATAGATATATGTGAGATTAGAGAATAAAACACCCAGGAATTTGTCTGAGAACCAAAGACCTTTAGAGTTAAAAGGCAAGACAACCTTAGACTAGGCCACTAACTTTCTCATATTATAGATGAAGGAATTTAAAGCCTTGGAGAGATTCAGTGACTGGTTCCCACAGCTCCAGAGCTAGTAAAAGGGAAAGGAAGTAAGGTCTTAAACCCAAATTTTCTGACTTGAACCCCCCCCACCAGGGCTGTTCTGACTGATCACAGAATCCTCGTTTATTAGCCTGTGTTTTGACATTCCTGGTATGTAACCTTGGGCACATGAAATAACAATACCTGAGTATAACATATATTGGGCATGTAGCTATACCTTCTTGTCTGCATATAAGGCTTCCTCTGAAGTACCAGATAGAAAATTCAGCCCAGTGAAGTCCAGTTTGGGACAGGCAAATAGGAGGAGAGGGAGAAAGCTGAATTGTAATATTCTATTACTTTATCCCATCATGCTGTCCTGGTGCTTTGTGGCATGAATAATCATAATGAGGCAACTAGGTAATGCATGCAACATCTCCAACTTAAATCAGAATGGACCCCTCCTGGCAGCAGCATACTGACTTAGAAAATCACAAATTAACATTGTCTATGTTTTTTTAACATTTCTCAATTACATTTTAATCTGTTTCAGGCTGCACTGGGGAGTGTTGTAGGTCACATGGGGTTCGAGTTTTGACACCTCTGGTGTGGATACAGTGCTCAATTGAGAGTGAGAAAGACTGGATCATTCAAATCCTTTCTCAGTGACTTACTAGCTGCGTAACCCCTCTGGGCAACTCATACAACCTCTCCTAGCCTCCTCAGTTCCCTTACTTCTAAAACAGTGATAATAATAATTGAGAACCAAATGAGAATAATATATGGTAAGTACTTTACAAACTGTAAGATGCTATATATAAAGACTAGCTATTATTAATCTGTATTACTGCTTTGGTGGGTACTGTTCCAGGTAAGGTGGAGTATATAGATCTATCTGTTCCAGAAAAATAGAACACCTTAATATAACAAACTAAGTAGTGGAGTATAGTGATGTGAACCCAGGGACTTGGGTGTCAAAGAAATGGGAGTCCAGTCCTACTTTCATGCTTACTAGCTATGGAACCATGAGCACACTCATCACACCTGACTGAGCTTTGGTGGCCTCCTTGGGAAATAGTTGTAAGAATCCTTGTTAATGGTAGTCTACATCACAGTTTCCTTGTAAAGCCTTTGATGCTATGGAAATGGAAATTGTTACTTTTTCATTAACACAAAGACCCACCGACACCCTATCCTAGAGGACCCAAACATACACTATTGGAAGCTACTGTGAGTAAGAAAGAGAAAAGGGAGAAGAGGACAGTGGCACATCGTGGTTTAATGGATGGTTAAGAACTGAGCACTATGATCTATCTGGCAATTAGCCTGTGCCATGCATGATTGCAACCTTCTCACCTGATTACTTTAAATTTATACCTTAATCATACCAATGATGCACAAGTTCAGTGGGAGTATCTTTGAACCAGTAAAAAAAAAATTCTATGATTATTCTTGGACATTATACTTAAATATAATGATGGATTTATTAATATGAAATTTTCCCTTTGATGATACAGATGATAGCAACTCATCCATATTGTACTTTCTCCCTTGGTCACGTCCTCTAATAAGGAGGGGGATGAGCTATTCCTTAATTGTTGAGGCAGTACTGGACAGTAGAAAGAGCACTAGTTTTAGAATCAGAGAATGTGAATTCAAATCTGGACTCCTTCCCTTTTAACATACATGACCTCAGGTAAACCATTTCATTCCTCTAGACCCTTTCTTTCCTCATCCATAACATGATGTAGTTGGACTAGATGACCTCTGAGGGTGCCCAGTTCTAGCATCCTGACTTCTGGGATGACACCAATGGGTCCCATGAGCTGTCTACTAGCTAACCCTGTTTCCTCCCCTGTGACCAACCCATGTTCTTTCTCAATCTTCCTTTTTTTGGATAGAATTTTTTTCACTGCTTCTCTTTCCAGAAACTTTCTTTTGCCTACCATATGCCACCTCAACACCCTCTTGGTGATCCACAACTTCATCTTCATAGACGTAGTAGTCTATGATTCCAAGTTATCACTGGAAGTATGTTGGCATGAAAAGAGTTGAACCTTTGTTTTCAGGGTGAAGTTTGGAGTCATCAAAAAAAATAGCATTTCAGTTTCATAAATTCAATCTATCCTGCTTTCTTCTCCTTCCTGTTCAGTTTTGGATCCTATCCAATACCACTGATATGGGAGAACTATTTCTGTTCTAGTTGGACTCAGATGATCTCAATAGATCTCAAAAGTCCCACCCCCTCACTATTAAGGCCCTGACTGAGGAGGTAATGAATTTGTACAAGGTAAAAAAAAATGAAGGAGTTGCTATTCCAATTCCAGTGTTATTTTTCACTAGGGATAAGGACTGCACTTGTGATTTCATTGAGGTAGGGAACTTCTGAATAAGAAAACTAGTTCTGTCATGGCAGGTCAGAACCTTTTCTGTAACTTACCATCTTAGTTGCCTTGGGCACTGATAGGTGTGACTTGCAACCAGGGCATCCCAGGCAGCATGTGTCAGAGATGCTTCTCGAACCCTGTCCTCTTGGCCCAGAGGCCAATCTTCTCTCCACCATACCGTCAGTGTTCTTTTCATGATACCATAAAAGTGAAGGAATGAGATTGATGAATGATCTAATCTCTTGAATTTTGAACAATAAATTTTGCTCCTTGACTCTGAAGCTGAGAAGTAGCTACTTTGTCCTAATACCCTCTTCCTTCCAACTTGGCTTTCATTCCCTAGGAAACATCTGCTTTCATTATACAACTCTCCCATGTAATGATACTTGGGCTCTTAGTATTTGTAGCACTCAACTGGAATTTTTGAAACCATATTTAGTTTCTTAGAATCTTAGATTTGGGGAAGTGGAAGCACTGGGGGGAGGGGGTGTGAGAATTCAATTTACAGGATTTAGAATCAGGAGAGAACATAGAGGTTACTTAGTCTGACCCTCTCATTTGTAGATAAGTGAGCAAACCCAGAGAAAGGAAGTGATTCCATCAAGGTTGCACAAACGGTAGTAGCAAAAGAAATGATTTACTCCACTTAACTTCACAAGAATTCCTTCTATATCAGCCTTAACAGATTCAGCCATAGAAGACACTTGATACTTGTTGACTGTCCCCTGCAATGGAAGTACCATGGCACAGTGAACAGACAGTTGACTTTGGAGCCAGGAGGACCAGAGTTCAAATCCTGCTCAAATCTAACACATACCCTAGGTAAGTTACATATTCTCAGTGTTCTAGTCCAGTTAACTCTAAGAGTATCCAGTTGTAAAGAAGGTACCATCCTGCTTGACAGTTAACTTTAACCACTTGAAATCACTGATCCACTCCTTATCCAGGATCAATTGCAGGGCAGCTCTTAATGTTGAATGAATGAAAAAATATTTACAAAGGGTTTATTCTGCTTATACTGTGATAAGCACTAGAGGTCCATATCAAAAAGGAAAGACACCCTTGTCATCAAGGAGCTTACTTATAGCAGGGAGACAACACACGTAGGAGAATGGTGGGGAGGAATGACATTTTGTTTTGGAAAGTGGAGCTATGGGGGCTTAGATCTGAACACACTTTTACCAGGTTCAATAACAGAAGTGATTTCATTATGACTCCAGAAATGGAACTATTTGGTAACTGCCAATATGTGTACGCCTTCTTTTTTCAAGGGGGGTGGGAGATGAATGGAGTGTGGGCTTGGTTTCTGGACCAGACAGTATGGAGTGAATCATTACCAGGTACTAGGTCTAGATGTAGTGGGTAACGGAAGCAATGATCAACAATCCCAAATTGGTCTTATTTCTGTCATATAAAATGTGTCTTCCTCTTTTCATATGACAATTGTCCTCAATTCCTTGAACATGACATGATTTTTCAAGTCCTTTGCATTCCTAGTTATAATGTCATACAATTAAATTTTGAAGCCAGAAAGAATCATTGGATTGGAGGACTTAGAACTTAGAAGGGGGCTTCGAGATCATCTGATTCAACCCACTCATCTTACAGCTAAAGAAACTGAGGCTCAAAGAGCGGAAATGATTCATCCCCTCACAATGCATCACACTTTGCAAGTGCCAAATAAACATTTCTGAATTAATTGACTGGTGGATTCTTTCCCCCTAGAGCTACAGCAAGGTTTTGGCGGCAGCCCTCAATCATTTAGACTCCCTGGCCAAGAACAGGCTTTGCATCCCCGGTGCTCTGGACAAGAGGCTATAGAAATCTTCCCCATGAGTAAGTGGTGTTGAAATACATCAAGGGGTGACACTGTTCAGGGACGGAAGCCAATGTCCACCAAAGCCTGAATGGAAAGTCCTCAATTCATTTCCCCAGGTGACCTTTGACAGGCATGTTTGAGTTCAGATCTCCTGAAGTGAAAATCAACTGCATTAACCCACTGTGTTGCCAACACTCCCCCCCATTTTCTTTCCCTTCCCTCCTCAGCTTCCCTCAGAGGCCCTTTTGCTTTTAGAATCCCCATTTCCATGGCAACGGCAGACACAATGGTTTCTGTGGAGTTGGGTTCTATAAATAATTTCTAGATCAGTAGTTGTGATATTAACTATGTGGGTTCAGCGAAGCAGTGCGTGGTAACCAGAGGGAACAGATCATTGTCCAAAGGAAACTGCCTCATTTGGGGAAACGTGGGGCAGAGAGCTTCCTGCATGTTTATTTAAAGGAACAATAATTTTGTTTAGCTGAGACAAATTCAGCTTTGCAAGGTTCTGTGGTTTCATTTCTGTTCCAATGAAAATATTTGGAATGTACCATCTGGCCCCAGGAAAATCCCACTGGTAGAATCTGTGGATGTTCAAAAATTCTGATGAATTCTCACTAACTGTGTGACCCTGAGCAAATTGAGACCCTATCTGGACCTGTTTCCTCATCAGAATTCATGGGCTGTAATAGAAGAGGGGTTGGATTTAGAGTCAGAGACCCTTAATTTGAATCCTACTCTAGCTATATAAGCTTGGGAAAGTTGTTTAAGTTCTCTAGGCCTCAGTTTCCTCATGTGTAAGATGAGGAGACTGAACCAGATGATCTCTAAGAAAGTCCATTGAAATCTACAATTCTATCACCATAACTTAGATTGGGGTCCGACAAGACAATCTCAATTTCTAGCAATAAAGTTGTATGATTTTATGACTGCGGAATCTGTGGTACTGGGAAGGCATCCAGAGGGAGTGGACAAGCTAAGATGGTCACCACTGTTTACCTGAAAGCAATCAGCTTGTCAATTTAATCTGGTAGAAGAAAAACAAAAGATTCCAGTTATGATAATTCTTGAACTAGGCTAGGAAGGACGTGGGTTCGAACCTTAGCTCTGCAACTCACTGGCTTGTAACTGAAATTGTTGCTTCTCCTCTCTGGTCTGCGATTTTCCCAAATGCAAAATGAAGGCAGAGGGATTGGACAAGATGATCCATAAACTCTTATCCAATTCTATCATTCTACAATCTAAATGAGTGGTGTAAGGAGGAATTGAGGTGGGAGGGGGGAATCAGTTGGTCAGGAGGTACTATAATTAAAATAGCTTCCAATCCTATAATTCTTTGAGGTTTACAAAGCACTCACTTCACACTAACAGAGAAGGTAAAGAAGGTAAGTTTAATTATTACCCATTTTACAGATGAGGAAAACGAGGCACCAAAAAGCAAACTGACTTGCCCACACAATACAGAGCTGAAACTCCAAGTCACCAGGTCTCTTCAGTGCAAGTTCTAGAAATCTTTCCTCTATGAAAATCAAATGTGCCTAGCCCCTTTGCCCACTCATCCAAAGTGAGTCACAACAGAAGCCAAGTCACTCACAGTGGTATTAACCAGAGTCTGCCAGGCTAGAGCTGACTTTTCAGTGAGCCCTGAATCATAGATTTAGAAGATATAATGATTCACATTCCTTTAGCCTGTAAAGGATTTCAAACTACTTTCCTCCCAAGAACATTTTGAAATAGAATGTGAAAGATGAAAGAGACCTTACAGATGATCTAGTAAAACCCTTTCATTTTACAAATGAGGAAACTGAGGTTCAAAAGGGGGAAGTAATTTGTCAGTCCAAGATCACCCAAGAAGATTGGGGAATAGAATCAGTATTTCTGCACTCCATACATTTCAAAGCTATTTTCCATTCTACTACAGGGTGAACACGGGAAGAAAGGGAACTCTGCCCATTTCCTCAGACCACTTGAGGTTCTAGCAGACTCTCTGTGGGATATCATGGTAGATGATCACTTAATTTAATAAATGTTATGTGCCTACTACAGGCCAGACATTGTTTATGTAGTGGAAAAGGCATTAAACTTGGAATAGGGAAAGGATCAGAATTTGACTCTTGTCTCTTACACTGGCTGTGTAAATAATTCTAATAATAGCTGGCATTTATAAATATTATCTCATTGTATCCCCATAACAACCCTGGGAGGTAGGGGTTATTATTATCCCCATTTTGCAGATGGGAAAATAGACCCAGAGAGATTAAGTGATATACCCCAGGATCACACAACTCATGTCTTAGGCAGGATTCAAACTCAGGTCTGCCAAACTTGAACTTTAACACTCTAGCTATTGTGCTACAGTCCATAACTTTGGGCAAATAACTTAACCTTTCTGTTCTTCCACCTCCTGTAATGTGGGGATAATCACCTGACACAGCTGTCATGGAGATCCAAAGGCCAGTTTGGAGCTTGGAGGAAGTTTGTTAGAAGAAAGGGCAGGATTCTAAGACCTTGGTATTGGTCATTACTTCAGGGAAGAGAAAGGAGGGGAGTGCTTATTTTTAAAATTGTATTCAATTCAACAAAAACACCTTTTTTTTTTACTGACATTTTTAAAAATGTTCCTGCTCTCAAGGAGCTTATAGTAATAGGGGGTCGGAGAGTGAGTGTTAGGGATGGAGAACAGGTTATCATATATACATAATAAGTATCAAGGGAGAGATGTAGCTTTGAGAAGAGAAAGAATTCTTTGAGCTGGGGAGATTAGAGAAGGCTTCTCAGATTGAACCCATGATATTGGTACCTGAGCTGGGCTTTGGAGGGAGAAGATTATGAATGCCAAAAAGGTGAGGGAATTATATTACAGGATATGATTGTATGGGATGACAGCAAATAGCAGATCATGTTCAGGGAACATGCTAATATTCCAGTTTGGCTAGAACACAAAGTGCATGAAGGTGAAGGAAACAAAATAAGTCCAGAAAGAAAAGATGGAGTTAGATTGTGGAGGACTTTAAATGCCAATAAGTCATTTGTATTTTGTCCTAAAGGTGATAATAGGGAAATGCTGAAAGTTTCTAAGGAAAAGAGCAACATGGCGAAAATCTATGCCCTTGTAAGATTATATTGGATTCTGTGTAAAGGCTGACATGGAAGGAAATAAATTAGAAAAAATAGGAAAGAAATCAGATTGGGAACTGTTGGAATAATCCAGGTGAGAGGTAACTATGTGAATAGAGAGAAGGAAATAGACATAAGATATAGAAGTGATAGGACTTGTCATAAATGGTCCTGAGATACTCTCGAGAAGCAATTCAGGGAGTCATTTCTAGCTCTAATATCTTACTTCCTTAGGTTCAAAGGGATACTCTTAGAGGCTAAAGAAGTAATGACTCCTCCTCTTTTCCCAACATTGAGCAGTAAATGTCCTCTTAGTGGATAGTGATGTGGCAAGTGTTGACACTACCACATTAAAGAATGAAGGATGAGCCTTCTGCCTCAGAGTCATCCTCAACTCTTAATTTTCCCTTACCTTCTCTAGCCAATCACTTGCTAAGTTTTGATTCTTCCTGAATCCTCTTCACTCACATCACAACCACCTAGTTCAAATTCTCATCAGCTCTTACCTTCACTATTGCAATGGCCTTTAAATGAAGTTTCCTTGCATCAGATTTCTCCCTGGTCCAATCTTTCTTCAACATCGCTGTCAAATTGATATTCTTAAAGCACGTATCTGATAACTATGTCACACTCCTGGTCCAAAAGCTCCCTTATCATCACTAGGATAAAATATAAACTCAGGTTTGGCATTGAAAGATTATCACAATCTGAACTCCCGTCTACCTTCCCACACTTCATACACTTGATATTCCAGTTGTTCCCAATACCCAATATTCTATCTCCCACGCCAGGCCCTTGCACATTCTGGGCTCCATTCATTCCCTCATCTCTCCCCTCTCAGAATCCCTAGCTTCTTTAAAGTCAAATGTCATCTACCACACAACCCTTATCTTGATCCCTCCAGTTATTAGTGCCCTTCCAACCCACCAAATAACTTTGTATTTACTTTGTACATATTTTGTGTTTATTTGTATACATGCTTATTGTTTCTACTCAGGTGGAATATAAGGTCCTTGAGGGCAGGAACTGGAACAACCAAGTGACTTGGGGCACAGGGTGCTGGATTTGGAGTCAAGAAGACCTGAGTTCAAATTCTGATTCTGACATTTAATGACTGTGTGACTTTGGACAAATCATTTTACCCCTATGTGCCTCAATTTCTTTTTTTTATTTTTTTAATATTTATTTATTTTAGTTTTCAACATTCATTTCCACAAAATTTTGAGTTCCAAATTTTCTCCCCATCTCTCCCCTCCCCCATCCCAAAACGCCAAGCATTCTGATTACCCCTTCTCCCAATCTGCCCTCCTTTCTAACACCCCTCCTTTTCCTTATCCCCATCTTCTCACTTTTCTTGTAGGGCAAGATAAATTTCTATACCCCATTACCTGTATTTCTTATTTCCCAGTTGTATGCAAAACCAATTCTCAACATTTGTTCCTAAAACTTTAAGTTCCAACTTATCTTCCTTCCTCCCTCCCCACCCACCCCCACTGAGAAGGCCAGCAATTCAATACAGGCTATACATGTGTAGTTTTGTAAATGACATCCATAATAGTCATGTTATGTAAGGCTAACTATATTTCTCTCCATCCTATCCTGCCCCCATTCCCTCTAGTCTCTCTTTTGACCTTGTCCCTTCCCAAAAGTGTTTACTTGTAATTGGTCCCTCCTCCTATTTGCTCTCCCTTCCATCATCCTCCCCACCCAGCTTATCCCCTTCTCGCCTAGTGTAAGACAGGTTTTCATACCAAATTGAGTGTGCATGTTGTTCCTTTCTTGAGCCAGATGTGATGAGAGTAAGCTTCACTTTATCCCTCTCACCTCCCCCCTTTTCCCATCCATTGAAAAAGCTTTTCTTGCCTCTTTTATGAGAGATAATTTGCCCCATTCCATTTCTCCCTTTCTCCTCCCAATACATTCCTCTCTCATCCCTTAATTTTATTTTTTTTAGATATGATCCCTTTCTATTCAATTCACCCTGTGCTCTCTATGTGTGTGTGTGTGTGTATGTGTGTGTGTGTGTGTGTGTGTGTGTGTAATCCCTCCAACTACCCAAATACTGAGAAAAGTCTCAAGAGTTACAAATATTATCTTTCCATGTAGGAATGTAAACCATTCAACTTTAGAAAGTCCTTTATGATTTCTCTTTCCTGTTTACCTTTTCATGCTGCTCTTGATTCTTGTGTTTGAAAGTCAAATTTTCTCTTCAGTTCTGGTCTTTTCATCAAGAATGCTTGAAAATCCTCTATATCAATGAATGACCATTTTTTTCCCTGAAGTATTGTACTCAGTTTTGCTGGGTAGGTGATTCTTAGCTTTAATCCCAGTTCCTTTGACTTCTGAAATATCATATTCCAAGCCCTTCTATCCCTTAATGTAGGAGCTGCCAGATCCTGTATTATCCTGATTGTATTTCCACAATACTCAAATTGTTTCTTTCTAGCTGCTTGAAATATTTTCTCCTTGACCTGGGAACTCTGGAATTTGGCTACAATGTTCCTAGGAGTTTCTCTTTTTGGATCTCTTTCAGGAGGAAATTGGTGGATTCTTTCAATATTTATTTTGCCCTCTGGTTCTAGAATATCAGGGCAGTTTTCCTTAATAATTTCATGAAAGTTGATGTCTAGGCTCTTTTTTTGATCATGGTTTCAGGTAATCCCATAATTTTTAAATCGTCTCTCCTGGATCTATTTTCCAGGTCAGTTGTTTTTTCAACGAGACATTTCACATTATCTTCTATTTTTTCATTCTTTTGGTTTTGTTTTGTAATTTCTTGGTTTTTCATAAAGTCATTAGCTTTCGTCTGCTCCATTCTCATTTTGAAAGAACTATTTTCTTCAATGAGTTTTTGAACCTCCTTTTCCATTTGGCTAATTCTGCTTTTAAAAGCATTCTTCTCCTCATTGACTTTTTGGACCTCTTTTGCCAATTGAGTTAGCCTATTTTTAAAAGTGTTATTTTCTTCAGCATTTTTTGGGGTCTCCTTTAGCAAGCTGTTGACTTGCTTTTCAAGATTTTCTTGCATCACACTCATTTCTCTTCCAAATTTTTTCTCCACTCCTCTTACTTAATTTTCAAAATCCTTTTTGAGCTTTTCCATGGCCTGAGACCATTGCATATTTATTTTGGAGGCCTCTGATGGTAAGCATTGTTCTTCCTCATCCTAAAGGACAGAAGGAAATACTTGTTACCAAGAAAGTGACCTTCTATAGTCTTATATTTTTTCCCTTTTTAGGGCATTTTCCCAGCCAGTTATTTGACTTTTGAGTCCTTTGTCAAGAGGAGGGTATACTCAGGAGACCTGTAATTTCTCAGTTCTTCCAACATGGTACAATCAAGGGAAAGGAGTTTACTCCTTTCCTGGCCTGTGCACTGGTCTGGGAGCAACCAAAAACTTTTCTGCCCCAAATCTACAAGTAGTAGAATTCCCACTCCACAACTGCCTCAGCTCTGCCATGCCCCAGGACCCTGCTCAGGGATGAGATTCATATCAGCTGCTCAATTCCCCCAGGGGCTTTAGGCTGAGAGTTCCATAAATGGATGCTGGCTGCTGCTGCTGCCACTACTACTACTACTACTGCCACTGCTACTACTGCCGCTGCTGCTGTTGCCACTGCTGCTACTGCCACTGCTGCTGCCTGGAGCCAGGGCTAGGGGAGGAACCTGCTCCCTTATCGCCCTTTGAAAAAGTCCTCTCACTGACCTTTGGAGCTGCCATTGGCACCTGTGGGTTGAGGGATCTGAGAACTGCCACTGCTTCTGGGGATTCTTCCCCCAAGGTCTGTTCTGGCACTGTTCCTCCTGGTGCTGCAAGGCCAAGGCTGGACTGAGCTCCACTCTGTGTCCAGTGCAATAGACCTTTCCTGTCAACCTTCCAGGTTACCTTGGGCTGGAAATCTCTTTCACTCTGTCGTTCTGTGGCTTCTGCTGCTTTAAAATTTGTTAAGTCATTTTTTACAGGTATTTTATGTGCTGTGGTGGATGAGCTAGCATATGTGCATCTTTCTATTCCACCATCTTGGCTCCTCCCCTCCTCCTCAATTTCTTCATCTGTAATATGAGGATAATAATAGACCTATCTCCAGGGTTTCTGTGAGGACCAAGTGAGTTCGTTTATATAATGCCCTTTATAAACCTTAACGTCCTATATAAATAGAGCCATATAAATAAACTAGAAATTATTGCTATTATTATTATTATTATTACACAGAACCTGGCACATAGTAGGCATTTAAGAAATGCTTGTGGAGTAGCAGCAACATGGTTTGATGACTAACTTTGATGGACTTAGCTTTTCTCAGCAATGCAAGGATCCAAGACAACTCCAAAAGACTCAGGATGGAAAATGATATCTACAATCTGAGAAAGAATTAGTCTAAATACAGATCAAAGCATACTATTTGCTCTCTTTTTTTGTTTGTTTCTTTTTTCTTGAGGTGCCTCTCCTTGGTTCTAATTCTTCTTTACAACATAATTAATGTGATAATATGTTTAATCTGAATGTACATGCAGAGCCTTTATATCAGTTTGTATATCAGTTTGTCTTGGAGGTGAGAGGAGGGAAGAGGAGAAAATTTAGAACTCAAAATCTTATGGAATAAATAAACAAAATTAAATGCTTGTTGACTGAGTGAATGAACAAACACATAATAGGAGTATTCTGATGCAATGAATCAAAGTGTATAACATAGCTGGCCAAATGGAAAAGGTCAAGATGGAGAAGGGCACTAGAATGTGACGAACTACCTCCAATGGTCTTCCCCAGTTAGTGATTAGTCATGGCAGACAGTGGTATTCTTTGGCAGAATACTTTGTAGAAGCATGGCATTGAAGGCTGAATTGTTCATGCTTATATAGAGGCAAAAAGCTCTATTTCTTCCATTACTTATCAACAAAGTCTTGCTTTATAATCTGCTCTTGGGTGCACCAACTGGTATTCATCCAACATCATGACCTCAGAGGAATATAACTTATCAAGTGGGATTTGGGGATGGCGGTAGTGGTGGTAGTGGTAAGAAGGCAGCAAACCCAACAAGTTCTCATATTTAGCCTAATGATGACAACACATTCAGTAACCTTAGGAGATTACTATTATCTCTGGTGAGGAAGATTGCCCCAAACAGAAAATGTTAGCTCTTATTATCAGTGTTATTAATAATATCATAAGATATTGTAATTAATAATGTTAATCATAAGTCCTAAATTGACCTCTGAAGAAGCTACTCCCCTCACAATAAGGCTTCTTGAAAAAGTTACAAAGTGATGGGAGAGAAGGGAGCATAAAGAGAGGGGAACTAGGCCAACTACAAGGTTACAAATGTCTATGATCTACTTCAGAGAGAACTGTTAACTCTTACCAAGCAAGCATAAGAGGGTTACAATACACTGCATTTAATGCAAGTGAGGAAAGTAGTCTTCCAAAATGAGAATTAAGTATATATCATACACAACACACACACACACACACACACACACACACACACACGTGTTTAAAGTACCTAGTTTTCCACCTTGCTCCAGGACTTGGGACCCTTGTCTGTCAGTCACCAAACACTTCACTCTTCATTACATATTTCCCAGGCTTTTTGTCTAGATATACATTTAATTGTGACTTGTCACTCATCAGCCCCCACTCGGCAGTCACTCCTATTTCATCTAAATCAAGAATGTTGTTTCAGTCACTCAAACTTCATGGTCATGGTTAAACAATTTCATTATATTAGTGAAAACACCTGATAAAAATCAAAATATCAACCACTTGTGTTATGAAATGTGGCATTCAAAACGCCTCCCAAATCCAATTCCTAAGACAAGTCCCACTTTTCAGGTTGGAGTCTATTTCCTCTCTCTTCAATCTCCTGAGTGACTGTTAAAGAGAGAGGAAGTTTAGTTGTTTTATTTAAAACAACAATGAACCTCTCACAACGGATGATTTCCTGGTCAATAGTGATCCAGTTTAGCTGGAATAAAGAATACATGAAGGAAAATAAGATGAAGTAAGATCAGAAAGGTAGTTTGGATTGGACTGCTGACGGTTTTAAATACTAATCTTGAGAAGTTTGTATTTTTCTCCTAGCTTAGTAGGAACATGGAGCCATGAAAAATGTTTTCAAGTAGAAAAATTATTTCGCCATATCTTTGTCTTAGGAAAGATTCTTTAGGCAGAGGTGTGAAAGATCAAATGAAGAGGGGGAACTAGAGATTAGACAAATAGTTCAAAGAATCAACAGTAGTTCAAGTGATGAAGGCTCAAACTAAGTTGGTGGCAACATGAGCAGAGAGAAGAGAATAAATGCAAGAGTTACAGAGGTAGAAAACACATTACTTAGCAACCAATTTTATGTGGCAAGTGAGAAAGAAAAGCCAAAGATGACTGAGGTTACAAATCTTGATGACTGGAAGAATAGTGCTATCCTCAACAGAAATAGGGAAGTTTGGAGGAGAGGAAGGTTTGGGAGAAAATGGTGATATCCATTTTGCACACATTGAGTTTAAGGTATTAGCAGATTATCCATGTGGAAGAATCTAGAAGGCAGGTGGAATTCAGGGGAGAGATTAGGACTGGATCAATTTCTCTTTGATTTATAGCTACTTTAATCTACCCTCTTATACAAAAATTAGTAAATAAATTTCCAAAAATTGAAAGAAAGCACATTCCCATAATCATTTAGAAGGCAAATATAGTCATAATGTCTAAACCATGGAAGGATAAAGAAAGAAAATTATGGATCAATATTATTAATGAATATTAATGAAAAAATTAATAAAATCCTGGCAAAAATATTTTAGAAAGTTATTGCAAAAAATAAATCATTATGACCATGCTGAATTCATAACAGGGAGGTAAGTATGGTTCAATGTTAGGAAAAATAACCACACTAAAAACCAAAACATGATAATGCCATTAGACACAGAAAAAATCCTTCAACAAAGTATAACACTCATTTATGCTAATAACTCTGTCTAATATAGGTGCACAATGAAGAGCATCTATCTAAATCCAAAAGCAAGTATCATATGCAATAGGAAAGTATTAAAAGTTTTCCCAGTAAACACAGGAATAAGATAAGGATGATCCTTTTACCCATTATTATTTGACATAATTCTAACAATAAGAAAAGAGAAAGTAAAGAAAAGCATACAGATAAGAAAGAAGAGACAAAACCATCCCAAATTGCTGGTGATATGATCTCAGAGATTAGAAATCTTAGAAAAAAATCTTAGAGATTTTAAAAAAAAACTAACTCCAATAAAGAACTTCAATAAAGTTGTAGGTTTCAGAATGAGCCTGTATCAATCAATAGCATTCCTACATAGTAGTATCAAAATCCAGGAGACAATAATAGAAAGTTGTGTCATTCAGTATAAGTACAAAATAAGTAAAATATTTGGGAATTAATATCAAAGCACACTCAATACTTGTATAAATCTAATTTTGAAATTATTCTTGAAGAAGTAAAAGAGCAGAATTCAACATTCAAGAGTCATGATATTATAATAAAAAATAATAGCACTACCCAAGTTAGTTTCTAGATTTAATGTTATAGCAAGCAAATGGTGAAAGTGATACTTTACAGAGCTAGACAAAATAATAAGAAAATTCATTTGGAGAAGCAAAAGAGCTATAATATTAGTGGAATGTGGGTAGGCTGAGCCAGTATAATAAAATGACAATTCTACCTAAATTAATTTACTTATTTAGTGCCATACCAATTAAACAGATAATTATTTTCTAGAGCTGGAAAAAACAATATCAAAATTCATCTGGAAGAACAAAAAGGTCCAGAATTTCAAGGGAACTAATGAAAAGAAATGCTAGGCAAGGTGGCCTAGAACTACCAGATCTCAAATTGTATTATAAAGCATCAACTATCAAAACCACGTGGTACTGGCTAAGAAACAAAAGAGTAGGCAAGTGGAATAGGCTAGGTACTCGAGACACAGTAGGCCATGAATATAGAAATTTACTGTTTGATAAACCCAAGGACCCAGCTTCTGGGATAAGAACTCACTGTTCGACAAAAATTGCTGGGAAAACTGGATAACAGTGTGGCAGAAACTAGGCATACATTAATGCCTGACATAGTACACAAGAATCAAGTCCAAACGGGTACATGATCTAGGTATAAAGATCAATACTATGGACAAATTGGTGGAGCAAGGAAGAGTGTATTTATCAGATTTATGGAGAAGGGAAGAATTTTTGAGTAAAGAAAAGATAGAGAGCATTATGAAGTGCAAGATGGATAATATTGATTACATTAAACTGAAAAGTTTTTGCGCAACCAGAACCAAAGCAAGCAAGATTCCCAGAAAACTGGGAGAGAGTTTTTGCAGCTAATGTCTGCGATAAAGGCCTCATTTCTAGAATATATAGAGAACTGAGTCAAATGTACAAAAATACAAGTCATTCCCCAATTCATAAATTGTCAAAGGATATGAATAGGCAGTTTTCAAAGAAAAAAATTAAAGATATCTATAGTCATATGAAAAAATACTCTAAATCACAATTGATTAGAGAGATGCAAATCAAAACAAGTCTGAGGTACCACATCACACCTATCAGATTGGCAAACATGACAGAACAGGAAAATGATAAATGTTGGAGAGAATGTGGGATAGTTGGAACAATAATTCATTGCTGAATGAATTATTAATTATTAATGATCAGCTGTGAGCTGATCCAACCATTCTGGAGAGCAATTTGGAACTATGCCCAAAGGGCTACAAAAATGTGCATACCCTTTGACCCAGCAATATTGCTCCTAGGACTATATCCCCAAGAGATCATAAAAATAGGAAAGGGTCCCACATGTACAAAAATATTTATAGCAGCCCTCTTTGTGGTAGCCAAAAACTGGAAATCAAAGGGATGAATCAATTGGGGAATGACTGAATAAATTATGGTATATGAATGTAATGGAATACCATTGTGCTATAAGAAAGGATGAACAGGAAGACTTCAGAGAGGCCTGGAAAGACTTTTATGATCTGATGCTAAGCAAAAGGAGCAGAACCGGGAGAGCTTTGTGCACAGCAATGACTACTGTGTGTGAGAGCTTTTTTCTGGTAGACTTGGAACTTTATTGCAATGCAAGGACTTAACAAAATTCCCAATGGTCTTTTAAGGCAAAATGCCTTTCACATCCAGAGAAAGAACTATGGAATTCAATCACAGAATGTAGTAGATCATTTTTTTGTGTGTATTACATTTTGGTTTGTTATATGAGTTCTCCCATTCATTTTAATTCTTCTACACAGCATGACTATAGTGGAAATGTATTTCTTAGGAATGCATGTGTAGAACCTATATAAAATTGTATGCCATCTGGGGAGTGAAGGAGTAGGGAAGGGGGAGGGAGGAAAAATCTAATTTATATGGCAGTGATTTTAGAATCATGAAAATAAATAAAATTAATTTTTTAAAAATATAATATTAGTGGAAGTAATAATGAAGGGGAAATAGCACTTCCAGATCCCAAACTATATTTTAAGCCAGCAATCAACAAAGGCATTTTGTACTTAGTAAAATTAGAAAGACAGATCAAAGCAACAGCCTGGACAAAGAAGAATAAGAAATAATTTAACTCAACAACTCAGTGTCCAATATACTAAAAACATAAATTACCCAGGAAAGATCCCTATTTGATAAGAACCTGGGAAAACTAGAAAACTGTCTGGCAGAAATTAGGACTTGACCAACATCTTAAATAGTATTCAAAATGCACACATGACCTGAATATTAAAGATCATATCATAAAAAACACTGGAAGAGAAGTAGATCAAATACCTTTCACAGCTATGGTTAGCAGTTGCATTTCTTAACCAAACAAATGATAGAGGTAATTACAAAATAAAAATAGATTGTTGGAATTACATGAAGTTGAAAAGATTTTGCATGAACAAAAGTAATATATATTTAGGATAAAAAGGGAAGCAGTCCACTGGGTGGACTAGGTGGACATTTCAGATGAGTTTGACATAAGCTATAGAAACAAATAACAGAAATATATTATCACAAGCCATTCCCTATTGGATTAAGTAATTAAAGAAGATGAACAAACAGTTCTCAAAATAAGAATTGCATGCTATCAATAACCATATGAAAGAATACTCCAAATCACGAATTATAAGAGAAAAGCAAATCAAAATAACCCTAAGTTTCACTTCACACATAGTAAATAGACAAAGATGAAAAAAGACAGCAATAGTCCATGTTGGAGAGGTTGTGGGATGATTGGCATACTATTAGTAGAGCTGTAGATTGGTACAACATTTCTAGAAAGCAATTTGGAATTATACAATTTAAGTGGCTAAAATGTCCATACCCTCTCTGAGATGTCATCACTAGGCCGGACAAGAAAGTCATGGACAAAACCAAAAATTTCAGATGCACCAAAATAGAGAGCAATTCAAAAAGTCTTAGTGCAGTTTGAGGAGGAAATTTAACTGTACTAAAGCTTAAAATTGTGTGAAGACTTTTGGGACACCTTATATTTATAGTAGCACCTTTTATGGTAACAAAGAATTGCAAACAAAGTAGATTTGGGAATTACTAAAAAAAATATTATAATGTATGACTATAATGGAACATTACTATACTATAAGCAATGACAACCATGATAAATATAGGGAAGCATGGAAAGACTTACATGAACTGATGCAAACTGAAGTGAGGAGAGGCAAGAAAGTAATTTATACAACAGCCAAAACAGTATAAATGAAGAGAATGATACAAAACCACAAAAACATTGAAACTGAATGAATCATTGAATCTGATCATTGAAACTGATTATAACTGATCTAATCATTGAAACTGATTATAAAGACCAAGCCTAACACAAAAGAGGAGATGTGAAGAAAACACTGTCCTCCACTCCTACAAGTATAAAATATTGACCTAGGTAAATTGTGTTAGATTTTTTTGAATAAATTGATTAGTTTTACTTATTTTTTTACCCTCTTCTTCCTTTAACAAAAGTTTTTTGTTCTAAGGGATGGCTCTCCAGGAGGGTACAAGGCTGTTAGGGTTAGTTCATATAAAAACAAAAGATATCACAAAATACATCAATTAAAATCACTTTTCAAAGACACATTGGAACATGATCTACTTAATGACTAGGGACTAAAAAAAAATCAAGATTTAAAAATAAGGAGGTAAGTTGTTATAGACTACCAAGTCCTCTGCCCTCCTACAAAACCAGGAAAGCTCATTCTCTTAGCTATTTTAGTCTATAAATGTAGAGAAGGACGCAACAGAGCTTTCACTGTATACTAGATAGCTCTCTCTTGTGACAGGAAGTCTTTCTGAGAAACAAAAGACATGTTCCATCCCTTGCCCATGCACCCTGAGCTACCCAATCTTGTCCCTCCTCCTGCTAATTATTCTCAGGCCAGATTTCTTTTCCCATTATTAATTACTACAGTTTTAATTAATCACCGCCTTTTTGCATTGACACAGAATCTTTTATATTTATTGTCTCATTTTATGCTCACAATATCTTGTTAAGAAGGTAGCATATGTATTATTTATCCCCATTTCACAGACGAGAAAAATGGAGTTGAGAAGAGAGGAGAGATTTGACCAATATCAAATAGCTAACATATACCAGAGTCAGAGCTCAAACACATAATTTCTCTTTTTTAAGTGTTTAAAGTTTATTTTTAAATTTTAATTTAAATATTTTCAACGAGCAAAAAATTTCTCTTATTGAAAAAGAAAACAAGGACCCTTGTAACAAATATGCAGTCAAACAAAATAATTCCTTCATTGGCCATGTTTTCTCTCTCTCTCTTTCTCTCTCTCTGTATATATACATATACATATATACACACATATGCATGTATGTATACATGTAAACATGCACATAAGTGTGTACATACATGTGCATATTCTATATTCTGAGGCCATCACCTCTCTGTCAGGATGTGGGTAGCATGCTTTACTTTAGTCCTCTGGAATCATGTTTGGTCATTGCACTGATGAGAGTTTTTGAGTCTTTCAAAATTATTTGTTTTTAAGAAGGTGTTTTTATTATTTGAATTGTTCTACTGCATGTTCTCAGTTCATTCTATATCAAGTTGTTCAATTCATCCTCAGTTTCTCGGAAGCTGTCTCTTTAATTATTTCTTGTGGCAAAATAGTATTCCATTACATGTGTATACCACAAATTGTTCAGCCAATATGTGTGTAGGTATATACATTATAATATATACATATACATATATATATGACTCATGTATTTTAATGGCAAGTCCAATGCTCTTTGGTTGTTGTCCTTCATTCTCAAAGAGGACCAAAATGACATCACTATGACAAAGTCAAGTTTCAGTGTGTACGACTGTGCTGATCAGACCAATACAAGCTCGGAATGATCTACCACAGACTGGGCACAGATTGTCCAGACCACAAATTGGGGTGGATACTCCAAATTTGCACATCCTATGTTTACTTTGTGCTGTCTCATTTCTACTTTGCTCATAGAGCACAGCACCCTCCTGATCACTCATGTCATGCTGAGTGATCCTGTGCCAGTGTCTCCCATGTCACACAATCAAATCCAAAGTTCTTGAAAGAGACCTTGAGAGTGTCCTTGTATCACTTCTTCTGACCACCGTGTGATCACCTGCCCCATGCGAGTTCTCCATAAAATAGTCTTTTTGGCAAGTGTATATTTTGTATTTGAACAACGTGACCAGCCCGTCAGAGTTGCACTCTCTGAAGCAGAGTTTGAGTGCTTGGCAGTTTATTTCGAGCAAGGACCTTAGTGTCTAGTAACTTATCCTGGCAGATGATTGTCAGAATCTTCCTAAGACAGTTCAAATTGAAGCTATTCAGTTTCCTAGCATGGAACTGCCAGACTGTCCATGTTTCACAGGCATACAACAATAAGGTCAGCACAACGACTCTGTAGACCTTCAGTCTGGTAATCAGTCTAATACCTCTTCTCTCCCAAACTTTTCTTTGGAGCCTCCCAAACACTGAGCTAGGTCTGATAATGCATGTGTCAACCTCATTGTCAGTGAAAGTACACCACCAAGGTAAGTGAACTTACTCACAGCATGCAAAACTTCTCCATTTGTTGTAACCAATGATTTCACATATGGATGTTGTGGTGGTGGCTGGTGGAGAACCTGCGTTTTCTTGGTGGACCAAATTGTTAGGCCAAAATTAGCACAGGCAGCAGAGAACTGATCCATACTTTGTTGCATCACAGTTTCAGAGGTTGCACTGAGTGCTCAATCATCTGCAAACAGAAAATCATGCACCAACACTCCCTCCACTTTGGTCTTGGCTTGTAGCCTTTTCAAATTGAAGAATTTACCATCTGTACTGTAACTGACCTTGATGCCATGTTCATCCTCATTGAAAGCATTTGACAACATGGCTGAAAACATCATGCTAAAAAACATGGGAGCAAGCACATAGCCCTGTTTCACTCCATTGGTGACTGGGAAGGCACAAGAGTATTGTCCACTATCCAGAACTTGGGCTAGCATGCCATCTTCAAATTGATGTACAAACTGATGAACTTCTCCAGGCAACCAAATTTTGCCATAATTTTCCATAAGTCCTCACAACTAACAGTGTCAAAGGCCTTGGTCAGATCTACAGACATTGTGTACAGACCTCTGTTCTACTCCTGGCATTTCTCCTGAAGTTGTCAGGCAGCGAACACCATATTGACTGTTCCTCGGCCCTTTCTGAAGTCACACTGGTTCTCAGGTAGATGACCATCTTCCAGGTGAAGGATCAGCCTATTAAAGAGAACTCTCACAAGAATCTTGCCAGTAAAGACTAAGAGAGAGACTCCCCTGTGATTGTCATAGGACAATCTATTTCCTTTACCTTTACAGAGATGGGAGGAGAAAGTGAGGCTGGTGACCTGCACAGCCCTCCCTCACTCAAAACAAAGTCAAGTGCAAGTCATGTCATCATTTCTCTGATGTCATGATCTTCTTCAAAAATGAAGGATGAACACATTAGAGATGGACAATGAAGGCATACTTGAACTCCTGGGGGATAACCTCCTCTTGCCATATAACCTGGAAAATTTCAGTCAGCTTTTGTATGAGCAATGGTCGCCCTACCTTGTAAATCTCAGCTGGAATAGAATCAGCATCAGGTGCTTTGCCACATGAAAGGAGCCTAATGGCCCTCAAAACCTCTTCTTCAGTTGGCAGTTCAGTTAAGGAGGGACTGACTTAAACTTGAGGTAAATGGTCAATGATCTCAGCATTGATTGATGATGGTCTGTTGAGAACACTATGGAAGTGTTCAGCCCATCTCTCTAGTATCATGTCCTTATCACTAATCAATGTGGCTCCATCAGCACTGAGTAGTTGTGATGCACCATAGGTTTTTGGGACATAAATAGCTTTCAAAGAATCATAAATGCACTTTGGATTGTTTCTCTCTGCATAAAACTGAATTTCATTCACCTTCTTACTGAGTCAGGAATCCTGCATCTCTCTAAGCTTTGCTTGTAGGTACTCACATACTAGGGAATCTGAGTGACCAGGACTTTCCCAGTTAGGAAAATAAGCTTTCTTTCAAACTTTCCAAAAATAACATCTCTAAGTTTCATGAATAGGTTTTCATTCAATTCAGGAACATAAGGGATCTCTCTGCAAATATGTGACAAAACTCATTCATTATTTAAAGTAAAGGAAGGAGATATACTTTTGCCTGTTGAACTGAAGACCCCTTCCCAATTCCAAGTTTGCAAAATGAATTACATCAAGATTTAAGTTCTAGTGCCTATCTGTGCAGGTAGGTAGTTATCAACTATGTAGCCTTGGGATGTTAAGCTTGGAGGAGAGATAACATAAGGGGTGCACTAAAACAGTCTTGAAATAATTGAAATACTATCCTAGTACTATTGTGCTATAAGAAATGATAACAGGGATGGTTTCAGAAAAACCTGAGATAACTTGCATGAACTGATGCAAAGTAAAGTGAACACAAGGAGAACAATTTATGTAATGACAACAATACTGTAATGCTGAACAATTTTGAAAGACATAAGTATTCTGATCAGCCCACAACTGACTGACCATAATTCCAAAGGACTCATGATCAAACATGCTGTCCACCTTCAGATAGACAGCTGATGGATTCAGAGTGAAGATTGAAGCATGTCATCTTTCTTTCCTTCCTTCTTTCTTTCTTTTTATCTTTCTCTCTCATAGCTAATTGGGGAATTTGTTTTACTTGACTCTATGTATTTGTAACAGGTTTTCTTTTTCTTTCCTTCTCAGTGGGTTCAATAGAGGAGACTGGAAGGGGAGAATTTGAAAATGAAAATAAGATAAATTTTTTAAAAGAAAGAAAGAAATACTGTCACAAAGAAGAGGGAACATCTTTATTCTGCTTGGCCCCAGAGGGCAGAACTTGGTACAAAGGTTAAAAATCACAGAGAGGCAGACCTCCATTCAGATAAGAAGTTCCTTACAAATAGCATCCCACAATCAGAATCTCAGAGTTGGAAAGAACTTAAAAAGTCAAACTGTGTTTGAATAGGAGCCTCCAGTCTATATGACTTCCACAAGTGATAAAGAAAAGAAAGGAAGAAGAGAAGGAAGGAAGGAATGAGGGAGGAAGGAAAAAAGAAAATGAAAGAAAGGTGGAAATAATGACAGGAGGAAAGAAGAAAGGAAAGAAGGAAGGAGGAAGGAAAAATAGGAAGAGGAAGAAAGAAAAGAAAGGAAGGGAAGAAGGGAGGAAGGAAGAGAAAGATTAATCTGCATTGTGAGCTTTCATTTGGAGTTGTCCAGTAATGGGGAACTCTAAAGGCAATTCATTTTGATTTTGAACATTTCTAACTCTGCTGGGAAATTTTTCCTTCTATCAAGCCTAAGTCTTACCTGTAACTTGAGCATATTGCTCCAAGTTCTATCCTATGGGGTCAAGCAGAAGAAATCTAATGCCTCTTCTTTATGACAATTCCTTAAATAATTGAAGACAGTTATAATGTTGACCCAGTCCTCTCTTCCATGGGCAAAATATCTCTGGACCCTTCAACCAAACTTCATACAACATTCCCTCCATATGGCATTCTGGAAGTAGTTGCCACATGGTAGGATATGAGGTGAATGTGCAGTCAGAAGACTGCAATCTGTCATTTATTAACTGTGTGATTTTCCACTAATTACTTAACTTCTCTGCAAAATGGGGATAATGACAGCTGTATCTATTACAGGGCTATTGTGAAGCTCAAATAAGACTGGAACTAAGCACTAACACAAAATGTTGAGATCGAGGGTGATGGCTTACAGTAGTCCTGCTGGGATTTTTGTTACTACCTTTTTCCTTACTTTAATTTTCATGGGAAACCAAAATGTTTTTTAGAAGATTGCAGAAAATCATGAGCTACCATTGGCCATTGATCAAAAGACAGTTCCTAAAAATGACTTTGAAAATTTGCAGGTTGAAGATCAAAACTGGAAGACATTAAAGGGGACATTCTAACCTTAACTTGTATATAGGCTTAGGGCAGGAATAAGTAGCTGCAAATACAGGCTGAATGTCTCCAGGCTCTATTTAACTAGCTAGTTGTTCTGTATTCTAAAAGAACTTGTCCCCTGGCAGCTAAAAGACACATATAGTTCTAAGAATCTGGGAAATGACAAACCCATTTCCTTATAGAAAGAAAACAGCTGAGAATTTTTAACTACCCTGATATGTATACATGTGTGAAGGACCTGACTCCTTTACTAAAAAAGCTTAAGCTTAAACCATTGGACTTCAAGCTACAAGAGAGATGGCAGAACTAATCTCTCCTTTTATGCGAAATACGTAATCAGTCTCTTTGCTGAGGACTCTAGCTGAAATCAGAAACTGGCAGCAAAGTTCCACAAAAATAATCCCAAGGGAACAAGGCCTAGCAGTGACCACAAGGAAGCAATCAATGAACATTTATGAAGTGCCTACTATGTGCCAGGCACTGTGCTCAATTCTAGGGATAAAAAGAAACAAATGACAACCGCTGCTCTCAAATAGGGAGCTTGCTAAGTAAGCAATTCCCAGCATAGACTGCATAGTACATGCAGAGGAGAATAGGGTCAGCACTTGCTGTATAATATCATTACCAGAAGTCAAGGTGACCTCGTAGCATCTGAGACCTCAACTGCCTCTTCATAAATGTAACTTGGCCACTTGTATCTCCCTTATGTATGTCCCTCCACTCCCTAGAGATGTCTGTTCTTTTCACCAATAGTATGTGAATTTGTGGAGAGAATGCTTGAGGTTTGTGGGGGAACGTGTTTCTTTTCTGTTTTCCTTACTATGCTACGTGATTAAATGCCTTTGCTTCGAAATAATTCTGGCCTCCGGCTGGCTAACAAAAGTAAACATACCAGTAGGGGCTTGTGAATTTACTTTTCAAGTGGATTTTGATCTGTGGAGAACCCTGAACCTAAAGTAGTTTGTTCAAGAGATCCACCTGCACTGGAAGAAGGGCAGGGAGGTTATGAGTAACTCCAGGTGTTACAAAAATAATGGAGCTAAAATTCTTGTAAACCAGAAAGTGCTATGTAAATGTCAGCTGTGATTATCATGGCCTTGAATCACTTCCTCATTTTTCTCCTCTATAAAAGGAGAGAATGAGACTAATTGCTCTCTGAGACCCTTTCAAGCTCTAACACTCTACACCTAAGACTGAGCATCTTGTAAACAATCACCAAAGCTTCATTACATCCCAACAGTGCTCAGGCGGACAGACTAACATTAGCTGACCTTGTGAACCTCTGCCAGGGTTCACTGTAGACTGAGATCCAGCACAATCTTATTTGCAACTTTCAGCCACAATAAATGCCACTGGTTTGGTTTCTTTTTCAAATAAAAACACAATGTTAAGAGCAACAAACTCCAACCAGTTTCCAAAATGAATATCCAGTTGATGTTAAATTGCTAACCTTAATGTTTAACTTTAATTTTTTTTTTCTAAAGAAGAAAAAAAGAGCTGCCAAGTATCTCCAGTAATGAACTGTTTACCTTGGTAAAGACAGGCCAAATAACATTCCATTCTATTAATTATTTATATCATCCCTATCTATACCATCGAGACTCTTGCTTGCGATATTTAAACTGCAACTAGAAAAAAGGTTTGGATGATTCCTCTTTTGTCAGGGAACAAAACATTCAGCCTGAAAGGTTTCACAGGGGTATAAGCAGTTGGACAGTGGGTGGAGGGGAGGGGGGAGACACTGACAGGAGTATGAGCCTCCCAGCAAGGTGAAAGCTGAGAGTCACAGGAGAAGGATCAATACAGAGATGAAATTGAAGTAGGACAGAAAAACACCCCAGGGGTAGCTGCAAGGTAAGAGATGTAGAGAGAGGGTGTCACAGAGTAGGGAAGCCTGAGGCCATGGAATTATCTGATTCTATGATTTAGAAATGGAAGGGACCTGGAGAAATTGTCTAGTCCAGTGCCCTCCTTGTATAGAGGAGGAAAGGGGAGTCTAGAGAAGGGAGGTAGCTGGCCCAAAACCAAAGTCAGAACTTGAACCCAGGGCCAGTATCTCAATCTCAATGCTCTTCCTTTTATACCAAAAGTCTGGGTTTTAAGAGTTCTGAGGCATGACCAGTTCTGCCATTATTGTGTGAGTTTGGGTGAGTCTCTTCCTTCTCTGGCCTTGAGTTTTCTTGTCTGTAAAATGGGAACATTGGAATATTTGGTTAGTCTCCAAGGTCTCCCCCAGCACTATCTATGATTCCATCATTAGGGCCTTCATTATTGCCTGGACCCTTTCCTTTCCCTAGAGCAGAAGTTAAATGTATTCTTTGGGGAAAGGCAAGCAGGGTGCTATGACGGTTTTCAGTCCATGAAATATACCTGCCTTCATGAAATCCAAAGAATTAAAATCATAGATGCCCCAAAAGCAACATCATGAGTGTCAGTAGGCTATGGCACTTTAGTGATCATGACTTTTCCAAAACTGGAATGAAAGACCTGAGAATAGGAGGTGGGTCCATCATGTACCATGAAGGGTGGACACAGATGGACCATCTGAGTTTTCCTCTGGTAGCCCTGAAATTAAAAGACTGAAAAGCCCATCAACACTAAGGAGAGTTCCTCTATAGTGGATCTGTGACAGGATGAATAAGGGTGGCATTGTGGATAGAATGCTAAACTTGCTCTCATGAAAATGACTATGAATCCTGCCTCGGATACTTACTAGCTGTGTGATTCTGGGCAAATCATTAACCTCAGTTTCCTCATCTGCAAAATGGAGGTAATAATAGCCCCTCCCACCCAAGACTGAGGTAAGGATCAAATGTATTAACATATCTAAAGCACTATATCAATTCTAGCTATTATTATTATGATGATATGAAGGGCTGGTTATGAGCACGTTTTGATGAAAGTATCAGAATATAAACATACCTATGAACTTATGTGGACTGGACTGGAGGTTTGTTCATCTCAAAGATCTGCTCTAGAGTTCATCTGTGAGTGCTCTTTCCTTCCTCCTTAGAGTTTCTCTAGCCTATGTCCCAAGTACCCACACACATCCTAAGCATGTGCCCACTTACATTTCACAGTCACACAACCTGCAGCCCCTTAGTCAAAAAGCTGGCCAAAGGGAGAAAGATAACTTAAGACATCTTGGTCCAACAAGGACAGTGTTTTCTATTTATCAAAGCCTCCTGATGCCTGGTTTGGGAAACAGTGGGTTAGAGGGAAAGCTGCCCCAGGCAGGCATCAGCATCATCTGTTAATATTTGTTGAACGTCTGTGTGCCAGGCTCCCTGTTTGGTACTTGGCAAGGGTATACTGGGATGAATCATCAATCTCAAACATCATTAAACCTACTCTTCCCCCACTCCTACCCCCAGAGTACGGACGGTTGTACTAGGAGGAGCCTGGAAGGACATATTCCCTGACCCAAAGTTGATGGGGGAGGGGAGGGGCCAAGAAGCTTTAGAATTGGAAGTTACCTTGTAGATGATGCAGTCCAACATCTTTGCAGATGAGGGAAATAAGACTGTGGTAATTCCGTCAACAGCTACCCTGGGTAGCTGAAGACTTGAGGATATTGGGGTTGAGAGATGTGAATTTCTTCTCTAAATACTCTGTATTACATAGAAGCAATCAGTTCAACTAGCATTTCTAGAAAGCCTTATAAGTATTAAGGGGTCTCACAGATATTAGCTTACTTAATCTTTATATAGCCTTGTGAGACAGGCAGGACTAATATTAATGTACCCATATTACAGATGAGGAAACTGAGAAAAGAGATGATGTATAACTTCCAAGGTCATTCAGCCAGCAAATGGCAGAACCAGGGATAAATGGTTCTGCTGCTTACTAGTTACATGCCACTGGATAAGCCTCCACTCTTTGGAACTCAGTTTCCTCATCTATAAAATGGGTTCAAAGAGATGAGAAAATGTACTTCCCTCCCTTCCTTGCACAAGTCGGGGACTCTGTGTGTGGAACATTGCATACAACATGAGAACTGGTTGATATGTGGGTTAGTTTTGCTGAACTGATATTTTTCTTTCTGGTTTTTTTTTTCAATCTTTGGTACAAGGGATGGTTTACTGAATAGAAGACAATTATTAAAGAGAGACAGGGTGTCCCAAAAGACTTAAGCTTTAATAGTTTATTAGGAAATGAAAGTGATATTAAAAGATATCAACAAAAAAAATTGTGAGGGGAGGGTAAGGCTAGCTATCTTTAGGGTTTCTTTCAGCTGTAACCAGTCAGTCATCAAGCACTCATTAAGCATGTGCTCTGTGCTAGACAATGGATATGCAAAGAAAAGAAAGAACCCACAGTCCCTGTTCTCAGGGGGCATATTTCATTATTGTTTTCAGGTTTTTTTCAGTCGCATGACTCTTTGCAACTCCATTTTGGGGTTTTTGTGGCAGATACTGGAGTCTGCCATTTCCTTCTCCAGCTCATTTGACATATGAGGAAACTGAGGCTAAGAGGGTGAAGTGACTTGTCACACAACTAGGAAGTGTCTGAGGCTGGATTTGAAGCCAGGAAGGTGAATATTCTATCTCTATCCACTTGCCCACCTAGCATACATCTTCTTCCAATGAAGGAAATAAAAGAAAGAACATGTAGGTAGATACCTGATCACATGTGAGAGATATACAGAATCTATTAAGATAGTGTGCCTCTGGGAGGGTCTAGGGAAGCAGGAAAGGCCTCCTTCAGAATCTGGGTGTCAAGCTAAGTCCTGAAGGAAGCCAGGAAAATTAAGAATCCATGATGAGGGTACAGAGCATTCCTGGCATAGGGCCCAGCCTGTGTAAAGATGGAAAATGAAATGCTGTTTTTGAAGAATCACAACTAGGCCATAAATCCTACAATTCTAAAAATCCTTTCTTCACCATCCCTGCCCAGCATCCATCCAGCATCGTTATCTGCAGATCAGAAGACTGAGATCCGGGTCTTGTGACTCCTAGTCCAACCCAGCTCTGTGTCTCTGGAAAAATGAAGTATATATTTTGCTGTGGTTGCTTCTTATGATCATAGGTCTGGGTTTGGGTTTTAAAACCAGATGTGTTTGAGGCAGTGTGCCTTAAGGGAATCAGTGGAGTCCTTGGAATCAGCATTTGGTGAGAGTCACATAGCTGGGGGCAGTCTGAAGTAGGATTTGAACTCAGGCCTTCTAGAATCAAAGTCCAGCATTATATCCCCTGTATCTCCCATTGCTCAGTCATTTTTCAGTCACATTCAACTTTTCATGACCTCATTTAGGCTTTCTTGGCAGAGGTACTAGAGAAGTTTCCTTCTCTGGTTGTTTCTGTTGCGTTCAACTCTTCATGACCCCATTTGGGGTTTTCTTGGAAAAGACACTGGAGTGGTTTTTCTTCTTCCTCATCTAGCTCATTTGACAGATGAGGAAACTGAGGCAAACAGGATAAAGTCACTTGCCTGGAGTCACTCAGCTAGTAAGTGTCTGAGATCAGATTTGAATTCATGAAGATGAGTCTTTCTGGCCCCAGGTATACCCACTCTATTCACTGAGCCACCTAGCTGCCCATAATTATATACACAGATACATGAAGAATTTTAAGTACAGTACTATGTGGGACTTTAGGTCATATATGGAGAGCTAAAAAGGACCTCTAGTCAAAGCCCCCCTTATTTCAATCCCATGAGGCTCACTTGGGTTACCCAAGGTTACTCAGATAACAAGCATCAGAGGAAAGATTTGAACCTGGTCCCGTGATTTTTGAGCTAGTAATCCTTGTGAGGAACTCCACCACTGCCTCTTGACAGATAGGTGATGGGCTATGGATGTGAAACATTGCATATACTTTCAGACTTGGCTATTGTATTATTTGATTTTGCTTAACTGTTTCTGTCTTGTTACTGGGAAGTGAATTAATCAACCCATTAGCTTCAATTAGGTATCATTTGTGTGAAAGCCATTGAGGATGTAAGGATAAAAATGAAACAGTACCTGCCTACAAAGAGATAAGTTCATTCTATGGAGAGGTGAGAAGGGAAGGCACTCCAGGTATGGGGAACAGTCTCTGTAAAAGTATAGGCTCGGGAAATGGAATATTATGTGTGTGAGGAACAGCAAATATGTCAGCTTGTCTGAGACAGCTGGTGGCACAGTGGATAGAGCACTGGATCTGGAATCAGAAAGACCTGAATTCAAATCCAGCCTGAGCCACTTACCAACTGTGTGACCCTAAGCAATTCACTTAACTTGTTTGCCTCAGTTTCCTCAACTCTAAATTGGGGATCATAATAGCCTCTAGCTTTCAGAGCTATTATGATGATCAAATGAGATGATATTCATAAAAAAACACACATTGTAAAAAACTGACACACTGTAGGCATAATATAAATGCTTCCTTCCTTCCCCAAGAAGACATGAGAGGGAGTGACATGCAAAAAGGAAAGACAGTGTCTAAGAAAGGTAGACTGGAGTTAAATTGAGAAGTGTTTTAAATACATTACAAAGGAATCCCTATTTGTTCCTAGAGGTAATAGGAAGCCACTGGTATTTCTTGAGCACAGAAATGACATGGTAAGACCAATGTTCTGGGAATGAATACCATTTTGGCAGTTGTGTGGAGAGGAGAGAGAATAGGGAGACTGATTAGGAGCCTGTTGTTATAATCCAGGCAAGAGATAATAAAGGCATGAACTGAAGATGGTGGCCATGTGAGTAGAGAGAAGGGGATGGATGCAAGAGAAGTTGTAAAGACTTGGTAACTGATTAGATATGGGACAGGGGGATGAAGGAGATAGAGTTGAGGATAATTCGGAAATTTGTGAAAGTAGGTGACTGGAATATTGGTGATTCCCTCATCAGAAATAAGGAGTTCCACAGAGAAGTATATTAGGCGGGTAAAGATGATGAGTTTTGTTTTGGACATTTTGAGTTTGAAATGCTACAGGACATCTAGTTCAAAATGTCTGATAGTTAATGATAAAGAACTGGAGGAAAGGAAAGAAATTAGGGCTGGATATACAGATCTGGGTCATCCCATAGGTATGATAGTTGAAAGTTGGTTTTTTTGAGGGCGGAGCCAAGATGGTGGAGTAGAAAGACACACATACACATAGCTCCGAACCCACAACCCACAGAACGGCTGGAGGGGACCAACTCACGGTGAATTCTGCACCCAGAGGCCACGGAATATTGGAGCGAGGGAGATTTCTGTTCCGGAGAGACCTGAAAACCTCTCGCGGGGGGTCCTTCGCGCTGTGGACTGGGCGCCGGGACTGGGAGCTGAGTGCAGCCCTGCAGCGGCCGCGACACCCTGAGGAAAAGATCCGAGCGGGCTACGGAGACGGGATCTCCAGCGGCGGCACAAGCCCCCCCACCCACAGGTGATGAGGGTCGGTGAGAGAGTCTCTTTGGCAGGTCGAGAGGGGAGTCGGGTGCCCCCATGGCTCGGGCCCCCCCAGGAGATAGAAGCTGAGAGGCGGCTGCAGACAGGGGCTCCCCAAGCGGGCGGGAGCCTGGATACATTGTGGAAGGTCTATGCATAAACTCCCTGAGGGAACTGTGCCTGAGAGGTGGCCCTGCCCTGACCTGACCATCTGAACTTAATTCTCATACTGAATAGCAGCCCTGCCCCCGCCAAAAGCCCTAAGGCGTGAAGCAGCATTTGAATCTCAGTCCCCAAACGCTGGCTGGGAGGATCAGGAGGTGAGGTGGGTGTGAGGAGAATATTCAGAGGTCAAGCCACTGGCTGGGGAGAATGCCCAGAAAAGGGAAAAGAAATAAAACTATTGAAGGGTACTTTCTCGGAGAAAAGACACTTCCTCCCTTCCTTTCTGATGAGGAAGAACAATGCTTACCATCAGGCAAAGATACAGAAATCAAGGATTCTGTGCCCCAGCCCACCCAATGGGCTCAGGCCATGGAAGAGTTCAAAAAGAATTTTGAAAATCAAGTCAGAGTGGTGGAGGAAAAACTGGGAAGAGAAATGAGAGGGATGAAAGAGAAGCATGAAAAGCAGATCAGCTCCCTGCTAAAGGAGAACCAAAAAAATGTTGAAGAAATTAACACCTTGAAAACTAGCCTAACTCAATTGGCAAAAGAGGTTCAAAAGGCCAATGAGGAGAAGAATGCTTTCAAAAGCAGAATTAGCCAAATGGAAAAGGAGATTCAAAAGCTCACTGAAGAAAATAGATCTTTCAAAACTGGAATGGCACAGATGGACGCTAAGGACTTTATGAGAAAGACAGATATCACAGAACATAGCGAGAAGATTCGAAAAATGGAAGATAATGTGAAATATCTTATTGGAAAAACAACTGACCTGGAAAATAGAATCAGGAGAGACAATGTAAAAATTCTGGGACTACCTGAAAACCATGATCAAGAGAAGAGCCTAGACATCATCTTCCATGAAATTATCAAGGAAAACTGCCCTGAGATTCTAGAACCAGAGGGCAAAATAAATATTCAAGGAATCCGCAGAACACCGCCTGAAAGAGATCCAAAAAGAGAAACTCCTAGGAACATTGTGGCCAAATTCCAGAACTCCCAGGTGAAAGAGAAAATATTGCAAGCAGCTAGAAAGAAACAATTCAAGTATTGTGGAAATACAATCAGGATAACACAAGATCTAGCACCCTCTACATTAAGGGATCGAAGGGAATGGAATAGGATATTCCAGAAGTCAAAGGAACTAGGACTAAAACCAAGAATCACCTACCCAGCAAAACTGAGTATAATACTTCAGGAGAAAAAATGGTCTTTCAATGAAATAGAGGATTTTCAAATTTTCTTGATGAAAAGACCAGAGCTGAAAAGAAAATTTGACTTTCTAACACAAGAATGAAGAGAACCATGAAAAGGTGAACAGCAAAGAGAAGTCATAAGGGACTTACTAAAGTTGAACTGTTTACATTCCTACATGGAAAGACAATATTTGTAACTCTTGAAACATTTCAGTATCTGGGTACTGGGTGGGAGTACATACACACACATGCACACACGCACACATACATAGAGACAGAGTGCACAGAGTGAATTGAAGAGGATGGGATCATATCTTAAAAAAAAAATGAAATCAAGCAGTGAGAGAGAAATATTGGGAGGAGAAAGGGAGAAGTTGAATGGGGCAAATTATCTCTCATAAAAGAGGCAAGCAAAAGACTTATTAGTGGAGGGATAAAGAGGGGAGGCAAGAGAAAAACATGAAGTCTACTCTCATCACATTCCACGAAAGGAAAGAATAAAATGCACACTCATTTTGATAGGAAAACCTATCTCATAATACAGGAGAGTGGGGGACAGGGGCACAAGTAGGGTGGGGGGGAGGATGGAGGGGAGGGCATGGGGAGGAGAGTGCAATCCGAGGTTGACACTCATGGGGAGGGAAAGGATCATAAGAGAATAGAAGTAATGGGGGACAGGATAGGATGGAGGGAAATATAGTTAGTCCTATACAACACAACTAGTATGGAAATCATTTGCAAAACTACACAGATTTGGCCTATATTGAATTGCTTGTCTTCCAAGGGGAAGGGGTGGAGAGGGAGGGAGCTAAAGAAGTTGGAACTCAAAGTGTTAGGATCAAATGTAATGTTCTTACCACTGGGAAATAAGAAATACAGGTTAAGGGGTTAAGAAAACTATCTGGCCCTACAGGACAAAAGAGAAGACGGAGACAAGGGCAGGGAGGGAGGATAGAGGAGAGAGCAGATTGGTCACAGGGGCAACTAGAATGCTTGGGTTTGGGGGGGGGAGGGGATAAAAGGGGAGAAAATTTGTAACCCAAAATTTTGTGAAAATAAATGTTAAAAGTTAAATAAAAAAAAAGAAAGAAAGTTGTTTTTTTTGTTGTTTTGTTTTTAATAAAAGTACTCTGTGGAGTCAGGGAAAGGGACTGAGAGTAAAAGTTCATTATCAATCAGGAGATCAGGGGAAGCTTAATGGGAAAGGTAGCATGTGGCTTGTATTGGGCAGGGCTAATGCAATGAGCCCCAGGCCCCACACTCCCTCAAGACCCTCAATCCCAATGTGCCCATGGAGTAAGACAAAGTACCATGAAGAACACAGTCCCATTTTATACTACTGTTAGTTAATGTGTTTCTGAGGAAGTCTGTTGTGTGATCATAGACTTTTGGTTTTGAATCCATCTTGCAAGCGTGTGGGTGGAAGGGAGGGGAGTACTATTTGGGGCTGGTTTGGCACACCAAGTCTCATGGGAGAAGTTCACTGTATTGTCTGGGACTTCATGCTCGACAGAGATGGGAAGAAGCCACATGGGCTCGTGTTGCCCTAGAATTCCAGACAGGATATGATTAAAGCTCCCAGTGGGTGTGACATTCCATCAGCCCTAAGGGTACTATTGTTAGCTTTTTCCATATACAGTCTCTTCGCCACTCCAATTCCCTCCCCACTCCACCAAAAAAAAAAAAAAACACCTCCTTCATATTTTGTTGATTTTTTTTTCTATGTGTGTACAAATTCACAGTGTCAGTAGCTTAAAATTAGCATGTTGCCCAAAATGTAGGCATGACACAGAACTGTATGGGGGCATAATCATCTCAGTGATTTGGAGAACACAGACTACAATGCAATCTGTTCCTTGTATTAACGATTGATACTCATCCCTGTTATCTTCCTTTTAGAAGTCAGCTTTCCACTTCAGGAAAAAGCACATGATTACAGGTAACTTTGTACCTAGGCCCCTTTGCTAATGCCAATGACTTGGGAAGGTTCCCACCCACCTCCCCAAAACTGAAATGCCCCAGAACCAATTTAAGCCCCGAAGGACAAGAATAGCACCCACCTGATGGGCTAACCTTGTCACACCCAATCTTGACTCTATGTAGTTGTTAGTCATACTGGGAGAAGGATGAAGAGGGTTGGGGGGGAGGGTGTCTGTACAGTTGGAGGAAATGCTACCATCAGTACAATTACAGATTGATCAAAACATTGCAGAAGTTTTTATTGTGCTAATAATGAATTTAAGGCAATGCGTTAGAGTGGAAAATTGTCTGAAGGGTTGTTATATGGAAGAAGGATTAGTCAGAGTTGGGGAACCTGAAATGTTGACTCCACATGTGGCCCTCTAGGTCCTCAAGTGCGGTCCTTTGACTGAATCCAAACTTCACAGAATATGTTCCCTGCCCCGGTTACCTATTTTACTTGGCCTCTGAGGGCAGAATCAGGGTCAATGGGTGGACAGCACGAGAAGACAGATTTTGGTTCAATATAAAGATAAGATTATCACAGAGGTTAAGTGGCGTGCCCTGGCAATAGAATGAGCCTTTATAGTAGTGAGCTCCCTGTCTGGGGAGGTGGAGGCAAAATACCCTCTTCTTGGGATGTTTTGGAAGAAGTAAATGCTTTAAGCAAATGGTAAACTAGATGACCTCTGAAGTTCTTTCCAGCTCTAAGATTCCATGATTTTATGGTTTGAAGAAAGAATGCCAGGTTGCCAAGCCAAGTCACAACATTTCTATATGACTTTGAGCAAATAACTTACATTTTCTAAACCTCAGTGTTTCTTCACCTGTAAGACATAGAATAACTACAACACAACCACAGGGTTGTTGTGAGGATCAAAATGTGTTAATGTATATGAAAACACTCATGGGACAAAGGATTTAGAACTAGAAGCTACTTTAGTAATTATCTATTACCCAATCACAGAATCTCAGAGTTGGGAAAGGCCTAAGAGGATACTAATACTGTTCAGGAGTGTAATGGTGTCAGCTCATACTGACTTAGGAGAATCAATTATCAAATTTTCAGTCTGAGCATTTACACCTTAGAAATTTGCAAACATTACAAATCAGAACTTGATTTATTGTTTTATTGATTTTCTAGACTTAAGAAAGTAAATGGAAAATGTTAATAATGAAAATTAAACTTAAAAGTGTATAGTGCATTTTTAAAAATTTCTGTCAGTGCTCACACTGAAAATATAACAATTGTTTTTTAAGCTATCATGAGTCAAGTCAGCACACCACTGACTGCATCACAGAAATTTTAATATGTTGTTTCATCATTAGTACTTTCTCTCCATACTGGCTAGTTGTTTCTATGAGTTGTTCTTGGATTCACTCATTATTTAGGATTTCATTGTTGTCTCCATTTGGGTTAGTGGTTTTTGTTTGTTTGTTTGTTTGTGCTGTCTGAACTGATTACTATTTTTATTGTTATAGTCTACAAAGAATTGGTTTCTATTCCTTCTTTTTTTACATGTATTTGCAATATCTCTGTGCCCTAATATATGTTCACTTTTTATAAAAAGTTCCATCTGATGATGGAAAATATTTATGTACTTTACTTGTGTCATTTAGAAGACCCTGTAAGTTTTTAACTCTTAATTTCTCCAGCAATGTGTGCCAATCCGTCATTTCCCTTTTGTTTATCTTTCTGTTAGACTTATTCAAAACAGAGAGGGAGACATTGAAATCTCCTGCCACTATACTATATTACTGCATATGTCTTCTTATAGTTCTGTTCGTTTTACCTTTATAAATTTAGATGCTACTGCAATTGGAGCATATATTTAATATTGGTATTGGTTTACTGTCTATGTTTCCTTTTAGCATAATGTAGTTTCCTTGTTTATTCTTTTTATGATGTGAATGTTTGGTTTTGGCTTCATCTGATAGCATGCTTGTACCTCCTGTTTGTTCTGGGGGGTTTTTTGGACTTACAAATGCAAAGTAAATTTTTATTCCATATGTGTCTTTGTTTTTCAGATCTGTTTCTTGCAATTAGTCCAGTAAGAGATTGTGGGTTTTTGTTTTCTTATATATAATCTGTGATGTTTTCATTTTATTTGAATGTTTAATCCATTCATACTTAAAAGCTCTGAGAGCTATGTCTCTAATATTGGTCTCTTTTAAAATCAGGATATTCTCCCCCTCTTACTCTATAAACAAACTACTTTGCCTTCAGTTATTTTAGCGCTTTCTACTTTAAGGCAACTCTGTTCTCGCTGGCTCTCTTCCTATCATGTTTAAGCCCTTCTGTTTGTTACGTCTTTCCCTAACTTTGGAGTTTCGCTTATCTTATCCCTTCCTTTTCCTTTCTTGCTTTTATTTATTCCATTCTTCCTCCTTTTTTTGCTTCTCAATTAAGTAGTCAAGTAAAATGTCCCATCTCTTCCTCTTCAAATAGTTTTATTCTTTATTTTTTTAAAAAAATTATGTACTTTTTCTTAAAAATATCTTCTTTCCCTCATTCTCTTCATTATTTATCTTCCATGTCTTTCTATTTTAGACTTTTCTCTGTGATTCATGCTGTATGTACTTATATAGTCCTTTTTTAGTCTCTTTATTCCTCATGGAATTAAATTTTCTAAGGTACCTCTTTTGTGCACCCCTTCTAAAGCATTTCTAAGTTATTGTCTTGTCCTTTTGTCCCTTTTTTTCTATTGTGTCTCATGGTTAGAAATATGAATTCCTTCAGGTGAGACAGGATATTTCCCCATGATAGGAATTTTCCTATGTACCTGACTATGTAGTTCATTATTAACCTTTTCCCTTCCCCGTAGTTATTTTTCTTCCCCTTTACCATGAAATCTCTTCCCTGGGCTTACCCAGGAGCTCTGATTCTACTGAGTCAGGATGAGTGATTTCTCTAAGTACCAAAAAATTCTTCCAGATTACACCCATTATAAGGTTCACATCCTCCCTTTATATCATGTATCTCTTTAGGGAGCATTGCTCAGTGGTACTCCCTCCTACCACTGAATTAAGATTTTCCTCTCCCCCATTTCAGTCTCTCCCTTTGCCTCCACACCCATTCTCCTGTGCACTCTCTTTTTCCTGAGAGACTATAGAAGTTATTTTTCCTTCACTGTTAGCCTTTTACCTTAATTTGTATACATCACTTATTCCATTATCATCTTCTAACCTTCCCCCTTTTTATGTATCCTCTCATTCAGTAATTTAGTCCCATAAAAAATATGGATTCACTTGTAGATGGGATGTTACGAGGATTAGTTCATGATGATTCAGGCCTGCTTCTCCATCATCTCTTTTATTTGACTGCTACTTTCACCCTTGTATACTTGTAGAAAGAAATTTACTAATGATCTATCTATTGTTAGTTTGTTGGGGGGTTTTGGTTACTATGCTTACCTTTTTTATATTTCTATTGTGTGGGGTATTTTTTGTTCATGGCTGAGTTTCTTTCTAGGAATACTTCAAAAACCCTTTTTTATTATTTAATTATTTAATATGTACTGTTTAATTTAATTGTTTAATAGTTAGTCTCAGAGTTTTAGAGTATGTAACTTTGAGTTACATCTTGAGCTCCTTTGTCCTTTGGAACACATTCCATTTTTTCCTATGGTTTCTGACGGGTGCTTAACAGTCTTGTGTTATTCAAATTTCCTTTATCTTAGTTGCTTGAAGCATTTGTTGTTTGTCATGGATTGCTAAATTCAACTACTATGTGTCTTGGAGTTTGCAGCATACAATTTTTTTATGTTGGCACTTTGTTCTCTATGTTTAGGACTTGTAGGCTGTTTTCTTGCATTTTTTCTTAGATTATAATGTTCAGATTTTTGGTTTGTAGTGTTCTTCTTGGAGACCTATAATGTTCTATAAAATGTCTTTCTGAATCTTGCCTTCAGGATCAATATGTTTTGCTTGTATGGAAGTCATATTTTCTTTTAATGTTATTACTCTTTGTTTTTTCTTCTTCTAGACTGTTCTTCACTTCTGTGTATTTGCATTTCCAATCATTTATTCTCTTCTGTTTCTTTAGTGAGACTTACCACCTTGGATTCAAGTTGTTCTAGTCTGTGTTATTTCTGTCATAGAAGACATAAATTCTACTTTCACAATTTTTCTTTTTCTTTTCAACTATTCAGAATATTCTGCTGTTGTTTCATGCTCTCTCAAGAATCCACAGGGTCCTCTACTTCATCAGCTATCAGGTATCCAGGAGAAGGGTTGGTCCACAATGTCAAAAACTGTAGAGAGGTGATTAAACATGAAAACTGAGAAAAGGCTATCAGATTTAGCAATTAAGAGATCATTGGTAATCTAGGGGAGAGAAGAGTCAGTAGAGTAGTGGGGTTGGAAGTCTGATTACAAGAGAATAAGAAGTGAGTAGATATTGAAAAAATAGAAGCAGGGGGCAGATGGCTTTTTCTAACAATTTGACTATGAAAGGGAGGAGAGATATCAGGAAAGAGCTTGAGGTGATGACAAGGTCAAGAGAGGTTTTGTTTAGGTTTTTTTTAGTATATGGAAGATTTGGTGTGTTGCTGGTTGTTGTTGTTCGTCTTCTAAGAGGACCACAATGACATCACCATGATAAAGTGAAATTTCAAGTGAGCTTATCCACAGCATTCAAAACTTCTCCATTTGTTGTAACCAATGGTTCCACATATGGATGGTGTGGTGGCTGATGGAGCACCTGTGTTTTCTTAACTTTAATTATTAGGCCAAAATTAGCACAGGCAGCAGACAACTGATCCACACTTTGTTGCATCTCAGCTTCAGAGGTTGCATTGAGTGCACAATCATCTGCAAACAGAAAACCATGCACCAACACTACCTCCACTTTGGTCTTGGCTTGTAGCCTTTTCAAATTGAAGAACTTGCCATCAGTACAGTAGTTGACCTTGATGCCATGTTCACCCTCATTGAAATCATTTGTCAAGAGGGTTGAAAACATCATGCTAAAAAGCATGGGAGGAAGCACACAGCCCTGTTTCACTCCACTGGTGACTAGGAAGGCACAAGAACATTGTCCATTATCCAGAACCTGGGCAAACATGCCATCATGAAATCAACGTACAATATTGATGAACTTCTCTGGGCAACCAAATTTTGCCATAATTTTCCATAAGCCCTCACGACTAACAGTGTCAAAGACCTTGGTCAGATCTATAAACATTGTGTATAGACCTCTGTTCTGCTCTTGGCATTTCTCCTGAAGTTGTCAAGCAGCGAACACCATATTGACTGTTCCTCGGCCCTTTCTGAAGTCACACTGGCTCTCAGGTATATGACCATCTTCCAGGTGAAGGATCAGCCTATGAAGGATGACTCTAGCAAGAACTTTGCCAACAATGACTAAGAGAGAGATCCCCTTGTGATTGTCACAGGACAATCTATTCTCTTTACCCTTATAGAGATGGACAATGGAGGCATCCTTGAACTCTTGAGGGATAACCTCCTCTTGCCATATAACCTGGAAAATTTCAGTCAGCTTTTGTATGAGCAATGGTCCCCCTACCTTGTAAATCTCAGCTGGAATAGAATCAGCACTAAGTGCTTTGCCACATGAAAGGAGCCTAATGGCCCTCAAAACCTCTTCTTCATTTGGAAGTTCAGCTAAGGAGGGATTGACTTCAACCTGAGGTAAACGGTCAATGGCCTCAGCATTGATTGATGAGGGTCTGTTGAGAACACTGTGGAAGTCTTCAGCCCATCTCTCTAGGATCATGTCCTAATCACTAATCAATGTGACTCCATCAGCACTGGATAGTTGTGATGTGCTGTAGGTTTTTGGTCTATAAATAGCTTTCAGGGAATCATAAAAGCACTTTGGATTGTTACTATCAACATAAAATTGAATTTCACCTGCCTTTTTACTGAGCCAGGAATCCTGCAACTCTCTAAGCTTTGCTTGTGCTTTGCTTTTGATGGAATTAAATGTTGCCTTCTTAGAGGTAGATGAACTATCCTGCTGGTAAATCCTATGAAGTTCTTGTTTTTCATTTAGCAGCTTCTGAATTTCCCCATCATTTTCATCAATGTTTGTGAGTGTTCTGACCCAGATGAGCAAATGCAGTGCTGTATATCAAATCTCTGAAAGCTGCCCACTCCTTTTCTGATCCACTGTTGCCAACTGTGTTGGTTTAACTTTCCCTCCAAGTCAACAACAAACTGCTCACTCTCAGAGAAGAGCTCTAATTTGTTGACATTAATTCTTCTGGTAGTCATTTTGCCTTGGGGGTGACGCTTTTGATGAATGCCAATATTTAGCTTGGAAAGGATAAGTCTATGATCAGTCCAGCACCCTGCACCACACATTGCCTTTGTTACTCTCACAGCTTATCTGTCTCTTCTCCTTACAATCACATAGTCTATTAGATGCCAATGTTTGCTGCGTGAGTGCATCCATGAAGTTTTATAGGGTTTAGGTAAACAGAAGACAGTGTTGGTGATGAGAAGGTCATGCAATGCATAAGTCTTCAGCAGTAAATGACCACTGCTGTTGCTGTTTCCAACTCCATTCCTCCCTAGGACTCACTGCCAAGTCTGGTAGTCTGAGTCTATTCTAGCATTAAAGTCACCCAGAATTATAAGCTTATCCTCTTTTGGCACATTGATGATAAGGGTCTCTAGGTGTTCATAACACTTTTCTTTGATTCATCAGGGTTTGTCATGGTGGGAGCATAGGCACTGGGGGCGGAGCCAAGATGGCGGAGTAGAAAGATGCACATACACATAGCTCCGAACCCACAACCCATAGAACATCTGTAAAAAGTAACTCACGGTGAATTCTGGAGCAGCAGAGGCCACAGAACAGTGGAGCAAAGGAGATTTTTGTTCCAGAGGGACCTGCAAACCTCTCGCAAAAGGTCCGTCGCACTGCGGACGCGGAGCCCAGCCCAGCCCTGCCACGGCCCTGGCACCAAGAGGAGCAGATCCAAGCAGGCTTCAGGGACGGAATCTCCAGCAGCCGCGCGGGTCCCTCCACCCACAGGTGATGGGGGTTGGTGAGAAGGTCTCTTTGCTGGGTCAAGAGGGGAGTGGGGTGCCCCCATAACTCAGGCCCCCTCGGGAGGCAACAGCGGAGGCGGGAGCAGACCGGGGCTCCCCAAACAGGCAGGAGCCTGGATCCATTGTTGAAGGTCTCCGCATAAACCCCCTGAGGGAACTGAGCCCGTGAGGTGGCCCTGCCCCCACCTGAGCACCTGAACTTAATCTCACACTGAATAGCAGCCCTGCCCCCGCCCAAAGCCCTGAGGCTGGGAAGCAGCATTTGAATCTCAGACCCCAAGCACTGGCTGGGTGGATCTGGAGGCAAAGTGGGTGTGAGGAGAATATTCAGAGGTCAAGTCACTGGCTGGGAAAATGCCGAGAAAAGGGGAAAAAAACCAAGACTATAGAGGGTTACTTTCTTGGTGAACAGGTTTCTCCTCCCCTCCTTTCTGATGAGGAAGAGTGGTGCTCACCATCAGGGAAAGACACAGAAGTTAGCGCTTCTGTATCCCAGCCCTCTCAATGGGATCAGACCTGGGAAAAGCTCAAAAATGGCTCAGAAAATTTTGAAAATTATGTTAGAGGACTGGAGGAAAAACTGGAAAGAGCAATCAAAGACATGCAAGCAAAGTATGAACAGCAGATCAGCACCCTGCTAAAGGAGACCCAAAAAAATGCTGAAGAAAATAACACCCTGAAAAATAGGCTAACTCAATTGGCAAAAGAGGTTCAAGAAGCCAATGAGGAAAAGAATGCTTTCAAAAGCAGAATTAGCCAAATGGAAAAGGAGATTCAAAAGCTCACTGAAGAAAATAGTTCTTTCAAAATTAGAATGGAACAGATGGAGGCTAATGACTTTATGAGAAACCAAGAAATCACAAAACAAAACCAAAAGAATGAAAAAATGGAAGATAATGTGAAATATCTCATTGGAAAAACAACTGACCTGGAAAATAGATCCAGGAGAGACAATTTAAAAATTATGGGACTACCTGAAAGCCATGATCAAAAAAAGAGCCTAGGCATCATCTTTCATGAAATTATCAAGGAGCATAGGCACTGATGATGGTAGCATGGTGTTTTCATGTGAATGGCAATCACATTGTCATGAGTCTGTCACTCATTCCTTTTGCCAGGCATACCAGCTTGCTGATTAGATTAGATTTGATTGCAAAACCCATACCAGTGTCATGGAGCTCCCCTTCGCTGTGCCCACTCCAGAAAAAGGTGTATCCATCTCTAACTTCAGTAAGCTGACCTGCATTTGCCAACCTTGTTTCACTCAGGGCTACTATTTGGATGCGATACCTGTTGAGTTCTATAGAAGCAAGAGCAGTTCTTTCAGGTCTACTAGATTTTGTGTTATCTATTACTGTGTGTGTGGTCCATGTGCTGATGGTGAGTAGAATCATCTTTGCAGATGTTTTCACACATTTTGTACATTTTTTTGTGTTTTGACCACATAGTGTGATTCCCCATCTGCCATGGTAATGAGGCCAGGGTTGGGTAAGCAGACAAGGTTTAGGGCACCTTTTTTAGCCCCCTTCCTCATACCAGGAGGTGAGCAGTGCAATCATTAAAAGGTTTCTCAGACACCCAGGGGGCTGCCGAATCCCACTACTGCTTCTAGTAAGAAAGGACCCTATTGCTTGATCTGCCTGTGAGCAGGGTTGTGACTACGGCTCCCAGTATATCCACACCTACTGCTTCATCACTTGTCTGTCACCACAGGACTTTGAGGCATAATAGTGAAATGGTATGAGTGATGTCTTTTGATTTATGCATAAATTGGATTTAAGCAAGGCAGAGTTGCACAAAGTTGTCAGCCTCACTCTCTCCTCCAGAATCATCATAGTCCAGTGGCAGGACAGAGTCAAGATGGCTGGCGATGGCTCAGGATACAGTGGATGACCTTGGTGTCTTCGATGTCTAACCAAGCTCTAAGTGCTCCACATTGCCTGCTTCATCTGCCTTCATGGCCATTGGAACAAATTGTTCTCATCCGCCCATTCCACCAGGTGAAGTCTTCACATGCTTGAGGTAGACACCCCACTAACTCACCAATGGGTTTGAGACCCCTTGGTTATCCTCAACCTGGTGTGGCCTGTCTGCCCAAATGATTTGCCTGGATGTGGCCGTTGCACATGCTACAGCTTCTTGGAGCCACAAGTGAGAGGTGGGTGGAACATGTGGACACTAAAGGTGGAAAAAGCCCCAAAATGGACTTGGCAACCATCACACCAAAGGTACTGTTCCTCCCTGAACACACCCTACAGTAAGTACTGTAAGTAGGCAGTAAGGAAAGAGCCAATACGTAAAGAGAAATACACACATATCAAAGGGACAAACTTCTGGAAGAAATGGAAAGAAAAGAAATGGGTTCAAGAACAAAAGTAGAAGGGCTATCTTGGTGTAGAGAAAGGTGACTTCTTTCTTAGAAACTGAAGTAAAGGAGGAAAGATGTGAAAGGTTTATGGAATATGGAATAAGAGAAAAGAGGGAATTGATGGCAGCTAACTTCTAGTTTCTCAGTAAAGGAAGATGGTTTATTAATTTCTTTCCTAAAATATAAGACCTAGAATTGAACATTATACTTGTGATATGATATGATCAGACCTGAATACAGAGGTACTGTCATCTCTTTAGTATTGAACACTTACACACTTTTAAATTAGTCTGTTTCCTTTAGCTTTTTTCACAATCATATCACACCATTGATTTATATTAAGTTTGCACTCTACTAAAAAAAACTCCAATTGTTTTTCAAACTGTTATCTAGCTAGTTCTTGTGAAGTTGACTTTTTTAATCCAAGGGTAAGACTTTATGTTGAATTCTATCATATGAACAGCAACATGGTGAAGGGATGGGGAAGAAACCTAGCCTTGTAGTAGTCAGGACAACCTTGATTCAAATCCCACTGCTGAAGTACTTGGGGAATGACCCTAGACCAGTTACTTTACCTCACAGCTTCCCCAGGCAATAGACTACAAAATGCAAAATAGTGGATAATCCTCATCGAGAAGAGGCAAATTCCTTTTCTGAGAGCTCCCTACACTAACAAAATCTGAACCCCACCCCCAAATATAATCTCATCAAATTTATCCCAGTGCACTTTCTTGTTAAAGATCATTTTGGAACCTGAATTTATCATACACCACATTATATTTTTCTCCCAGTTCTGAGAAATCTGAAAATTTGATAAATATACTACCTATGCCTTTAACCAAAGCATTGAAAAAATTGTTTAATTTGACCTGCCAAGTAGATCCCTAGGGCACTGGAGAACTTCTTTCCAAGTTGACGTTGACCCATTAATGATTACTGTGATTCTAGGATCTAGTCTATCCCTTCCTTTTTTATAGATGAGGAAACTGAGGCTCAGAGATTTCCTCAACAAGGTAGTCAGCAGCAGGGCCCAAATCTCAAATCTAATGTCAAGACAATACCACACTTGCTCCAACCCAACTCCATTTTATTACATTTCATTCTTTGTCCCCAGGGACCATGACAATTTCTCTGGGTTCTTGGGCTTTGGAATATATTTGGTCACTCTTTGAGTGATTCCTTCTAGGTCTAACAGAGAAGAAAAAAGTCACTTTGGTTCAACTAATCACAACTCTCTCCACGTGCTTGGAGTTCAGATTTTCCAGCTGTTCTCTTGTACAACCTAAATGAAAAAGATATTTGAAGTGTTTATATCTGAATAGGCTGGAGAATTATTTTCAGCAAAACAGGAAGAAACCACAAAAGAGGTTGCTGACAGAATTTCCAAAGCATCCTACGATGGGTCCTATGGGATTCTCCATTTCCTGCTTCCCTCAGTGTCTCAGAGGAACATTAAGACTGGAGACAACTGGAGCTACTTGTAGTGCAATAGAAGACTTTGCTTCTTCAACCTCATTATATATTTTTATTTTACCAAACTCATAGAATCTTTAGCGTGGAAGGAGTCTCAAGAGTTCATTCAGTTCAGCTTTTTTTTATCTATGGATAAATCAAGGAAATAAATTCAAGGAAATCTATAAATAAATCAATAAAAATTATAGTTACTAGCAAATAACAGCACTATGGCGTAGGGAGTAGAGAAAAGCACTGGTCTTTGAGTCAGGGTAGATGAGTTCAAATCCCACTTCTGATACTTAATAATTGTGTAATTTTGGGAAATTCCCTTAAACTATGTGTAGGTTAAAAAAAATACTTAATTCAAGAAGGGAGAGATGTGATTTTATAACAGTTGGTGTGAAAAAGACCTAGGTTGGGAGGGGCAGTTAGTGAAAATTAACATGGATTTGTCACTGGGCTCCCCCTGACCTGACCAGAGGGATCAATGGATTAACTAGGAATTTCTGGTCATACATGCCCTTTTAGTAAGAAGCTATCATGCGTCACTGGAAGTGGCCACCAAAAGGAGCCAAAGTTCAGACTGAGCTACATGAAAGTTCCATGGAATGACCCCTGCAAGCCCTAGTCCAGCATATCAGAGTGTCACTCTTAATTACCCCATTACACTCAAAGTCAGCCAAAAATGTGACATTTGCAGCCAAAAACAAAGAGAAAAATAAAATGTGACCTTAGGCTGCCTTGAGAGAGAACTGTGGAATCCAGAAGGGAATGAATGAAAGGACAAAAAAAATCAATGAAAGAATAAATAAAAAGCATTAAGTACTTAGAATGTTTCAGGCACTGTGCTAAGTGCTGAGTATAGACACACAAAAAATAAGATAGTCCCCACTCTCAAGGAGTTTATTTCTAATAGGAGAAGAACCAACACCTATATGGAGTGGTGGATAGCAAAGGGGTGTTTTGACCTAGGAAGTCAGAGGTGTGATAAGTGGAATCAGATGGCAATGGATTAGTGCATCCTTTCCAGTAATGATAATGATAATGTTGATTTAATTAGTGTTCCTAAGGCAAGAGATGGAAAGATTTAAAGGAAGGAAGACAATCATCAGAGCGCAATATCATGGGTCTGGGTATCCTAGATATAGTGAATTCTTGCTAATGGGGACACAGGTCCTCAGGGAGAGAGTAGGAGTACAGGACCGGAGGTGAAGGCAAAAGGGAGAAATATTGCAGGAAGAAAGCCCTAATGGGAAGGAGAGAGTGTGGAAAGAGAGAGAGGAGGAAAGGAAAAGAAAGGCAGAGAAAAGGGAAAGGCAGAAATAAAGGAGAGGAAGGAGAGGAAGAATGAGAGAGGTAGAGGCAAAAGGAAGAAGAGCAATAAAGGATAGAAAGAAAGGAGGAGGAGATGAAAGAGAGTGGAGAAAGGAAGAGAGAAGGTGAATCGTGGTCAAAGGAGTTTAGGATTTGAACTTATTCTATTGAACTTGTTTTAATTTTGTGAACTTGGATTATGTCATTGGGCCTCATTTTCCTCATCTGTAAAATGAAGGCATTGGAATCTAAGGTTTGTTCTCGTTCTAACTCCTGTGAGATTTAATAAGACTACCAAAAAAACTCATTAGATGATCAGGGATAAAAGCCGAGAGCTATAAGATTTGAAGTTATCATTTACAACACTTCTTGCTGAGGAGTCGTCATTGTTAACTCAGTCACCCTATCGCATGTCTTTCCATTACCCCCTGGATCACACACAATTTTGATACTTTAAAGGTTTCAGCTTTTCTGAATGTGAAACAGTGCTGGAGCTATGAACCTGTAACTGGGAAGATCTGAGTATAGCTCTGGCCTTGGACATTTACTGTGTGAACCTGGGTAAGTCACTTAACCTAGGTGTGCCTCAGTTTCCTCATCTGTAAAAGGGGGATCATAATAGCCCATACATCTCAGGGTGGTTGTGAAGATTTAATAAGACCACAGTAAAGTGCTTAACAGTACCTGGCACATAGTAGGCACTTCATAAGTGCTTATTCCCTTCCCTTTTTTGATGTGAAGTTATATGATACTGTAATGGGGGCATGTCTTTGCCATAGTGACAGGAATACTGGAAGGAGATGTCGACTTTGCTCCTTTCCCTCCAGTATTTCTAGCATCTTCTTACAAGGCAATTTTGAGAGGCTCCCCCACCCCACACCTCCCCCACACACACCCAAGGCTCTTTTTTGTAACATCTGACTGGTTTCTTTCTAGCTCTTGTCTAGGTATCTTCAATTCCCTAGCCCGCGTCAACTAACATAGAAAATGGGCATCTAGGTGGTTCAATGGATTCTGGACTTGGGAATTCAAATCCCACCTCGTAAACTTTATCGGCTGTGTAACTCTTGGCAAATCACTTAAGCTCTCAGCCTCAATTTTCTCTTCTTTAAAATGGAAATAATAATAATAGCACCTACCTCCCAAGGTTGTTGTGAGAATTAAATGAATTAACATATACGAAGTAGTTTGCAAACTTTAAAATAATATGTAAACGATCACTATTATTATTATTAGATACTACCACGAATGTAAAAATGATTCATTGATGACCCTTTCCAGAATCACAAAAAGGTCACATCTGAAATCATAGACAGTCAAAAAAAAAGAAGTTCTCCCTTACCTTGGGACCTGCCGGTCTGCAGATCTCCACAACTCAATAACCATGAAGCCACAAATTCTTGATCTGTTCCTAAACATCATGGATCTATGCTTTGCTGCTCCTTGACTTCGCCTCCCACAGTTCGTTGGCCTAGTGCAGGGATTCTGTCATGGTCCAGGAACTCCCTCACCACTCTGCCTGGCATCTACTGATGCTGGGGCTTGGAGGCACCATTCCTTTCTGCTTCCTGCTTACTTCTGCATCTTACCATGACAGAAGTCAGCTGCACTCTGTTTCCAAAGCTGCTGCCTCTTTCCTGCCACTATCACCCCTGCCATGGAAAGTGCTCCTTTGGAATGAAGCCACTGAGGCCAACATGTCTCAAGGCTAACCCCAGCTTTGTTGCTAATCAGTCTTACAACCGTACTGCCTGGAACACAAAAGGACCACTCAAAATGTTTTCAAGACCTCCTAAATTGCCGTTCACAACATTCCTCTCTGGACTCTACTTCTGACTCTCCAGACTTCTTTTTCCACCATCATCCAGAAGCCTCTTCTTTGGATAGCTCAGTTTCACTGAGACCTCCATTAGGAGGCTGCCAAAGTCAGTAATATTTATTCCTTCATTCCTCTTTCATTTTCTCTTCCCTCTGACCCTGCTTTTCTACTTGCTTTTATTTGTCATCTTTCCCCATCAGTATGTAAGCTCCCTGCAGTCAAAGACTGGATTTCTTTTGGCTTGCATGGTAATTGCATTTGTTTGCATTGGTAATATTTTGGTAATACAAATGCTTGGTATAATCCCTGAAACATAGTAAGTACTTAATAAATGTTTGTTGACTTGAGAAGGTCCCTATCCCTTCCCCTTAGTTGAGTTGTATGACTGAATTCCATTCACTTTATCCCTGTCTCAGGGTGTTCAAAGTGTGCCAACCCCTGCCACCCCAAGGTGTCACCTCCTCCTATGGCTATAGATGTAAACACCTGTACTTCTCTTCATCAGTCTTTACAAATCTCACCATTCCCTTGTCCTGAACTAGTGCTATGCAAATTCTCTTGACATTCTGATCAAGAAGGCATTGGAAACACTGAGTGAGGAAGGGAAAAGCCGGTGGTTGCCACCAACATTCCAGACATTACTACAATGGTCAATGCCATTATATGCTGAAGGACCACCTTAATGAATGTCATAGGGGGATATTATTCATCCGTCTCTCTTTTTCTATGTGAATCATTAGGTTGATATCTCTTAAGTGGTCATAGATCTCACTGAGAATGTACTGAGATATTTTGGGACTGTTGCAATTAGCATAATGTCACTTACAAACAGGAGCATCTGGACAAACTTGTCATCTATAGAGAATCCCTCCTCCAGTTGGATTTTGAGACTTCCACAATGACAGTAGCAAACACCTTTGATGAGCCTATGTTGCCACGGTTTATGTTTCCCTTGATATGAGGATGGATGATGGGGGCTAGGGACTAGCCTTGTGTTTTCATTGTTATCCAGAGGAGGAAATCCCCTCCATCAGAACAGGTCAGCACCTTCTCTGGAACTTGAGTTCTAGAGAATTTCCTGCAGCATGAAGAGATTAAGTGAACTACTCAGGGTACCACAACTAGTATGTGTTCAAGACAGAACCCATATGAAGAGAACCACTGAAAAGTTATTGTTGTAGTTGTACCTATTACTGAATCTTAGATGATTTTTATATGTGCATGGGAGACAATTTGTAGGAGAAAGGGAAGCAGTGGATAGAGTGCCAGGTTCAGAGTAAGGAAGATCGAGTTCAAATCTATCCTCAGACACTTACTATGTGACACCGGACAAGTCACTCCCATTTGGCTCAGTCTCCTCATCTGTAAAATGGGGATCATAACAGCACCTACCTTTCACAGTTGTCAGGACAGTATAATAATTGTAAAGTGCTTTTTAGCACAGTGCCTGGCACATATTAAGTGCTACATAAATGTCAGCTATTATTATAAAGGCAGCCAGGTGGCACAGTAGAGTGCCAGGCCTGAAATCAGGAAAATTCCTCTTCCTGAGTTCAAATCTGGTCTCAGATACTCACTTAGCTTTGTGACCCTGGGCAAGCCACTTAATCCAGTTTGCCTCAGTTTCCTCACCTTTAAAATGAGCTGGAGGAATTCAAGCAGCTTCTCTTCAGTCACTGGAAGTGGATGAGAACTCCAAATCAGAGAAAGATGGCCTTGATAAGTGACAAAGCACCAGTGGAAACTTTTTTGGCTGAAGAAACCATAGCACTGGTTGTCAAAATGGAGGGATTTATATATTTCTTTAACAAGATGGAAAATGAGATGATAAGAAAGGCAAAGATTCACTTCAATATAATGTTGTGGGTGCTTAGGGACATCAGGAAATGCCAAATGAAGATATCTCAGATCAGAGGGATGACTCAGGATTTGAAAAATCTAACAAGAGTGTTTTGTTTCAATAAGTGTGCCATATGTAAAGAAACTGGGTACTGCTGGACCCAAGTCAAACTTAAGATAGCATTGGTCAGGAGAAATAAGAACTTGGTTCAAGATATGGGAGAACTGGTCAAGAAGGCTATGAAGGAGGCGGCTTTTAGGAGTTTGTGGGCAGCAGCCCAGAGATCAAAGGATACTGAGGTAAAAGAAGTCAGTGAGTTGAAGTATGTTTCTTTGAATCTGGCTGAAAGCTAGTGGACATTATTAGAGAAGTGTATGGGGTTGGCAAGGGTTAGAATATTGGCAGTAAAAAAAGTTCCCGAAAATGATTAAGAAGAAAGAGAAGTGGGAAAATCTATTGATGAAACTTTTCCTTCAGGCTCCTATGGCAGCCCAATTCGGCAAGATGATTCCAGAGAAGGGGCATTGAGGTTAAAAACATGGAGATTGAGAAGATGGTGATGATTCACTGAAGATATCAGAAAGAAACTGTCTGCCATGAGGCCCTGAAAGAATGTGAGGCCATGAATCTCCTGGCCAGGGAATCAAGGTAGATCTCAGAAATTATCCTTCCAGAGTTCTATCCCCTAGAAAAAGTGGAAAACTGACTGCTTCGAGATCCACCCTGGCCATGAACATGTTTTGCCTGTACCTCGCAGGGCTACCCCTGTAGAGATACAGTGTGATGCCCTTAAAAGTTCCCTAGCTTCTTCCTTGGCTTTTCCAGTTAGCCAAACATCTGAAATATTTGATTAGATGTAGACAAGTGCTGAGAGGTATCTCAACAATAGTATCTGTTACCCACAAAAAATCCTCAAAAAAGACAAATCTTTGGGTTCCTCTTTTCAGTTTTTAAAACTGAGGCATTTTTCATGAGGATCTTAAAATACTGAAAAGCAGTTTAAGAAGCTCTGTTTTGGGTTTGTTTTGTTTTTTGGCAGGAAGGGGGGGAGGGGAAATAAAAGTTTTTTCTTCTTCTAAAAAATAAAAACCATTAAGCAGCTGAAAAAGAAATGAGCTGGAGAAGGAAATGACAAACCATTCCAGTTTCTTGGCCAAAAAAACCCCAAATGGGGTCACAAAGAGTCAGATACAACTGAACAACAAAAACAAATTAATATTATAATTATGAATTAGTATTATGACTATTATTATTTTTCTCTACCAAACCAAAAATTTCTAAAAATATGTGGTTATTGTTTTGTGTTTCTTTTTTTTTAAGTCTTGTTTACTAGGACGTAGGATAAAAAAGAGAAGATAGTTTTATTATATATTGATTTTATTTTTTTAAAAGCGCTTGTCCTCCAGGGTCCACAGCTACAAATGCTATATAGCATTGAGCCCATTGGAAGTCGAATTAACGTATGATCCTGACCGTAATACAGTAGTTCTGTGCTCTACTGTATGGAAATAGGCTCTTGAATTTTATTTTTCAGTTCTCTGTACATGTCAGTGAATCTCAGTAGACCTTGAAACCAGTCCATAAATGGACATTTTCAAAACGTGCTTCTTCAAAGTGTGTTGAGATCTTTGGATGAGAACTGCAAGATACGGTTTGCTTTTTTCAGATCCATCTCAAAATGCCTTCCAAATGCAGCAGAATTCAGTGTCGCTGCACATAAAAGGCTTGTGCTTCTCCTCAGCTTAAAACTCAGAGCTCTGCCTCTGTTCTGTTGATCATTATTTTATTTGGCTTTAAAGCTACAGTGTAGCCCAAAATAATGATGGTAGTGATGATGATTTCAATCAATTAATATTTATCAAGGACTGTTTCAGCAACAGGGTAAATGCGTCAGCACCATGGAATGAAGTGAGCTCATTTTGATGCTGATGGCAATGTTGTATACGATTTGGAGACACTGTTACCTAATTCATAACAGTGAGGAGGGTCAGCCCAGCAAAGTGGCTAGAGTGTGGATGCTGGGATTCAGGGAAACCTGGATTTAAAAATCTCACTTCTAACCGTTACTGTTGGGAAAGCTAGGTGGCTCAGTGGATAGAGTGCCAGGCCTGGAGACAGGAAGATTCATTTTTCTGAGTTCAAATCTGGCATCAGACACTTACTAGCTGTGTGACCCTGGGCAAATCACTTAACTCTGTTTGCTTCAGTTTCCTCATCTGTCATATGAGTTGGAGAAGGAAATGACAAACCACTCCAGCATCTTTGCCAAGAAAACCCCAAATGGGGTCAGGAAGATGGATGTGACTAAAAAGAACAGCCCTTAGTATCTAAGTGATCGAGTTACTTAAGTTCCTTCAACTTCATTTCTCTTAATAATAGCTGTTACAGCTACTTCATAGGGTTATTAGGTATATGTATGCCTACAAATGTATGTATACCTTAAAGCACTTTATGGATGTTATTAATAATAGGAATCATACTTTTCTTATTCAAGGAAAGGACAATGGTCTTATATCTAGTAGACTTTGGTCCCAGACCTGTTTCTACCACTAATTAGCTGTATGACTTTGAGGCAAGTCACTTCAGCTACCCAGGCTCCAATTGCCTCCTCTAAAATAATTATAATAGCCAGGATTTATATAACATTTTAAGGTTCGTAAAGTACTTTACATAAATTATCTCATCTGATCCTCCCAAATCTGATGTTGTTACTCAGTTGTCTCAGTCATATCCCTTCATGACCCCATTTGGGGTTTTCTTGGCAGAGATACCAAAGTGGCTTGCCATTCTTTCTCTAGATTATTTTACAGATAAGGAAACTGAGGCAAACAGGGTTAAGTGATTGACCCAAGGCCATACAGCTATTAAGTCTGAGGCTACATTTGAATTCAGGTCTTCCTGATTCTAGGTCTGGCACTCTATCTACTGTGAAATCTAGCTGCTCACAATCCTGACGGTTAGGAACTATTGCTCTCTCCCTTATATAGATGAGGAGGAACCTGACACAGACAGTGGTTAAGTGAGTAGTTCAGGGGTTACACAGCTGACGATGGATTTGAAGTCAGGTCTTCCTGACTCCATGTCCAGCATTCCACCCACTGCACCATTTAGTTTCATTATAAAATAAGTGGAGCTTTGGTATAAAGCTGATACCAAAATGAAGGTCTAATTCTAAAATACTATGATAATTAACATTTACGTAGCACTTTAAGTTTTGCAAAGTGTTTTCTATACATATCATATTATCTTCACAACCCCATGCAGTAGGAAACTAAAAATCCTATTACTTCTATGTTACAGATAAAGAAACTGAGGTTTAGCAAGGTTCAGTGATTTGCCTTGGTCACACAAGCTATTAAGTGGTGAGACTTGGGATTCACACAGAATCTCCTGACTCCATGTCCAGTATTTCTTCTATTTTCCCATGCTACCTCTCCCTCCTTCAAACCCAGAGAAGCAATTGACTTTTACCTATCAAATGGTGGTTATGGAATTCTCCTTCATTAGTTTTCTTTGCATACATTCCTTATTTCCCTTACTAGATAGAAAGCTTCCTGAGGTTCCTTAAAGTGCTTAGCACACAGTGACTGAAACATAGCAGTCATTTAGTAAAGGTTTCTAATGTGCAGCTTTAAAATATTATGGAGACTTGCCACCGATTCCCCCAACCTGAAGTGCTTTCTTCAACTTACACAACACTGTATCAGGGAGTGGGGACATTTAGAATCAGACAGGGAAACCTGAGCTCGTATCCATACCAACTTTGAAAGACTTGAGAACAATGATCAATTAAATGACCAACTGTAATTCCAGAAGACAGAGAATGAAGCAAACTGCTGACCTCTTGACAGAGGACACCTGGACTCAAGGATGAGACATACATTTTTGTACAACAGCGGAATTTATTGTGCTTGACTATATTTGTTTAAAGGCTTTTTTTCTTTTATCCTTCTTAATTGGGGAGGAGGGAAGGAGACTGAATCAAGATCACTGGACAATAAATGCTTGTGACTGAAAAAAATGTAATGTAAAAATGTAAAATTTTTTTAAATGAGGGGGTTGGAGTAGATGGTTTCTAAGATAACTTCCAGTCCTAAGTCTATGATCCTATGAACAAATAGATTAGAGAGTTTATACTGCTATTTCTAAGGATCATGTGCAAAAGCTTTCAATGACTTGCCAATGTCTCTTGGATAACCTATTAAACTCTTTGGCCTGGCATTTATGGTCATCCAAAAACTGGCTTCAACCTACCTTTTCCATCCATATTTTATATTATTCCCTTGTATATGAAATTAAGTAGGATTTTGCCTTTTTAGAACTCTAACCTCTCCCTACACCTGAGAACCATATGTTAGGGCCCATTCTACTCCTGGACAAAATGCCTGCCTGCCCACCTCATACACATATCAAGTACTGAACAAAAGACCTTTAGTGAATGTAAATCTGTTCATTGTAGTCTGGAAACTGGTTCAGGAGAATTAAGAGACAAATCAAATTCAAGTCTTGAATAAGTTTTGTTCTTTTCTAATTTTTAATTTTTATTGATATTTTTGGGGTTTTTTTGATCACTAAACATTCTCCTAGGATCCAGCATCTTCATTCTCTGTGTGTGCTCATGCCCACCCGTGCACGTCAGCAGCCAAGACCATGAAGAGCAAGGCTCCTATGTCTGTAAGAGCAGGCCCAAAGTCAGCCGTAAAATGAGTCACTGCTTTTCCATTTCTCTTCTTCTCTCCGTTATCCTTTCAGTCAATTATAATGCTCAAAAACCTCAGATCTGGAAGCAGAATTAATAGATAACAACTTGCTTCCTCTACCAAACACCACCCTAGAATCCTCCCAAAAGTGAAGATACTTCTCTCATCTATGGAAGAAATGAGATTTGTCCTGTACAAAAGGGAAAGCTGGGAAGTCATCTTTGGAAGTCCCACTACTCCCACAATATGGATGCTGATTAGGAGAAATGCAGGACCAGCCTTTCCCCGCCTCCAAACCCCTACTCTTTATCCCCACTTACTCACTCTACCCATCCAGCTCTCCTGAGACTTTGGTCCGCTGGGAGGAATAGCCTTTAATAAATCACATCTGAACACATTGTCTCATTTGTGGATTTTGCCCTTTTCCCTTCTCTATTACAAATGGCTGCTTTACGTATCACATAATTTAATCTTTTAATGCTTTTTTTTAATCAGTCATTAGAGAGATTTCACCAAATTTCATCAAAAAGGAATTCAAATAGGTAGTAGAAAATGATCAAGTTTTCTCATTTCAAAATTCCTAGAATTCACCAAAAAGTTCTCATTCCATCTGTTGTAGTGAGTGGCCCTAATTTATATTCCTTTCTTATATACTGTCCCACACCCAGGAGCTCTCTCTGCCCTCACCGCTTGTGGGTTGGGGGTTAGGAAGAAAAGGGTCACCTGCTCAGACATTTCCACCAGCTTTGTAAGAGTTGGATATAAAGTAGATGCCCATAGGCTGAGGTATGGCTAAGCAAACTGCCATATGGAAATAGAAAGGCATGTCACTATGTTATTTTAAAAAATGAAGAATACCAAGAAGACTGGAAATGTCTTCACAAACTGATGCTGAGTGAAATCGGTAGAGCCAAGAAACTGCTATACAAGACAACAACAACAGTACTAACATTTATACAGCACTTTTAAGTTTGCAAAGCACTTTACAAATAGCATCTCCTTTTGTCCTTACCATAATCCTGTAAGGTAGGTGGTATTATCATGGTCATTTTATAGATGAGGAAATCAAGGAAAAACTTGCCTAAGGGCAACTTGCCCAGGGTCACACAGTGTCTAAGGCAGGGTTTCAAACTCAGGTCATCCTGACTCCAGGCACAGGACTATCTACTGTGCCAACCTAGCTGCTTTTGTAATAACGTAAATGGGGAAAACAATCACACACCAAAAAAGTGAATGTTACAAAATTATAAAGAACAAACATGATTCCACATGTCCCCAAAGCCTAGAAGGTACTCCTTCCTCACTTTCCCCTCTTAGAATCCCTCTATTTCTTCAAAGCTAAGCTTGGGTGCCACCATTTATATGAGAACTTTCCTGATTGCCTAGTTGTTAATGCTTCCTTCCTCCCTCCAAAAAAATTACCTTATATATTCACCATATATATACATATATGGTATATATTTACATGTGAATATTTTTAATTACCATGTACTTCATATATGGTGTATATGCACTTTTATATGTGACTATCTTAAAATTGTATTTAACATATAAAGTATGCATATATTTATATTTCAAAATTACTATTTATTTGCATTATATTTTAACATTCCTTTATGCTTAAAGTGGAGTGAAGTGAGATATGAAAGAGAGGCTCTTGAAATCAACTGGGGATGAGGTGAAGAGGGTCTGAACCAATGTGATGACTGAATAGGTACAGAAAAGGAGATTTATAAAAGATGTCTTGTGTAGGCAGATATAAGAAAGTTTGGCAAGAGATTGTTTACCATGGACTGAGGATTCACTGACCTCATGGGAGCTCCTATGATTAATGTCATGTCTGGCACTGACAGCCCTGCTCAACCTGGATTCATCCCACATTTCCAGTTTTATTACACCTTACTTTTCTTCCTGCACACCACAGTCCAGCCAAACTGGCCTTCTTATCATCTCCCACTTAATATACATAATATATGCACGTAGTCATATACTATATGACTATTTTAAAATTACTTTATACTTACTTTATAGGAATATAACATATATATATATACATACATACTGTATTTACTTACATGTGAACATATTGTTCTCCCAGACACATAAGCTCCCTGAAGGCAGTGCTTTTTAATTTTGTTTTTATTCATAGTACTTAGCACAGAGTCTTGAACAGAAAGTATTTAATAAATGCTTTTTGATTGATTGGAAACAACCAAACCATAGAATTCCTCAGGACCTGATGATGCATTAAGTCAGTCTAACTCATTCTTTTTAAAGGTGAAGGAATAAAGGTCTGAAGAGGGAGAATTCCCACAAGAATTCACATCTACTGACCTACTGGTCCAACACTTTTCTCACTATCCTATAGTTACTACACTGTGCTTGACTTCGTGCCTTATCTCTCTAGTCCCAGGCAAAATTTACGTTTCTAGTATACCATTTCCCTAAACTTTAGCGAAATAGCCTAGGGCTAGCTTTCTGGCTCTTAAGGAGCCAAATAGGGAAATCTGATTAACTAATCCACTGGGTGAGTTAATGGGTGATAATGGCTTCATTTGTAGACTAGAATCAACATTTTAAATCTAGAAAAGGATTTAGAAATTAGCTTTTGTCCGAAATTACTCAGTGAGCGGTTGACAAAACTAAAATGAGGAGGAGGGTCTTTCAGCTCCCATATGACTGTTCTTTCCATTGTACCTCTCTAAGATAACCTTTCTGCATCTTTTTTTTATGTGAAAATTTTTATATTTTATTTTTTCCAATTATAGGAAAAAATAATTTTTAATATTCATTTAACTTTTCTGCATTTTAGGGGGACACAATGCCTTCAACTGTAACTGTTGGAATGTCAGTCCTGATGGGGAAATTATTTTTGAATAGATGGAATTCTGGGCAACGCTTAAATAATGCCACGGGAAGAGACACCCACTGATTCATTAGAATGAAATGTAGGGCTAGAGTTGCTCCCAGTTTTATAAGAGCTGGAAATTTAGCTATGTTATAGTCATGAACCTTTTTTCATTCACTCTACAACACTCCTGACAAGTGCTTGAAGACTTCAAATAATGAGGCACTCACTACCCCTTGGGTTCTCCATTCTATCCCCACTCCAATCCATCCCCCACATACCTGCCAAAGTGTATGACCATATCATTTTTGTATTCAGTAAACTCCAGTGGCACCCTATTACCTGCAGGATCAAAAAGAAGTGTCTCTGCCTGGCATTAAAGCCCTGCTCAACCTAGACTCATCCTACATTTCCAGGCTTATTATACCCTCCTCTCCTTCCTATACATCGTAGTCCAGCCAGACTGGCCTTCTTATCTTTCCCCACGTGGCGCTCCATCTCTTGTCTCCATGCCAGGATTGCCCTTCCCCCTCGTCTCTGCATCTTAAAATCCCTGGCTTCCTTCAAATTTCAGCTCAGCCCCCACCTTCTACCTGAAACCTCTCTAGATTCCTTTTCCAGCTGCTAGAAACTCCCTCAGAATTATATCTATTTTGTTTTATTGGTGTTCAGCCATTTTTTAGTCATGTTCGACTGACTCTTTGTGACCCCATTTGTAGTTTTCTTGGCAAAGATACTGGAGTGGTTTGCCATTTCCTTCTCCAGCTAGTTTAATTTTTTTAATTTTTATTTATTTAATTTCTAATTTATGGAATAAATCAAGAATTTCCATAACAATATAATTTTTAAAAAGATGATTGTACATGAAATTGCAAATTCATTATGTACAACTTGCTATTTTTCTTAAATATATAAAATTTAGTATTTCTTATTATTTATATTACTTATCATGTAAATTTCTTTTTTCCCTCCTACTCCTGCCTTAGAGATGGCTACAATCGGACACAAATATATATTATATATATACATATATATTATATACACGTATATACATATATAAAATTGTTTTATACATCTATTTATCAGCTCTTTCTCTGGAAGCAGATAGTATCTTCCTTTGAGTATTTATAATAGTCAAAAACTTATTTACTCCAAGTTTTTCTTAAAACTATATTGCTGTCACTGTATACAACATTCTCTTGGTTCTGTTTTATTATTTCATTCAAATCTATCCATGTTTTTCTAAGATCATTGAGTTCGTAATTTTTAGTAGCATAGTAGTATTCTGTCACAATTACATATATGCTCATTTTGCAGATAATGAAACTCAGGCAAAGAGAGTTAAGTGACCTGCTCAGGAACACACAGTTAGTAAGAGTATGATCCAGGTCTGAACTTGCCAGATTCCAGACCAGACGCTCTATCCGCTTTGCCACCCAGCCGCCCCTTTCTATTTTGTACCAACCTATAGATGTATATACTGTCACCTCTCACAAGATTATAAGCGTTTCAAGGGTAGCAACTGAATGTTTCATTTTTGTGTTTTTGACCTCAATACCTAACCCAGTGCCTAACGCAGAGTAGGTGTTTAGTAAATGCAGATTGGTTGGTGTGTAGGTAGTAACATAGTGTCTACCAGTTGATAAACATTTATTAAATGCCTACCATATATGTGCCAGACACTGTGCTAAGTGTTAGGAATCCCAAATGAGGAAAAGACAGTCCCTGCCCTCCAGGAGCTTATAATCATTGGGGGATGAACATGCACATATAAAAGTTATGAATGAAGAGCATTGATTTAGAGATAAAAGAGATCTTAGAAGTCATTGAATCCAACTCTCTCATTTTACAGACGAAAAAATGGGCTTAAAAAATTAAATGAGTTGTCTGAGGTCACACAACCAGTAACTGACAAAGGCGGGATTTGAACCCAAGTCTTCCAAATTACCAAGTTCACCATACCATGCTACTATAAAGAAACACACACACACAAGAGAATTGGGGGTGGGAGGAGGTACTGGCCACTATGGGGATCAACAAAGGTTTCCCACAAGTGACCCTTTGGATGAATTTTGAAGACTAGAGCTGTGGACATTAAGGTATAGAGGAAAGGATGGAGGGCATTGCAGGCATAGAGGGAAAGCAACCAGTACAAAGTCACCGAGGCTGGAGATGACATACAGTATGTTAAAAACATTTCCTTTAAAAGCCAGTTTGGCTGCACCGTGTGTGAAGAGAAATTATGTCTAATAATATCTATCTAATAAATTTGTCTAATAAGTCTATTAATACAAGTTGGAGTCAGGTTCTAAAGGACTTTAAGTGCCAACCAGTTTGTATTTGATCCTAGAAGTCATAAGGAGGCACTGGAATTTTTAAGTAAGAGAACAGCATGGTCAGACTTGCCCATTAGGCAAATAATTTTGATTATGATTAAGCCATATGGAGAATAGACTGGAATGGGGTGAGACTTCAGGCAGGAAGGCCAATGACTACACTATTGCAATAGAATCCAGATGGGAGGTGAGGGGGGCCTGACCATTTTCATGTATCCCTAAATCTTCACCTATTCCCAGGCTGAATAATCCCAGTTCCTTTAAAATGATCCTCATTTAAATGGGGGGCAGGAAAGGATGGCGGGAAATGTAGTCTTAAACAACATGACTATTATGGAAGTCATTTGCAAAACTACACATATACAGCCTATATTGACTTGCTTGCTTTCTCCGTGGGGATGGGTGGGGTGGGAGGAAGGAAGAGAAGTTGGAACTCAAAGTTTTAGGAACAAATGTTGAGAATTGTTTTTGCGTACAACTGGGAAATAAGAAATACAGGTAATGGGATATAGAAATTTATCTTGTCCTACAGGACAAGAGAGAAGATGGGGATAAGGGAAGGGAGGGGAGTTAGTAGGGAGGGTACATTGGTGGAAGTGGCAATCAGAATGTAAGGCTTTTGGGGTGGGGAGAGGGGAGAGATGAGGAGAAAATTTGGAACTCAAAATTTTGTGGAAATGAATGTTGAAAACTTAAAATAATAAAAAAAGAAATTACTTTGTATGTAAGGCTTTTAAAAGGAAAAAAAATAAAGTGATCCTCATTTGACTTGGCCTGGAGGCCATCCCCTAGCACTCTGGTCACCCTTTTTCTGAACCCTGTCCATCTCAATGTTCTTCCTGAAATGTGATGACCAGAATTTAAAATTTCAAAGATGGTCTGCTCATGGCAGAATATAGTGGGCCTGTTATCTCCCACTACTGTCTCCCATGTCCTAGCTTCCATGCTTTTGGTCAACTTCTGCAACCTTGTCACATTTCTAATCTTTTCAAGCTGTGCCAGGTCTGCCCAGACACAAGAGGGGGCAATTGTCCATGATTCATCTTTGACTAGACATTTTTTCAAGTGCTTAATTATAATAAGGTGTAAGAGGAGAGGGGATGTGGCTTTGTGGTCCTCTTATGGCTAGGTGGGACTCCATACATGAGCCATACCATGCTTTCTACACAGCTACTCCTTGATAATTATTTGTTGAATGAACATGATGAATTTCTCATTTGGAACCATAGAAAGTCAGAGCTAAATGGGATCATCTAAAGATCTCTGGAGACAGAACAGATGGGGTCTGAATGCAGATCGAAGCATACTTTTAAAACTATATCCTTGTTTGTTTTTGGTCTGTGTTTTCTTTCACAACATGACTAATATGGAAATATGCTTTGCATGGCTGCACATGTATAGCCTATATCAAATTGCTTGCCTCCTCAATGAGGTAGCACGAGAGGAAGAAAGAGAATTTGGAACTCAAATTTTAAAAAATGTATGTTAATTGTTTTAATTTAATTGGAAAAAAGAAAATATTAAGTTTTAAAAGAAAAAGATAAAGATCTCTGGAGTGGATAAAGAAATTTAGACAAGCCTTAATATACTCTGAGCCTCAGTTTTTCCTGTGGAGTTCAGACATAGGATCTCTAAGGTTCCTTTTTTAGGGTTCTAGTTATGATCATGATCCTACGATCAAGGCTAAATTTCCAGCCCTCCTGTCCTTTCTTCACTCTTCAAACATATATTAGATACATATCAGGTTCAGAGAACTGGCCTAGATGCTAACGGAGATATGAAGCTTAGTTACTGAATAATAATTAGGGCTGGAAAAGACCTTAGAGGTCACCTCATCCAGACCCCTCATTTTAACAGGTGAGGAAATCGAGGCCCAGGAAGCCCAAGTCAATTATATAATAACACATAGCTAATAGGTAGCAGCACTCACCCTAATGGACCTTTTACCTAGTCTGGGGATAGGCACAAATACAGATAACTAAAATACGCAAGGTTATACAAAAATAAAGCTTTATGTGACATTCAAGGACCAGGAAAGGTCTCCTTGAGCAGCTGGCATTTGAACTGGGTTTCATTAGCTGTGTGACCTTGGGTTTAAACTACTCTGATCTCCAGTTTCCTCATATTTAAAATGAGATTAATGATAATTAGCATTTTTATGTTTCTGAGGTTTGCAGAGCACTTCACAAATATTATCTCATTTAATCCTAACAACCATGGGGGTGAGGGGGTTGATACTATTATTATCTCCATTTTACAAATGAGGAAACAAACACAGAGAGGTTACTTTCCCAGAATCACACAGCTAGTATCTGAAGTTGAATTTGATCTCAGTACTTCCTGACTCTGAGTCCAAAACTCTCTGTTGTGCCACCTCCCTGAATTATGTGATCATCTGTGGTTAGCTGGTATAATCCACTCCTTTTCTAGAGGAGGAAAACGTAAAGCCAAAGAGGAAAAGGGCTCAAGGTCACATGGCTTAATCAAGGGAAGCAAAATTTAGTTATTTAGAACCAAAATATTCACAAAACGGGTGTGTTACTCAACACCAACCTTTGAGGCAAAGTCAGGGAAAGGGAAATTCCACTTAGCTGATGATGTCCCAGAGGGAGAATCAGGGAACCCAGGATGACAAATAAGTCTCTATTCTCCTTCTTCTGATGGTTTGTTGCCTTCTCTGGTTTTTATTTTCCCACAGTCTCACAGGTTCATCCCCATTGGCTCATCCCCAAGACTGTCTGTTTGTCAACATTATGTTTTACTAGGACAGCTTTCCCAGCTTTCTCAATCTTTTCAAAATTGCAGCATTCTCTAGTTGTTTTTATTTTGGGATGCCCTCCTTCCTCTTCTGGGGGCAAGGGGCAAACCACAGAATTGTATGGTATGTATGTACTGAAATACTAAATAAATAACATTTTGCTTTGAGAACTTGAATGACCTTCCCAACATTCTCAGATGATGGATACCTGCTGATCCAATGGATATGTCCCCAAAGTAGAAGAAACTTTGTTTGGGGAGTAGATGAATGGATAAGATACCTGTTCCTCACTCTGTTTTCATGACTCTACTCCAAAATGTTCCAGGGCAGAAAGCTCCTCTAGGGAAGAAATTGCTGCAGAGAAGCAGATGTCAAGGCAGAGGTGTGAGAAAAAAAAAATCTCTATACTTCTTGGAAGATGGAGGTCATCTTTTACACTTTCATTTGAAGAAGAAATAGGAGAGGGAGAGAGAGAGAGAGAGAGAGAGAGAGAGAGAGAGAGAGAGAGAGAGAGAGAGAGAGAGAGAGACAGATCTTTCCTTCTCCATCTCCAATTCTGGAGTTTCTTAAAACCATTCCTAAGAAGGGGTGGGATGTATAGGGTAGGGAAATAAGAATGAAGACAGGTCTCTTATGGGGGGGAGGGCATGTAGAAGGTGAACTGGGGATGTAAGTCATAGGATTCCAGGATTTAGAGCTAGAGGAGAAATTCGAAATTATTAAATTCAAACCCACTATTACTTCAAACAAATGAGGAAACCAAGGCCCAGAAAACAAAAATGGTTGTGCAAATTCACATAAGTACTAGGTAGCAGTACTAGGATGCGAGGGAGAAAGAGAAGAGAACAGAACAGAACTGCGCAGCACAGAACAGAACAGAAGCCAGTCTAGGACAGTATCTTAGGGAATACCCACAATTATGGGTCCTGATATGGATGATGAGTCTGCAAAGGACACTGAGTAGGAATGGAGAGAAAGGACGTGATCCAGAAGAAAATATTGTCAGAAAAAAAGGAGAGAATATTCAAGAAGAGAGGGAATGGGAAATCTTATAGCTGTTTGGAACAGAAGGATAAGAACTGAGGAAAAAGTCATCAGATTTTGCAATTAAGAGATTGTTGGTAACTGGACAATGTCAGTTGAATGCTGAGTTTGGAAGCTGGAACAGAAAGGGTTGGTGAGCACAAGTGGAGACAGCAGGTATAGGCAGCTTCGTTGCTGTAGTTAGGAATTTGGATGAGGAAGAGAGGAGAAGTATAGAGCAATGGCTTGAGAAGATGGAAGGCTATTCAATGTGTGTGTGTGTGTGTGTGTGTGTGTGTGTGTGTGTGTGTGTGTGTGTGTGTGTAAGGATGAAGGAAATTTGAGCTTGTTTGAAGGCGACAGGGAAATAATTTGTACAAAAGAATAGGTTAAAGATTGAAGATGGGGGTTGGTGATTGAAGATATAATATGCAAAAGAAGATAAAGGGAGGGGTGATAAAGTGCACCTCTAGAAAAGTTGGACTTAATATTATTTTCTCTGATTATTTCATTCTTATGCTAGAAACCTTAAGGAACTCTTCACTCCATATTGGAAAGTGAACAAATTCCTTCGTTTGGCATGCATGATCTTTCAAAATCCCGGTACCTTTTCAACCTCACTCTATACTCCCTTTCAAATGTTCCAGACAAACGGAAATACTCCTTAATGCTACTGCCTTCCCTCTGTTGTTTTTCTCAATTTACCCTGTGTGTCCCTTGTTTGTACATAATGTCTACCTGTTGTCTCTCCCATCAAAACGTGAGCTTCTTGAGAACAGTGACTATCTTTTGCCTTTCTGGGTTATCCCCATGGCTCTGCACAGTGTCTGGAATAGAGTGGGCGCTAAATAAATGTTTATTGAACGATGGCTCTTCCCGTCGCCATGTGTTTTCTCATCTGTGTTCTCCTGTCTCCGAAGTTTCATCCTCAAGGCTTGCTGTAACCTCCCTACCAGTAGCTCCATCTATCATTTTTAAGCCCCCTTCTTGCTTCAAAGCCCAGCAGATCCAGTTTCTTCCATGACAATTTTCTTGATTCCCCATTTCATCAGGTGGGAGTGATTTCTCTTTAAAGGGATGCCTCCTAGTCAACGAGTAAGTGCCAGGCTTTGGAATATAAAGCCAGGAAGAAAGTTTCTGCTTCCAGGAGCCCAACTTCGAACGGGGCAGACTGCCACCCCGGCCCAGGGACTGGACTTCTCCCTTTGCATTGATCTCACTTTCCCTCGACGCCGGGCTCTTTGGGTCCTTGTCCTTCCCCCAGTTCCATTCCGGGCTCCTTGGGCAGAGGGCCTGCGGATCACGCATCATTTGATCCCCCCTCCGCTCCCCCCAGTGCTGAGCTGACGCTTAAAACATGTTTGTTGAATCAATGTCAGCTATTATTACTATTACACAGAGAAAGTCTGTCACAAGGCACCCCTCACCCTGGCCCGCTGCCTAGCAAATGTCATACCACTGGCCTCAAAGGGACTAAAGCCAGGGCATGGGGATGATTCATTGCAAAACGTCCCTGCCTTGGAAAAACATCTCAAGACACACGTGCTCCCTCCTCGAGTGCAGGACCGTGTTTTGTCTTTCTTTGTATCCCTGGCAGTGCATAGCACGCAGTAGGCGCTTAATAAAGGTTTGTTGACTTGACTGATGCTTGGGTCCTCGGGGACGTCGTGGGGGTAAGGAAGGGCACTCCTTGATTACGATGCCAACAAAGGAAAAAAAACAAACCACGAACTCCGAGCCTCTCGCTTTCCCCAGAGAACAATGCAAAACAGCGAAGTCGCAGTTAGCAGCTGAGCTGGGAGTCGAGCGCCCAGAAACCCACCCTGCAGCCCAGTCCCCCCTCCCACCTCTCCCTGGGCCAATCAAATATCACTACTGTAGCCGGGCGGGGGCGCTCGCAGAATGACTGACAGCTCCTCGAGGGAGGCGTGGCCGTTGAAGGAGCTGGATGGTTGGGGAAGCAGAACAATCAGGGGCAAAGAAGGGAGCTGTATGAACCAATCAGTGGAAGACAGGGAGGTGGAGGGGGCCGAGCTCGGAAACCCGGTGCTCAGACTGTCGCGAGACGAAGTCAATTTCCCCCCCTCCCCCCCACTCCCATTCTGCCTCGTTCCCGCTGCTCGTAAGGGAACGGGAGAGAAACACACTTCGTCGTTATCCTTCCGCCGCCTCTGCCGCCGGCACCGCTTCCCGTTCGCCGGTATCCGTCCGCGATAGCGAGCGAAGGAGCGCGAGAAAAAAGGGGCAGCGGAGCAAAGTGAGGAGGGGGGAGCGGGGAGGAAGGGAAGTCCCGGTCGAGCGAGATCCTTCCGCTCCATCTTTCGCTGGCGGCTATTGCGCCCGTTGAGTGTCCCTCCACCTCGGCCCTGAGGGAAGGGGAATTCTTTCGGCGGCGGCCGGCGCGGAGGGACCCTTGAGAACCAGAGGCATCGGGGGCGACGATCGGCAGCGAAGGCTCTTGAGGCGGCGAGGGCGGCGGCCGCGACGACCCCGGCTCGGGCTCGGCTTCCGTGGTAACCGCTGCCCGCGCCCCAGGAGCCGGAGGCGGAGGCGGCGGCGCCCGGCGCGGGCCGGTATGGCCGGGCTGACCCCCGTGGGGAGCGCCCCGCAGTGACAGACCCTGCGGCGCGGGGGGAGATGGGGGCGGCCGCCTCCGGGGCGACGACGACGACGACGACGAGGAGCAGCCGCCGCCGCCACCGCCGCGCACCGTCCGCCGCTGGGGACGGGCGGTGGGAAGGAGCCTCCCCGTGAGCGGGGAGCAGGAGGCCGCTCGCCGCCGTCGCCGCCGCCCCCGGCCGCCGCCGCTCCGGCTCTGAGAGGAGGGGCCGCCGGCCCCCCCGGGCCTCCTCCCCCGGGGCCCCCGACCCCGCCCAGCCGCCGTCGCCGCCGGCACCTGGCGGGGGGCCCCGCCGAGCTGCGCCCCCCCGCCCCGCCGCGCCTGCTGCTGCTGCCGCCGCCGCCGACCCCGGCCCCGGGCCGCAGCGCGTCCCAGCCCCCGCCGCCGCGGCTGCCCGCCGGCCGCTCCCCCCGCCACTCGGCTCCGGGCCCTCCGGCCGTGCGCGTGTCCCTGGCCCGCCTGCCCCCGGGCTCCCGGAGCGGCGGCGGCCCCGGCCAGGGCAGCATGGTGGAGAAGCGGTGCCCGCTGCAGAGGGACGGCGTGTACCGCTGGTTCTCGGAGCTGCCCTCCCCGCAGCGGGTGGAGTTCCTGTGCGGCCTCCTGGACTTGTGCATCCCGCTCGAACTGCGCTTCCTGGGCTCGTGCCTCGAGGACCTGGCCCGCAAAGACTACCACTCGCTGCGGGACTCGGAGATCAAGGCCAACAATCCGGCCGACCTGGGCAGCCTTACCAACCTGACGGACGAGGTGGTGCGCAGCAAGCTGCTGGTGTCGCTGGCGCTGCTGGGCTCGGAGCAGCGCGAGGCGGCCGGGGTGCTGTACCGCACGCTCACGCACATCGACTCCATCATCCACAACTACGGGCTGCAGCTCAACGAGGGCCGCACGGGCGATGAGTTCCTGCTGCTCTTCACCATGGCCTCCAACCACCCGGCCTTTAGCTTCCACCAGAAGCAGGTGCTGCGCCAGGAGCTCACGCAGATCCAGAGCAGCCTGAGCGGGGGCCCGGGCGGCAACAGCGGCAAGAGCTCCCCGGGCCACGGCAGCCCGCTGCCCACCTGTCCGGCCTGCCACAAGGTGCGTGCGTGCGGGCGGGCAGGGGGCCGGGGGGATTGTTACCGAAAGGGCACGGCCCCCTCCTCTGCCCTGCCCGGGGGTCGCGCGGCTTCTGGTGACAGTCCCCAGGGACGGCCCGGCGAGCCGCGGGGGAGCCTCCTCTCTGGGCTCCCGAGGATTTTCCGCGTTTCCCTGCGATTTGTGCAGCAGTCTGCCTCTAGCCTGAGAAGAGGTAGCAGTTTCACCAGCCTGCGCCTTTTTTTTCTTTTCATTTTTTTAAAGGTTCGGTAAAGATGGTACCTGAAATGTCCTCTTTAGGTCACTATTTTTTACCATGAATTTTTCATATTTTTCTTAAGGTTGACATTTTTGTTAGAGGTTCAGTAAAGATGGTTCCTACAATGTCGTTCTTAACCTTGTATTAATTTTGTACCATAAATTCTTAATATTTTTCTTTTTTGAGGCAACTACTTGCGTGTATTCGGAAAGGCAGCAGCTTGGGGTTTTAAGGAACCTAAACAAACATTAGCATTTGAACCACTTTTCTTGTGTTCGTTTGATAAGGACTATCCGGTTGGGTTTAATCCGACCTGCTCTTGCTCTTCAAGGTAGAAAAAGAATGCAAAGTAATTATAGACTTATAGATTTGAATTTTAACGTAACCACTTTCAGGTTATGTAAGTGCAAAATGCCTGTGGAACAGTCTCCTCCCTGTCCCTGGCCTTCCCTCTACCTCCCCTTCTCTCCCTACCCCCCACCGGCAGATTTTTATGCTAAACACTCAAAGAAGAAAGGTTACTCTGGAATTGAAAAATCATGAGATGCACTAAAACCTCAACTCTGTTGTTAAAAGTATGAAACTTAGGAGGGGTTAGAAATCAGTGCCGATTCACAGTAAGTGATCAGTAATTTGATTTCCAGATATTCATTGACTAGAAACCAAAACACCTTTGACCAGGAAAGTAACTAGTATCGTTTCATTTCAATTAGTAATTCCTTGATCTTGTTTGATCTTGCTTTTTTTTTGTGGGATGGAGTAACTCGTTTTCCATTGAAATTAGTGTGGTATGTTTTTTGGTTTTTATATATATATTTTTAAGAAGTCACCTAGAAAAAAACGTCCTGCACACAAGTTTATATACGAGTATATACTCAACATCCACCGCAACCCTGATATCACGTGTTAGAGAATGATAAACAAATAGAGAATAGCAAAACTGGATGGAGAGTTTGGTCTTAACCCATTTAGCTAAAGACAAATAGATTGGCCTGTTTGTAATGCAGTGAACCTGTTTTATGTGGCCTTTTTAGTCTGTTTATTTTGCTATTTTTTATTTTAAAGATAAACAGAATCCAAGAAACTCTTCATTTCTTTGGTGGTTGTTAATTGAGCCAATGACACACCCTGGAACCCTAGTGTGTTTGTAATGGGTAGCTTTGTATACCTTGAAGATACACTTTAGGAGCTAAAGCAAAAAATTGTAACAAAAGAATCTTAGAGAGGATAAACGATAATATGACCATCTCCCCTCTCTCCTATCCCTGCCCTGTTGTTTCATACACCCAGATTTTTAAAAAAAGGATGCACCTAATACAGGATATTTATGTGTTAGAAAATGTCCATATTCTAAAACCATTTTTGAACAGTTATTTATTTTTAATTGACATTTATTTTCACCTTGGGAAAAGGAAATAGACAAATTCTAGTTGACTGTCACTAAGAAGGGCTATAGTTAAGTAACCTTGGGCTTCTCAGAACCCCATAAAAGATTTATTTTAAAAATATTTAACAAAACCACTTAAGTTCCTTGCCTCTTAATTTCCGTCTCCGTCCACTCATTCCCCCCCTCCCCCAACAAGAAAATTATTTGGCCTCAGGATAGTGATCATTTTTATGGCAATTTTGGAAGATGACATTTAAACATTTTACCTTTTTGTTTACCAAAACCTTTCAAATTTCCCCTGGAAATTGCATTTGAGGCTTAGTTTGCATCTCTATTGTGAATTCATATTGTTGGCATCTTATATTAAACTCTTTAGGGGACCATGTGAAACGTTAAGTGTTTTTCTTCCAAACTGTTGGAGACATTAAAGAAATATAGCAATACCATTGATTGTTTATTGAAGATTTGGATGTTGCTTTAAATAAAGGCATACTTGTTGACCTCGCTTTCAGAGGGCCCTTTTTTTAAGGTACCAAAAATCTGAGGACTAATTTCATCTTTCTCAGGAATAAAAAACTTTAATCTCTGTCAGTGAAACCAGTAATGGAATGAATTAACTTTTATTTTTATCTGTTGAGTAGCCCAAAAGCAGTTAGAGATTTGACATCTCTTCCTTTTAAATTTATTCTGAGATGTCAGTTAATAAGGACAAGGTTGGAAAGTACCTTCTCAACCTTTTCTCATGAAATTTTAATTTATAAAATATTCAAAGTCTGTTATGCACCAAAGTTTTGGATATATCTGTATGCCCTGAATTTGTTTCCTTCCCAGTTCTTTTGTCTTCTGTTTTTGCTGGATGAAGTGAGTTCAGCAAACATTATATGGATAAGAGGAAAGTTGTGCCATTGTATGTTATGTGTTTTACAGTTATTAAACCTAGATTCTCCAACTTCTTTCCTAGAAAACTTATCAGGATTTGTATTTAGTGAGCCATCAACTGGTAACTATCAAAGAGCCTTTTTGCTCATTACCTTTAAGAAAAAGGACAGCCCAAAATTTGTGTCTAATAACAGATGGTGCTGTACTAGGCATTGTACAGAGTGCTGTATTGATGTGTCTTTATTCTCTTCTAAGAATGCATGCTGGTGTGCAGACAGAGTCAAAGGTCTAAGCCAAGTAGTCTTAACTTAGAGTCCACCCACTCCTTGGGCAGTCTCAGTTTTGTGGATTGATAAATTTTATTTGGGGGGGGGGGCATGAACTTGGGTGGGAGAAAAAACAACACCTTTATTTTCACTAATCTCTAACTGAAACTTAGTATTCCTTCAATTATTAAAAAAAAACATTATTCTGAGAAGAGATTGTAGGCTTCACCTACCAGCCAGAGGTTAAGAACCCTGGCTATAATCTAAACTATTATTTACACAGTTAATGTTCTTTTTCTGGGTCAAGGGTAGGCATATTTTATGTTGTTTTCTAGACTAGATTTTGAGAATTACTGGCTAAGACAGTTATAATAAAAAGTCTTACGTAGTAAGCTGTAGGAATAAAGACAAGTGTCTTGGGTGTACAAGTTCTGTGAATCAGCCTTTCAAATACGCACTTGCCTAGGGCGAGCAGGAACTTACGCTTTGGTTAACCAATAAGCTTTGTCAAGGCTGCTGAAAATCATCACAGTCCAAAGTGAAATATTGGGTAGTTTGTCTTATGGTTATTATCTCACGAGGTAGAAAATGACTCCTTTTGATTCTATGACTGACTCTAAATTCTTTTCTATTGCCATTTGTAAGTATTTCACCATTCTTTCAGAATAACAATATCTCACATTTATATAGTTGTTCTTTTTTACAACAACCCTGTGAAGATGGTAGGATAGTTCAAGCATTATTGTTTACGTTGTATAGATAGAGAAACTGAGACTGGAATCAGAGTGACAAGGTCAGCACAGCTACAGTTAGGATTCAGTCCCAAGTCTGGTGCTCTCTTCACCACCTGAATATTCCTCTGTAATTGTAGGGAATGTTAATGCAGACTGAGACGTGGTTGTGGCCTTAAGATGTATAGGAAGCTTGTTGAGTGCAGCAGGGATTGTTAATGGTTTAGGGATTTTTTTTCTTCTTCTTTGTATCTTCAGTGCCTGGTATATGACCCTTTGGTGACTATTAAATGCAGATTGATTGATTGATTTCCTAACTCCCTTCTGAACAGAACTTCTCCATACATTAAGTTTTGAACAGACCAAGTTTGACCTTTCTTTGAAAAATATCACAAGTAGAATATTAGACCAATTTGAGGTTTAAGGAAAGATAAAAACATTTGACCCACCTTTTTTGGTTCAGTTTTTTTTAAAAGTTTGAAAGACTTTCTTCCATATAATAAAGCATACTGGGATTAATTCTGAAATGAATATTAGTTTTCCTGGAATTTGCAGTAAGATGACTGCTGTAATGGTTCTGACTATGTAGCCTATTGATTTTCCTGTGCACTGATTATATTTTCAAAATATTTTACATAAGAACCAGTTGATGTTAGCTTTTTTTCTTTGTTCTCTTGTATTTAAGACTAGTGAAGAATACTGTCTCAGAAAATGACTTAGAGTCTTTTAAAATATTATGTATGTATGTATACATAAAATGCAAATATACAAATATAAGCAACTGTCAGAATTTGTAACTGAAGTCACAATAGGAGAAAATACCAGGCTTCTGGTAGTTTTCATAGTAAGATTTAAGACATATTAGCTAATTGATTAGGCTTTTATTACAATTTTAATGATTCTTTGCTTAGTATATGAAGGCAATATTTATCCTAATTTTAGATTAAATGTTTTGCATGCAAATGATATTGTTATATAGAGGCACCCAAACCATAGTAGATGGAGTCAGGACAGACTGGGCTCAAGTGCTGCCCCTGCCACATCCTGGCTATGTGACCTTGAGCAGTCACTGGTAACTCTAAGACTTATTAGTTGGAAAGCAGTTGCTAATTTGCATTGATAGAGGGGAGAAGTTTCCACTTTGGGATGCCAGTGGCTTCACAGGTCCAGCCCTAAATAATATGATGTAGCATTTGTTAGAATGATGCATGTGTAGTTTATAGCTGTGTAGCAGGCACTAGAGAAAGCTTTTGTTTTATTAAAGAAGGTAACATGTATATCTACAAGTGTGTGTATGTATGAAATAAATACAAGATTGTTGCAAAGGGGAGAGCACCTGCAGCTGGAGAGATCATGAAAGGTTCCACCTAGACGGTGCTGCTTTAGAGAAAACCGGGGATTCTGAGAGGTGGTGGTGAGGAGGGAGTTTGAAGCAAAGGCATGGAGATGAGAGGTGAAGTATTTTGTGAAAGAAACTGGCAGGAATGTTAGTCTTACCCCTGTCCTCCGTCTTTCAGTTTAACTTGAGTTTATTTTTTGTACGCTGCTAGATGCGTATGTTACTTCCCTGAAAGAATAAGCTGATGGAGGGTAGAGACATTTTAATCTTTGTCTTTTTATCCTCAGTGCCTAGCACATGCCTGGAACACAATGGGCACTTAATGAATAAATATCGATTGATTTCTGCACAAAGTGCAGGAAGAAAGATAATGTCTCATAAGATTGGAAAGATAGGTTAGGGCTGGGTGGTGAATGATTTAAAAGCCAAATAGAAGGGTTTTATATTTTAATCTAAGGGCAGAAAGGAGGCCCTTATTGAGTGACATAGCTAGACCTACACTTCAGGCATATTGTTTTTTCTTTTTTAAAAGCTATGTAGAGACTTGATTAGAGTGGAAAGAAACTTTTGAGGCAGAGCTACCAATTAAGAAGGCAAGAAGTGAAGAGGGTCTGAACTTGGGGTTGTGGCAGTGAAAGTGGAGAAAAGGGCCCTAGTAGGAGTGATAAGATAAAAACAGTAAGATCTGGCAACTTATTGGAAATGTGATGTAAGAAGAGTGAGAAGGTTGTACTAAGGTTGCAAATCTGTTTGACCAGAACAATGGTGGTGGCTTAAGAATTAGAATCTGAGGGGAAAGAGGATAGTTTTGTTTTAGACTTGCTGAATTTGAGATGCCTACAGAACACTGAGTTCAAATTATCTTCTGGTTGGCAATTACAGATGTGAGAATAGAGGTTAGGGGAGAGACTCCAATTAGTGACCCACACAAAGAAGTTAATGAAACCCACGAAGGCTAATGAGGTTGCTAATCCATAAAATGAAGAGCATAGTTTCTTAACCTGGATAAATTTTAAGGACCTATGAACTTGGGTGGGGAATAATTATATCTTTATTTTCTGCTACCCTCTAACTGAAATTTAGCATTTCATTCAGTTGTGAAAAATTATTTTAAGAAGAGATCTATTAGGCTTCACTAGACTACCAAAGGGGGTGCATGATGCAAAAAGAAAAAAGAAAAAAGAAAAAAAAAGGTTAAGAATCCCTGGTGTAGGGGAGAAGAGGACCCAAGGGAGAGCTTTGGAGTACACTTACATTTAGGGATAATGATGTGGATGAAAATCAGAAAAGGAGATGAGAAAGGTGGGGAGGGGTTCATGGTTAAAAATCATGAAAACCCAAGAAGGGAACACCAAATGCTGTAGAAGTCAGGAAGAATCACTACTGAGAAGAGCCCAGCGGATTTGGCAGTTAAGAACTCATTGCTAACTTTGGAGGGAGTTGTTTCAAATGAGCCAGATTTGAAGTAGGTTTGAGAAGCAAGGAAGTGGAGACAAAGTGCCTCTTCAAAGAGTTTGGCTGTGAAAGAAAAGGTGCTATAAGATGAAAACTTTAGTGAGATTTTTTTTTTCAGGTTGTGCAGACTTTAGCATGAGAAGGAATGAGTAGAAAGGGAGAGACTGAAGATTAAAGAGAGATTTGGTGGTTGGGGGAGTAGTCTGTTGGGAAACACCAGAGGCAGTGGGATCTAGGGTACATGTGGATTGGCCTTGTCAAAGAAAAGGGTTACCTCTTCTTCATAGAGTGGAGAAAGAGAAAAGAGAACTCCTAAGAAGCAAAGAAGAGGGAGCTCAGGTCAGTCAAGTCGGTCAGCAGCATTTATTAAGTGCTTCTTGTGTGCCATGCACTGTACTAAGCATTGAAATCACAACGAAAGGCAAAAAAATCTCTGCCCTTAGTAGTTCCCATCCTGATTTTCTCAATAAAGTCTGAGGCAGGGTGGAGAGTCAGTTGGGAGGCAGATGAATGGTTCTGGAGGCTTGAGAATAAGTTCAGAATAGTTTCTGTGGGAAGTTGAATAGAGAGAAGTACAAGAACTGCCTTGCTGTGTGGGGGCTCAGTTAGTTAGTACGGGATAACATAAATCTCTAGTGGAAAGATGGAAGTCAGCCCTGTTACATAATTTAGGAGTAGAGGAAGCAAATGGTGGGAATTGTCCAGGGTTGGAGTTTGATGAAGTATGAGCATTGATAGGACAAAAGGGGCAAGGGCTCAGAAAGTAAGATGACAATTTATAATTGAACTGGTTAACTATAGGGGTCAAAATTGGCTAATAAACTATGAGGTTACAAGGAAAGTGCAAGGCAAGTACAGTGACTTGGGAGAATACTGAGGAATAGAAAGGTTGGACTTCCTGGGAAGAATGAAAAATAAGTTTAGGGAAAGAGTGAGGCATAGATAGAGGCAGAATGATGAAAATTTTGCCTCTAATCATAATTTCTTGTGTGACATTGGAAGAGTCACTTAACCTCTAGGCATCAGTTTCTTTATCTGGAAAATGAATAGATTGGTCCAGGTCACTTCTGAGATCCCTTCCAGCTCTGTCCAACCTTAACCTATTTAAACACATCAGTTCCTCAACTGCCTTGAAGATATCTTCTGGATGACCCTTTGATCTCCTAAACTCAACATATTCAAAACAGAACCAGTTATCCAATCCCCTACCCCGAAGGAAATTCAGACTCCATCCTGCAATCCTCTGTTGAGGGGCACCATAACCTGGGAGTCACCACAGACTTTTCTCTCTGTGAATCTCCAGATTCATTCTAAATTTGGATTCTGCCTCCACAATCTCTCCCAAAGCATCCTCTTTTTTTCCATCTACACGACCATCACTCTTGTCTGGAGGACTATAATGACATCCTGATTGATCATTTTGTTTATAATATCTTCCTTCTCTAGTCTAACATCCACAGGGCCACAAAATAATCTTCCTAAGGCACAAGTCTGATCATGATATGCAAAAACTTTCAGCAGCTCTTCTTTGTCTCTAAGAAAAAATACACACTGCTTAGCTTGGCATTTAAGACCATCTGCAGTCTCTTTGCAGCCACCTTTCCAGTCCTATATTACTACCCTTTGTTCACTCTACATTGAGTATTTTCCCAAAATTGGCTTTCCCTTTGCTTCTCTGCCTTTGCACATGTTACTACATCACTGCCGGAAAGCTACTTCCTCTTCAACTCCCATAATCCTTTTATTCCTTTAAGGCAAGGCTCAGTTTCCATCTCCTTTGTGAAGTCTTCTCTGATTTCTCTCTCTTCTCACAGCCCTAACTACAGTTGTGTGGTTTTTTTTTAAGTCTTTGTATTCAGAACACCTAACATAATGCTTTGCATATATGGTAGACATTTAATGTTTGTTGAATTAAAATTTGATTCTGTAACTTTAATTCTCATTTTAATATTTTAATTGATGGATAAGTGCTTGCCTTCTCTAGATGCAGTTAATGAAATAATATTGACCGAGCCTTGGCAAAACAAATTCTGTTTGCATATCCTTTGTTCCTTAAGACGAGTATTCTTACAGATATTTACTGAACCTGTGATTCATTAGTGTGGGGAACTCCTAGGGGGGGAAATTCCTCGCCCAGTAGTCTTGGAGCACTAGGAGTTTAAGTGACTTCTCGGTACTCACATAGTCAGTATGTGTCAGAAGCAGGACTTGAACCCAGTTCTTCCTGACTTGGAAGCCAGCCATACTCCTTTTTATGTATGTATATTTGGTACTTTAATATATTGGAGAGTTCATAAGATCAGAGAATTCTTGGTAAGGAAATTCTCCCAATCTGTGCAAAACAGCAGTTGTGCCACAAATTAAAGTGTTAGAGAGTGCATAGGGAACTCCAGGTTCATATGATTTGTCCAGGGTCACCCAACTAGTATGGGTAAGAAGAGGTGGTGGGGACTTCTTGATTTGGAGGCCAGTTCTCTACCCACTGTTCTATGCTGTTGTGTATATTTTTTAATAACTTTCATAATTAGTTTTTTCCTCCCATTGTACAGGGAAGGGGCAGCTAGGTGGTGAGGTAGATAAGAGTTCAGGGCCTGGAGTAAGGAAGACTTCTCTTCCTGAATTCAGATCTGGCATCAGACCCTTAATAGTTATGTGCTCTTGGGCAAGATGCTAAACCTGTTTGCCTCAGTTTCCTCATCTGTAAAATGAGATGGAGAAGGAAATGGCAAACCACTCCAGGATCTTTGCCAAGAAAACTCTAAATAAAATGGGGTCATGAATGGTCAGATAAGACTGAAAACCAAGTGGACACAGAACTTAAGACTGGAGCTAATGCAAGTACCATAAATTTATTTTCTGAATGTTAATAAGTAGAGTAGTACACACACACACACACACACGCACACGCACGCGCGCGCGGGTTTTTTTTAAAATTCCTTCCAGCTTGCTTAAATGTTTTATTTTTGGCTTTATTTTTGTAAAGAGTTTTTTCTATGTCACAAATACATGCTATTAAAATCTAAGTGTTAAGAGCTAATAAAGAAATTTACTCCTTTTTGTGTAGTGAGAATGCTGAAGCAGGTCCTAGAAGAGATATGGGCCTATGAAATTGTTATACATGGGTTGGTGATCAGTTATTCTTCATATTAATTTATAACAGAATTAAGTGGAAAGGGGATTACATTTTACAAGAGAATTTAGACTTACACAATCCATTTTCTTTATTTCTACTCATGATAGAAAAATACAATCATTTAAAAGCTAAATAAATAGTAGATAATGAAGACAATTAAAGAAGATCTGAAGAACTGGTCAAAAGGCAGTGTTAGTTTTTTAGACAAAGAAAAGTACCAGAGAGGAAATATCTGATAATCGTATTTAACATTCTAGCTAAAAATATTCCTGTACGTACCAACAAAGTCTTTTAAACATGCATATGGAAAGTCCTTAGTCCCGTTGTTCTATAAACATTTCTGGGCTGAAAAAGAGTTCAGCTGGGAGTCAATCAGCTGAGAATAGTAAGAGAACCAGTTAGTCTAAGGTCTAAATACCAATTTTTCTGACTTTCAGGGCCCATGGAAAAAAGATTGCTTCTTCCCCACTAAAGTCAGTCAGTAAATATTTATTAAGAGCTACACTGTGTTAAGTGCTGAGGATCCAGATAAAGGCAAAAGACAGTGCCTGCCCTCAGGGAGCTCACTGCCCAGTGGGAAAAGACAACAGGTAAACAACAATGTAAGAAGCAAGCTATATACAGGATAAATTGGAAATAATCAGAAGAAAACAGAAGTAAGATATTAGAATTAAGATTTCCTATAGAATGTGGGATTTTAGCCTGGACTTGAAGGAAGCCAGAGACGTCAGGATGCAGAGATGAGGCAACAGTATTCCACTCATGGGCAGCAGACAGTCAAAATGTCCTCATTGGGAGATGGAATGTCTTGTTTGAAAAACAGTGAGGGGAGGGTGGGTGGGGAAATGAGAAAGCCAGTGTCACTAGATCTCAGGGTACTTACTGGAATTTATTTAGTGTGTTTCAGGTACATGTGTTTTTGAGAGAAACAGACAGACATGGTCAGACTTTTACTTTAGGATAATCACTTTGACATCAGAGTGTGCCTGGGAGATCCACCAACTGGCTATTGTAATAGTCTAAGTGTGAGGTGATGAGTGCCTGTACCAACCAACTGGTGATGCCAATGTTGGAAGAGAGAAGGGAAATATATTCAAGAGACATTGAGAAGTAAAATCTGCAAGCCTTGGCAATAGATTGAATATTGGGTGTGAGGGTGAATAGTTCACCACCACCACTATTGCCAAACTACATGACTGACTAGAAGGGTAGTGGTACCTTCAACAGGAAGAAGTGAGGGTTTTGGGAAAAAGATCATGAATTCAGTTTTGGCTACCCTCTCACGCACATCCCCAAATTTTCCAGTCTTACACCTTACCATCCTGCTATGTACTCTGAGATATAGTTTGAGATGTCCAATAGGTCATTGGAGATGTGAAACAGGTTCAACAGAGAGGTCAGGGTTGGAAAAGCTGACTTAAAGGAAATATAAAGGACATCTTTCTAGCAGTGTAGTTAAACAATGAAATAATTTACTAAGGAAGTTGGTTTTCCTTTTCTCTTTGAGGAATAACTTAGGCTTGATGTAGTTATTTCGTGATAGATGGGAAAACAAATCCAGTGTACAGAAATGGATTCAGCCTCAAGGTTACATGTGGCCTAGATTCTAGGTCCTTGAGTGCAGCCTCAGCAAAACTGAGTCCAAGTTTTACAGAATAAGTCCTTTTATTAAGGGGACTTGTTCTGTGAAGTTTGGATTCAGCCAAATGGCCACAGTTGAGCACCTAAGGGCTACATGTCGCCTCCAGGCCACAGGTTCCCTATCCTTGATCTATAGGAGTGGTGTCAAATAGAAATGGATCCCTGATGGCTATGCATTTGACTTAGAAAACTACAAATTAACACTATCTTTATTGTATTGTATTTTTCTTTATTGTGTTGCATTATATTGTATATTTCTTTATCAAACATTTCTCAATTAACATTTTAATCTGATTCTAGTGACAGGCACTTCAAGCTTCATGCCTCTGATATTTACAACTAATAACAAATTTTAATTTAGTGGGGAAGAAGCAATCTCTTTTCCATGGGCCCTGAAAGTCAGAAAAATTGGTATTTAGACCTTAGACTAACTGGTTCTCTTACTATTCTCAGCTGATTGACTCCCAGCTGAACTCTTTTTCAGCCCAGAAATGTTTATAGAACAACAGGACTAAGGACTTTCCATATGCATGTTTAAAAGACTTTGTTGGTACGTACAGGAATATTTTTAGCTAGAATGTTAAATACGATTATCAGATATTTCTTCTCTGGTACTTTTCTTTGTCTAAAAAACTAACACTGCCTTTTGACCAGTTCTTCAGATCTTCCTTAATTGTCTTCATTATCTACTATTTATTTAGCTTTTAAATGATTGTATTTTTCTATCATGAGTAGAAATAAAGAAAATGGATCGTGTAAAGCATTTCATCAGAGAAATCATTAAAAATGTGTCAAAAAAGATGGTTACATAACAAAAGTGAGGGGCAAAATTGACAAGACCATATATTCTTTGGTTTTCTCATCATGCCCAGAGAATAGGATGAGGTATTGGGTGAGTAGAGAACCTGTGGCAAATATATGGAAAACATAGATGAGGTGCAGTCTCAGTTTTCGGGCAGCTAGGATCTGAGTATAAGTCCTGCCTCACTTTACTAGCTGTGTGACCCTGGGCAAGCTCATTTAAGTCTTGCCTCAGTTTCCTCATCTGTAAAATAGTGATGATAATATAATAACATCTACCTCACAGGGTTGGTGTGTATGTATGATGCTTTGCAAACTTTAGTATAAATGCTAGTCACTGTTATTATCATTAGAGATAATACCTATATAGTTGAGATTACTGATCCATTTGGAAGTTCATGAGTCTCTAATATCAGTTTTCAGTGATCTGTTGCAGCTTGTGGATATTACCTTGCAGCATTTCAGTAAACACTTATATGATGAATTCTGCCTTCTGCCACCCCAACTACTTTTTGTTATAGGGGATTCTTCTTAATACTGTAGATGGATTAAGCTAGATGAGGTTTGTTGCGACTCTAGAAGCAAAAGATTCAGTGCCACGTGGCTCTTCAAGCTGCCTCCCCTCTCATTCCGTAAAGGCTACTATGTAAATGAGGGGCCTTCCCTTACTCCTGGAAACCAAATCATTTTTTAAAATCTAATTTAGATTACAGAGACAGATTTATGAAGTGAAGGCTCAAGCTGATTTTTAGGGAAGGGGATTTGTGAAAGCTGAGTGTGATAAACAAAGTGTTTAATTTTACTTTTGGGTTTTCAATCTACATATATATTTAATTCTCTGGTGCCAATATTAGTGGGTTGGGTTTTTTTGTTTGTTTGAACTATTTGAACTCTGCTCATTTTTTAAAAACTAGAATGATTTAAAATAGAATTGTATCCTTAGATGTTTTGGAGGACCAGCAAGTTATTTACATATTATTGAGCAGCTATAAACTTAAGCCCTAATTTTCTGTAAGCTTTGCTCTATTTTCTGTATTTTAAAGAATGGCACTGGATTAGTGCTATGAAGGAGGCAGTATCGACTTATCTCTTATTATGTTAACTAAGTAAACAGAGATGTTTGCAAAGAACTAAGTAGAATTATTCGAGAAAATTATATCAGATAATTTTTGGTGAATTTAAGAAATATACTATCAAAACTAATTCTAGGAAATGTAGTCTAGGGAAAAGATTAGGCAGTTTGGAATAGGAAGAGAAGTGATAGTGTGAGAACACTCGCCACTTAACTAATAAAGACTGGTGAGACTTTTGTAAAGTTCTGATTTGTCTAGTAGGGGAAAATAGCAAAACGTGTAACTGTGTGTCCAGTTAGTTATAATAAAGTAAAATGCCATCATGTGTTACATCTATACTTGTGGGAGAATGAATTGGTTTTTCTGGTTTCTGGATGCTTACACAGTCTCATTCATTTCTTTGTGCTCTTGCAAGGGTCAGTTTTTTGTGAATCCTACTCTAGAATTTTTCATTTTAGTAATGCACTGATCTTTACATGCTTTAAATGCTATTTAGGGGTGTATTAATGTGTTTTATGGATGATAGTCCTCCAAAATAATTAATTTTGCTCCAAGCCAGTAGCAAATAGAGAGAAACATACATTTAATCAAATAGCTAGTATCCCTAAAAAGAATATTTCTTCTTTCCCTGCCCCCTCTCAAATTATTTTTTTTTAAATAATTTCAACTCTAAAGTAGAAAAGAAGTTTGGAAAGTATGAGATGTTTCCTAAGGGGAAACCAATTTCCTGGTATGGTTTATAGGAATGGGGGAGTATGATTAGATAAATAAGGCTGTCCCTACCAACTACCAACAGTAGTTCGCTCCTTTGGTAACCAAGGATTTGTAGGTTTCTTCTTGGGAACCTTAGAAACTTACCCTTTTCACTTTTCGCTCCTTTACCCATCTTAATTAGTAAAGATAAATAAACAGCAGCACACTTTGTGTCATTCAGTTGAGTATTGTTAAAAACTACTTTCATTGCTGTGAATTTGTCAATGTACAAACCGTATACGAGCAGCTATTAACATGAAGTCTACTTGTGTTAAGCTTAATAGATAAAACTGACTTGGAGTTTCCTTAGTCCTAGATGGCTCTGTCCAGACCTTGACTCCAACTCCTTAATGTCTCAGAACATTATTTCTCGCTTCTGCTGTCCGTATTCTCTTTTTTTGCTTCTGAAATCTTAGGCCAGACTAGTAGTATCTGAGGTGAATTGGCCACATGAGGGACAACTCACGCATATATGTGTTTACAGCTTAGCACCTGGCCCTCGTTTAAGCCCATAGTGAGGCGGCTCATAACCTCCATAAAATTCAGTTTCTTCATCCTTATCCTTATACCAAAATGAAGGGTTTGGACTATATGGCCTCTGAGGTCCCTTTTAGTTCTATTTCTTTGATCCTAGTCCTGTAAGTGTGATACAATGGAAAGAGTATTGGATTTGACCTTGAATTCGCTGACAAATCCCTTCCTGAACTTCATATCTTCATCTCTCAGGTAGGTGGGTTGGATGAGATGACCACTGAGGTCCTTCCAGTTCTGAATTTATGATGCCATGATCCATCTATCCCAGTATATTTCCTGAGGCTGAAGGTGACCTTCATCCTTTCAAAAGCTGATCCACTTTATCTAGCTTCTTCTTACTCCTTTTTTCTCCCCTTCACCCTAGGCTTTGATCTTCTAGCTAAACTCAAATAGATGGTTAATGTTTCATGATGATCCCTACTTTATCTGGCTTCAACAAACATCTTTTTGATATACTGACAGTTTTGAATGAGGAATCCACAATAGCTAAATTAGCTAATGGATTGAGCAGAGTAGAGGTTGAATAGGAACAATTTGCTGATTGTTGTTGAACTGATTGCTATTATGGAGGGAACTGATTTTCCTATCATTTTAAATCTTCTTCTGTCATTGCAAGTATTTTCATTCTGTAATAAAAAATAAAATTTGAGTACTAAATTCTAACACTTATTTAGCAGTGTAGTTGGCCTTGATATCAGCTAGAATAGCAAATGGCACCTCAGGTCCTCACTCAAAAGAGCCTGTTTTTCTTTTTATTTTATACATAATTATTTTTAATGGTATTTCCCCAGTTACATATGAAGACAATTTTTAACATTCATTTTAAAAAATTTTGAGTTCCAACTTTTCTCTCCCTCCTTCACCTCTTTAAGACATTAAGCAATTTGGTATAGGTTATACATAGTCAATTAAGCAACATATATTACCATATTAGTCAGACATAATTCTAAGTGATGTCTTCTTAGTGGTCCACAGAAGAGTAATAGCAGTTTGAATGGGAAGATGGGAAGGGGCTGCTAGAATCACAGGAACAAGAAGTCTGATCGAAAACATATAAGAAAAGCTATAAAAAAACAAGCAAATATTTTTAAAAAAATAAAACAGCACTCTGAGGGTGTTGGACTGAGGGGAACAGTTGTGCATACCTGGATAGCTCTTGAAGGCACTTTATTCGAGGATATTTGCAATGATAACCCAAATTCAACAAGACAAGTCTCTGTCTTGTTCATAAAACTCTTGTTGAGAAAGACATGGAAATATATCATTAATTTTGAAAATATCTCTTTAAGGCATAGTGAACTGAGTTCTTGTTTTAAGAAAGCTGAAGGTCAAATACTTCCTCTGACATTAATAGCTTTGTGACTGTAGTCAAAGGGGCAGCTAGGTTCAAAAACAGATAGATAAAATCAGAAAGACCTGAGTTCAAATCTGGCCTCAGATATTTACTAACTGTGTGATCCTGGGCAAGTCACTTAACCTTGGTTGCCTCAATTTCCTCATCTGTAAAATGAACTGGAAAAGGAAATGCCAAACCACTCTAGTATTTCTACCAAGAAAACCCCAAATGGGGTCACAAAGAATCAGACACCACTGAGCAACAGTAGTGACTACGGGCAAGTCACTGAATCTCTGTGTTCTTCAAGCAGCTTCCCAGGATTTAAATACAAAGTCATAGACTAGCTGGGAAGTTCCTTATATAGGTTTTTTAAGTATTCCATCAAAAAGCTAAGTTTAGGCCACTTTTAAGGAGGTAGTTTTTAGTTAACTATTTTAAGCTTCATTTGTCTCAAAAATGTACTTGTGGATAATGCTTATTCCCTACCATGATCAGGTCATTTAAGAGTACTGTATATTTTCATTATCTTATTGAATGTAATATTCTTTTTTTAATATGTTAATTATGAGAAATGTATTTTTTTCCTTCTTTTTAGCTTTTTTTTTTTAAGGCAGAAGGAAGGGTCATATATAACACATGGGGGGCCAGTGGTTTGCTTTCCTCAACATAATACAAATATTTTATGGTGAAAATAAAAAAGAATATATGATTCACTTAAAAGAAACTTATTTTATAAAAGTCGGCTTTACTGGAACATGTTCATTTTGTACAGGAAAGCAAAAGGTTTTCAAAGACATTTGATCCAAGGTTTTTTGTTTTTGTTTTTATTCTTTGTTGTTTTGTTTTTTGTTTTTGCTAAGGGTTAAGAAATAAAGAAATGTTTTTAGGTAAGAATTGGGTTTTGTTTTTTATTCTTTTATTTTTAGTTAGCATCAGATTTCTCTTAAGGCCTAAGTCAGCAAATAACTTTCACTATTAAAACCATATATTTTCTTGTTCAGTTTTTTTAAACTTTAAAACATGTAATTACTATTTTAGTAAAATGCTTACTTGGAAGTTCATTTTTTTTTTCCTTTTTAGATCTCATCAGTGTCTTCAAAGTTTTAAAATTTTATGTCTGTTCTTCATAACTCCACTAAAATTATCACTAGGAAATTAATTGAAAATGAGTGATTACACCCTCAGATTTATTGGCACTTATAGTCAGTTTCGATTTTGTTGCAAATCTTGTGGGGAATGATTCAGTAATTAAGTAGAATTTATATTGATTCCTGTAATGCTACCTTCAGTGTCCAAATATGTTCTTAAAATGGTGTGATTGTATCAAACTTTTGAACATCTTTTTGCTTGTTCAGTTATTATCCAAAGAACTAAAATCTAATATTTCTTAATATTAATTTCTCAACTCATTATTAGTGTTAGAAATAGTTCATTCTTTCTGGTAAAAGCAAAGAGGATAACTCTCTGGTTTCCTTATAGAAAAGCTTTGTTAAGTATCTGATTCTTTTAACAGGCACATAAACAACCAGCTAGGTATGCTATTACCTGCCTAGAAGCTCTGCCATCTCAAAACTGAAGCTGGGGGGCTCTCTTGAGTTGCGGAGTTCCAAGCATAGTCAGTTGTGCTGATTAGGGGGACAAATTAAGGTCAACATAAACAAGAGTCCCAGGATTGGAGAACCACTAGCTTGCTTAAGGAAGGATGAATTGTTCCTGGCCTGAAATGGAGCAGGTCAAAGCTCCCCTGCTGATCAGTAGTGGGATTGGGCTCGTAAGAAGCCCCTAAATTTACAGCATGGATGATAACACTCTTTAAAGTGTGTGTGTGTGTGAGTGTGTGTGTGTGTGTGTGTGTGTGCATGCGTGCGTGCACGCATGTGCGGATGTGCACACCTGCTTTTGTATATTTTGTAGTGGTAGAGGTATCACTTTCTTTTAACCAATATTTGTTTAATCATTTATTAATCACTCTGCTAGTTTATGGACATACAGAGACAAAAATAGAACAGTTCCTGTCCTCAGGGAGCTTACAAAAATGTGTTCTTGAAAAATAATATAAATTTTTGTGACTTGACTTAAGATTTACCACTGAAGTTTTAAACTTTGTAGTTGATGTATTCTGTTACCAAATACACTTTTCTTTGTACTATACCACACTTAAATTTGATGTTCAGTTTGTTTTTTACAGTGGTTTTAGTTAAGTGATTTTAGTTTGCCTCACTTTTCAAAAATTGGCTTGGTAAGAACTATAGTGAACTATAGTCTGTTGGTTAAGATCTATTTCAATTCAAAAGCATCCCTCCCCCACCCACCTCCTCTCCAGTGAGTTAGGGAGGAATCAGCTCTTTTAGCACATACGCATAGTCAAGCAAAAATAAATTCCCATGTTTAACTACTTCTAAAAGTATATGTCTCGTTTTACATCCTTTTTTGGACCTCTGGAATTGTGCTTGATCATTGCCATTGGTCAGAATTCTTTCATGGTTGTTTGTTTTTACAATGCTGTTATAAAAATTGTTCTCTTGGTTCTGCTTACTTTAATATGTGTCCATTCATACAAGTCTTCCTAGGTTTCTCTGAAATTGTCCCTCCTATTATTTCTTGCAACAAAATAATATTCCATTATATTAATATGCCATAATTTGTTCATGCGTTCACCAGTTAATGGGTACCACTTTAGTTCCCACTTCTTTTCCACTATAAAAAGAATTTCTATGAAATAATTTTTAACAGTCTTTATTAGACTTTATATAGGTCCTTTTCCTCTTTGTTTGATTTCTTTGGGAGTATAGGCCTACTACTGGATCAAAGAATATGCACAGTTTAGTAACTCTGGAGGGACTTAGTTCCAAATTGCTTTCTGGAATGGTTGGATCAGTTCACAGCTTCACCAACAGTGAATTCATGTGCCTGTTTTCCTGCAGCCCTTCCAACATTTGTCATTTTCCTTTTTGTTATCTTTGCTAATCCAAAGGGTATGTGGTAGAACCTCAGAGTTCTCTTAATTTGTATTACTCTAATTATTAACCATTTTAAAAATGTAGCTTAAACCTTTTTATAATGTGTGTAAATCCTGATTTATTTCACAAGTAGGCAGGGTAATTTTTGGTCCTTTGCAATTCTGTGGAAAAGTAAAAGGAATAGTGGTGTTTGACATCTTTCTGTGTTTATAAGTTTTCTTGTTCTTTTTAGACCTTTATGGTAATAGTTGTAGTGTCTGCTTATATCAGTCCTGCAAATCTTTCATGGTTCAGTTAAAGTTCCACCTTGTCCTCTTCTCTGTTTTTGACACCTTTAACTGTCCTCCTTTTCTGAATTCTTTAAAGACATTAATAGTTACTACCATTCACGTTAGTACTTAGGTTCTCCTGCCGTCTTATTCCAACTATTTCAATCCTTCGGTGTATTCTTGATCTTGTTTATGTGGATACTCCCACCAGTGGTCTAGACTGCAGTGCAGCTGTACCTTCCTTTCTTTCCTTGTACCTGCCTTTCCATTCATCTTCTATGGAGGCTCACCCAACGTCCTGGGGCCAAGAAATCCTCTAAATACTTGATGTTGTATGGCTTTCCAGTTATACATCTGTGCTTAGATTGGGAGTAACTCAATCCTCGAAATGCCAAAGTAGGGGGGGCACCAGGTGTACATGTGTGTTTTATTTTAAATAAATATGTTCAGTTTGCACACACATGTTTTTGTGTTTTCCTCTAAAATAATTTTAAAATAACAAAAGCCTCATGCCACAATTTAAAAGGATTATGTTTGGTGTTCTTCATTTATTGAATGCTTATATTCAAGGCACTTTGACAAGCTGGGAGGGTGGGGAGGAGTGTGGCAGGAAAGGAAGGAAAAGGAGGGTTAAAAAAATGAGTGACATGATCCTTCATAATAGGGGTCAGTAAAATTGTTTTTGTAAAGAGCTAGATAACAAATATTTTAGACTTTGCAAGTACGGAGTCATAATTGATGATGTTAAGTTTAAGAGAACAAATCAATTTCCACAAAAATTTTTGATGAAATTAAAAACATAATCATAATAATTGAGTACAAGTTTTGGTAATACAGGTCTACTTATAAGAAGAATGGAATTCTTTTTTGGAGGATGACATTTTGCTTAATTGGGGTTCAAAGTTAATACTCTCTTATCAATAGGATGGATTGCAAGTGTTCATTTGTTAATGACAATCTGTAAGAAGACTTTGCATATTTCATCTTTGAAAATGTGTTTTCACACAGATGTGTATTGCCAAATACTGATATTAATCCAGGAGTATATGATTTTAATTGAGTATATTCGTCACATTTATAGAATTTTGTTAGATGTATTCTCTTCATATTTGCCTTTAGCATGTTACTGCATTGCAGATTAATCACTTCCAATTGAAAGTTCGATTGAAGCTCCTCAGTTGCAGTTGAATGGATTTTAAAATTTAGAAATTCCTTTTGCTCTTGCATCAAGACCTAGCAAAGACCTTGCATCACGGTCCAAAAAAAATGCTATAGGGACTATAGTTTGAGCTTGGAAAATATATCTACTGAAAATTTGTGTGTGAACAGAGATCTCAATTCTTGTTTTAACTTAACAGCATAGGAAGTGTAAGATGCAGCTTGACATTACTTTTTATTCAGAGTGTTAATTGTCATCTAATTGACTTTGCCACAGCATGTTTCACATATAAGCACTGTTTTGCTTTGTAATTTTAAGTTGAATTCATTAAGAAACATTATCAAGTCTGCTGCAAAAGGTAATTTCCAAAGCTATTTAGTGTTTAACAGTAGTAGTGAGAGACAGATCTTGTCATTCAGAAAAACTTAAATCTCAGCCCTAAGCTCAAGAGACCATAATAAAGCTTTCCCCCCTCTTTTTTCGTTTGGGTATGATGGGTATGCACTGGTAATAAAATGTCATGTTACAGTGATACATGTGACACCCAAAAAAACTGTCAAGTTATAACTGCATCCCTGTGATGTGTCAGTGCTCTGAGCAGAAGTGGAAAGCAATGAGAGGACCACATATTGTTGCAGCTACTCTGTAAGTGTAGCACAAAAGCAACCATACCCAGTGTGTAAACAAATGAGCATTTGTGTGTTCCAGTAGAACTTTATGGACGCTGAAATGTGAATGTCATATAATTTTCACGTCATGGGATATTAGTCTCTTTTTATTTTTTTTTCAACAGTTTAAGTATGTAAAAACTGTTCTTAGCTCAGGGGCCGTACAAAAACAGGTGGCAGGCAAAATTTTACCTGTGGGCTTTAGGCTGCAGGCTGCAATCCCTGCTTTATAAGTTCTTTCTGGTTAAGGCTTGTGTTTTTCTACACAATAGAATAGGCCAAAGAAGTTTTCCATTTAGCAAGGCAGATAATACATATAGCTATAAAATAAATATTGACAAGAGGCATAGTTTAAGTGCTACAGGAGATAGAAGAGTTGCAAAGCACTGTTGGAATTTAGTGAAGATAGATTACCTTTGGATGAAGGAAATAGAATGGGATTATGGAGGGGAGGCTGCTGTTTCATTTGAACCTTAAAGGATTGTTTGGGGAATGCATTCTAGTGAAAGTAAATGATATACATGAAAGACAAGAAAGCAGAAAGCATGTATGAAAAATGACAGGTGACGGTTGGAATGTATGGCATGTGTAGAGAATAATGCAAGGCTTGTCTCCACAACTCATTTGTATATTCCAAAAAATAAATAAACTTCTTTTGTGTTTCCTACGGTGCTTATTTAGCACGGTGCCGTATTAAATACAGGTTGGATGAATGGAAAATAAAACATTAAAAATAATGAGATAAAGTATCAGAATCATTGATAGCTTATATTAGAAGCATTTCTTTGATTCTTCTGCTTTAGACTACTAAAACCTGGGAGAAAGAATGAGTTTGGCAATGGAGGGACATGAAGAAGATAAACCACAGGTAAATACTGATGGAATTGGGGAGAGATACACTGGGCCATAATGTGAAGAAATTGTTAATATATAATGGTGATGTGGGGCAGGTGTGGCAGAGTAAGAAAAATAGAGTCATTGGAAGAAAGTGATGGAATAAAGAAAAGGAAGTAAACAAGATTAATGCACACCTAAGTAAATGCGGTGATTCTTGTTGTGCCCCTTTGACCTGTATCAATAGGTCTTTTACTTATCCAGAATTGATTCCTTGACTCACCTGGCCTTCTGCTGCATGCCCTTCTTTAAAAGAAAAAAAAGTAAAAAGGACCTACATGTATAAAAATATTCATTGCAGTTCTTTAAGTGGTGACAAAGAATTAGAAATGGAGGGGATGCCTATCAGTTGGGGAATGGCTGAAAAAGTTGTGGTATATGAATGTTATTGAATACTGTTGTACTATAAGAAATGATGAGCAGGCAGATATCAGAAAAACCTGGAAAGACTTAACATGAACTGACGCTGAGTGAGTGAACATTATAGACAGTAACAGCAACATTGTACAATGATCAACTGTTATTGACTTAGCTCTTCTCAGCAATCCAATAATCCAAGACAATTCCAAAAGATTCATGATGGAAAATACTGTCCACTTCTAGAGAAAGAACTATGGAGTCTGATCTCAGATTGAAGCATACTATTTTCACCTTTTTTGGCTTTTCCCTTTTGTTTCTTTTTTTACAACATGATGAATGTGGAAATAAGTTTACATGATTATGTACATATAGCCTATATCAGATTGCTTTCTGTTTTGGGCAGGAGGGATAGGAGGGAGAAAAATTTGAAACTCAAAATCTTATAAAAATTGAATGTTGAAAACTATCTTTACATGTAATTGAAAAAAATGCTCTTTACAAAAAAAGAGTTTTTAAGTAGTAAGTATGAAAGGGAGGGAAGTGAGTGCTGACAACCCCTATAAGAGATAGTTGTTCTAGGCTTCTTAAACTGTGAGTCGAGAGTGGAAAAAGTTTAAGAACCCATCCAGACAGGTGATAGATGGAGCTGAAATGTAGAGCATGGGCTGGGCTGTAGTTCAAAGATAGTCTGCAGAGTACTGTGCATGCAAGCAGAAAATAGGGCTAACTCTACAAGTGGGTTCAGAGAAATTTGGATATTTAGAAATGAGGAGATAACTTTGGGATTCAAGTAACAATCTGAAAAAAAGTAGTATGTGGGATCCTACGTTATCAAAAGAATACACCTTTAAGTAGAGTATTGTCATTTTGCATTTTTGATTCCTGAGGCTCAGGTTAGTTGAGGGGAGAGATGTATTGCTACAGTAAGCTTCTTGGTTAAATCTCTTAAACTGCAGAAAATATATAGTATTGTCAGGTAAGGGATACTGAAGAAATGTGAATGTTATTTGATGTGTTTGCACAGTAAATTTGATTTAACAAGGGTTGTTAAATTTTTTTTTTGCTTGATTTATTGTTAACCAATTCTTCCCCTCCCCCAAAGTCTTTTATCCAGACAACAAATGGTATACTATTATTAAAAGGCATGAAGCAAAGTGACTGTTGAAGGTTTTGATTTCCTTTGGCACTAAGTCTTGGCTAGCTATAAAACTTTAAAAACAAGTGAGCAATTAACAGAATGTAAAAGTGCTTTTAAGTGTAATTTTCAAACTGTGGTTTGAGGTTAGGTTGTAAATTAAATACAGCTTGCTTCGGGGCTTCAACAGCTTATAAACAAGAAAAGATTATTCAAATCAAGGTGCTAATGTTATCTAAGATGAAAATTTCTATATTCTGTTTATGATGATTTGGAAATGGTGATTCTTGATAACTTTCTCTACTGTTCTCTGTTAGCACTTTTGCAAACTAATATCCCTAATTTATAAAAAAAAAAATTTATTGATACCTTGTTTTTACATCACTATGTTTCCAATATATCTTCTCCTTGCCTCTCCCTCCCCCCAGCCATTTCTTATAACAAAGGATAAAAAGGAGGGGAAAGTTCAGCAAAACTAAGGAACATATTGTGAAAGTTTGACAAAAATTCAGTTTTCCACAACCATATATGCAATATCCCTTTGCATCAATTAGAAAATAAAAAGTTTGAGGTGGAGGGGGAGTTAGATATGTGGTAGGATGAAAATCAAATTGGGATCTGGGGCAGGACAAGAAAGAATGTCTAAAAGTCATCTACCCTTCAGCTTTCCATAACTAGTGAAGGTTTCCTTACCTTCCTCCTAATAGCAGTTTTCCTTACCATTCTTCATTGACTTAAGGACCCTTCAAGAGCATGGATTCTTAACCTGAGGTCCATGAACTTAGGTGGGGAAAAAATGACATCTTTATCTTCACTAGCTTCTGACTGAAATTTAACATTTCTTTCTATTGTTTTTGAATACTATTCTGAGAATTGGTCTATAAGCTCTACCAGACTGACAAAATGATTCATGATACAAAAAAGGTTAAGTACCCTTGCTCTAGAGCTCCTCAAGGAGGAAAATATAAAACCGTCATTCTACATAGGGTCTGGAGGGTCTGGGGCATAACTGTCATGAAGGTATGACAACACCCTAAATTAGGTGCTCTTTTGTCCCCTCTGAATTAGAGATGTGATGCATAAGTGCCTAACTGGAAACTTGTCCCTACTACAGTATATTTCTTTATCTCTATTTCCCTGTGCTCTCCCTTTCCATTTTTTTTTTTTGTTCTTGACAAATTTCTCTTTGTTTTTGACTTCTACCTCTCATAATCCTTCCATCTTCTTACAAGCACAGAGACCTGGCTTTTTCCTTGTAAGATACTGACTCATGCTACCGTCTCCAGCATTAAATGTACCTTTTCTTAAAATTCCCAGCCCCACTCTATGCTTGTAGTGAAACAAGAAGAGAAATTATCCTCATCTTATTCTCAGACCCTTCTGCTGCCATCACTCAGTAACCCTTCTCCTTTGAGATTCACTCCATCCAAATATACCCCTCTATCTAGAATCTTGGTGGCAGTTTTCTGCCAGCTCCAAGATCACTCATTCTCCTCCTTTCTCATGCAGTTTAGTGTGAAGATTGGCTCACAGTCTTCCAATCCACCTTTACTCCTAACCCTGCCCTTACTTCAGCATATGCATTAATGTCTCTTCAAAGACTCTAGCTTCAGTTGTAATTACCCACATTGATATTCCAGCTCAGTTGCACACAAGTGCGGTCATAACCTTGGTCTTATCTTTTACAAGTGTTCTACCTCCTTGATCCAGAGCTCTGAAATTCTTCTATCTGGCCTTAACCTAACTTTCATCTTTATTTTATCACCACCTCTGTTTTGTACCCACACTCAATTCTCCAGTCACTCCATCCTTCCTTGCTTTCCCAGTCCTACACTATTCTCATTTTGCTTCCATTTGAATTACTGACTTTCTTTCTAACTATTTAACCATTTATACTGTCTTTAACCCCTTGAATCTTTTACCTCCTTTTCTAGTTCCTAACCCTTAATTAGCCTGTAGCAGCAACCTTCTCCACTCAATTCAAATGCTGATGAATGATATTTTTCTAGAATGCCCTAGAGTTCATTATACATTTGTTATCTCATCTCACCTGGGCTCTCCCTACTGCATGGTAATTCTTTTACTATCACCTTCTTCATAGCATCTTCCTTCCTCAAGACATCTATACCACCCTGTCCCTCCTTCGTCTCATCAAAAGGACTTAACATCCATCATGACCTTCCTCTTCTCCCCAATTTTGAAGAAGAGAACTTTCCCCTTGCCTCTACTTGGATCCTTAATCCCATCACCTTTAAGATTTTGGCCACTGCATTTTCCCTGCTATCTACAAACCTGCTGGATCTCTCATCTTTGTTTAAAAGAAAACCTGAAATCCACCTTCACTTGATAAATGCTATCCTCTCAAGCTGTCATCCTGTCTCCCCGCCCCCCCCCCCATAGTCAAAACTCAAATGCTCTAATGGGTCTATTATCTGTGATCAAGTGTTGCCTTTAGTGTGGATAAGCCCATTCTGAAGATCCCATGTCTGTGTCCTCCTATAAGTTCACCACAGATGGTCCACGTAGCACATCTTGAATATGCCAGTAGGACACATTAGCTGTTCATCATGGTCATCCATGGTTTTCCTGTGTGATCCTTCTCATCCTCTTCCCCCTTTAATGCCATTCTGCCTCAATCACTACAGAAACAGAAGAGCTTGCATAGAATCAGTCATCAAACATTTATTAAGTGCTTACTCTGTGCTAGGTACTGTGCTGAGCTCTGGGGATACAAATACAGTGGAAAAGACAGCATGTACATACACAAGCATAAACAGAACATATTGTGAATTTTCTTTATTCATGCATTAACATGACCAAAGAGAGTCAGCTAGACTCCTAGAAAAATATGTCTACACTTAACTGCCTCTATTTTCTCATCTCATATTCCTCCCGTAGCCCTTTGCAGTTTGTCTTTCAATTCTACCATTAGACTAAAACTACTCTTCAAGTAGCTAACTGAATTGTTAAATTCAGTGATCTTTTCTTGGTCTTCATCCTCCTTGATCTGTCTCGAGCATCTGACTCTGTTGACCGTCCTCTGCTGGATACTCTTTCCTTGAGTTTTGTGCTCTCCTGGTTTTTCTCCTACCTGTACAGTTTCCTCCTCACAGTCTTCTTTGCTGGATCATCATCCATCCTGCCTCTTATACTTCGTGAGTGTACTTGGGCCCTGTTCTAGGCCCTTTCTCTCCCTTTTTCTCGCTTGCCCTCTCCCTTTCTCTCACCCCCACCCTCTCTCACACATATACATACTAGCTCCCATGGGTTCAGTTATTTTCATGCTGACTATTTTTGAATGAGTATAAGTAGCCCATATCTCTTTCCTATACTCTAACTGATCCTATGCCTGCTGGACATGTCCACGTGGAACTCAGGCTTTCCCCTTAAACCCACCTGTCTTAACTTCCCTATTTTTGTGGAGGGCACCACTTTCCTTCTAGTTAGTTACTTAGGTTTACAACCTCAAAATTTTCCTTGATTTTTCCCTTTCCCTCATCATCCTACATCCAGTCTGCTACCCCACTTCTCTTCTTTCTGTTTCCTAAGCCTTCCTCACACGGTGACCCCTCAATTTATCACTTGTTACCTAAATTAAGTAGTCTTATAATTAGGTTTTCTGCCTCTTATCTCTCCCCTTTCCAATCTGTTCTCTTCAAATTGACGCTCCTAAAACAAAAGTTTGACTATTATACTCCAGTGCTCAAAAAACTTTGGTAGCCCCTAAAGTAAAAAATACAAATTCTTATGTTTGACATTTAAAACACTTTGCAGTTAGCTACAACCCTATCATTTTAGACTTATTTCCTATCAACCCCTCTAAAGTAGTCTCCATTTTAAAAACTGGCCTACTTCTTTTTCCTTATACAAGATATTCTGTCTTCTGCCTGTTTCTCCTCTTCATCCCTTCTTATTGGAAATCCTTGCTTCATTCAAAGTGCCACCTTCTGTGGGGGACTTTTCCTGATCTCCCCCTCCCCCACATTACTTGGTATTTTGTATTTACTAACTGGGTACATGATGTTGCTTTTTCCTCCTCTGCCCCCTCATCTCCCCCTCCCCCCCCCCAACACACACTAGTGGAAGATCCTTGAGGGCAGGTATCATTTTCATTTTTGTCTTTGTAACTATCCATAATGCCTGGTATCACAGTAGGCTAATATATGCTAATTGAGAATCTCTTATAGCTCTAAGTCTTCTGAAATTCTTCCAAAGCACAGTCAGGTATATGCCAGCACTTTCCTTATCTCATTTTCTATAACCCTTGAGCTTTTGAAGTGTTGGCCTAGCCTCCTCCATGGCCTGTAGGCATTCTGTGTAGATATTCAATACCATTTTGGGTTAAGGGGTTGAATCTCCTGAACTGATAGTTCTAAAGTGGTCAATAGGTTAGAATATCATCATCTACTAATGTTAAAAGACCTTGCAATTTGACATTTCATTATAATTATCCTGACCTTATCATTTATATGTTATTGGATCACAGTGAAATAGATTTTTTTAAGATACCAAAATTTTTATCAGTTCTGTGATTCAGATGCATTTCCATCCAGGTAGGTAAACCAAAAAGTTTTATAGACTAATCAGTCAGTATTTATTTAAGGATCTTATGAGCTGTTTAAAGTGAACTCATCTACAATCAGTTTGTATCTTTAGTGTGCTTCAGATTTATTTCTGTATGAAATTAATACTACAAAAGTTTATTGAAACTCGCTAATTTTTTAAAAATGTCATAATTAGTGGAGTAATTATGTGTGTGTGTACTCATGCGTGTGTGTACATACATATGGGTGTGCATGCATACATTTGTGTATAAAATTAACCAAATAGTAAAGTGTGTCAGCTCCAAAGAGGCTGAGAATCACCTTTCTGTCCAGGAGTTTTTGAGTATTCTAAAATTACAATTTTAGAAGCGTAGAGTTAAAGTGTACCTTAGAAGAACACATTAGGCCACATTCCTACTTATTATGTTTATTCTGTCATCCACATTGCTGATAGATCTTCACATAGAAGCGAAGTGATCATTTCCAAAGCAGCTCAGTTCAATTCTGGACAGTTCTAATGGTCATTACTTCTTTATCTAGCACTGAAATTTTCCTTCTTGAAATTCATTGGATGATCTATATTACTAATTGGATATAAATTGACAGCATGTATTCTGTGTCATGCTAATTTTTATTTATGTAGAATAGATTTATAAGTTGTAAAAAAAATATTGAATTTAGATTTCCATCCCAACTTTCTGAAGTAAAATTTCATTACATAGAAGCATATTGTTTGAGGCAGACTTCATTTCTGTTAGTTGAATGTCAAATTTAAAACTCTGGTAGTTTGCAGTAACTTAGAAATGAGAAGAGAAAAATAGTTGTGTTACAGTGGAAGATGTTTTGTAGGTCTTAAAAAAAAATCTTTAAAAATGTTAGGCCTTACAATGATGAAGACTCCAATAAAAAATATTTGCATATTAAAATTAGTGCAAATAATAGTAACCATAATATCATCTTCCTAGCTGAAGGGCACCATTTGGAAATTATCAGATCTCTGCTCTTGGGGACATTAAACTAAAATGACTTATGCTTCAGCATGAGCATGAGTCAGAATGCTTTTGAGTTTAACTGCGTAAGTCACATGGGAGTAATTAGCTTTAACCCAAAATAACAAAAAAGTTTCTGGAAAGTTCAAATGAAGATGGTTTTATGTATAAACAAAATATCAAAGTAAAGATGATAAAACTTGTTGGGGAAATTGAACATAATGAAGGATTAAGAGGCAGTAGTTTGAAATGATATATTGAAGAGAATTATTACTCTTAAAAAACGAAGTTGTCCCCTGGATTGTGCCTATATTTTGTAAAGGGTGGGATTTGAAATCAAAATACCTAGGTTCTGCTCCTGTCTTGTTACTTATACTACCTGTGTGACCTTGGACAAGTGACAACTTCTCAAGGCCTAGTTTATCAAATGATAGGAAATGCACTAGATATTCTCCAAGTTCATTCCTTTTCATACATGGCAGTAGGATTACCCTCACATGTTTTAATTTAAAATTTCAAGATCCATAGCTGTGGATGAAACATAAGGAATTGAGGGAAGGAGGACAGAACTAGGAGAAACTTGCTGAGACCTAAAATAATTGTTGAGGGAAATAACATAACCTATTGAAGCCTGACTGTGGCCTTAGGTATAGTGGTAAGATGCAGGTATCTACTTTTAGACTTGTTTTTCTCCAAGAAGTTTGGAAGGGGCTCCACTTATCAGTCTCAGGGTGGGGGAATCAGTGAGTGGTGCAGTGGTGACTTCACAGACTTTGCAGTTGTAAAGCTGGGGCTTCTTATTCCAAAATCTGTCTAATTAGGGTGTGGTTCTCTTCCTCTTGTTTTGTGGGATCTAACACATCTTCATTGCAGAAAAAAAAAATGGAAAGCGCTGACACTGTATTAGGCACACTATCCAACAAAAGTTCTACTAACTATCTTGTGTAGTCTTAGGTTATTTAACCTCTCTGGTCCTGTTTTCTTCTCTGTAGTAGGAAGACAGTGGACTTGATCTGTGAAGTTGCTTCCTGCTCTAAATCTGATCATGTGGTAAACTATCTTAAGGGAGTGGGGAGAGGGGGTGCAGAAGAAGGGGAGAGAAGACTTTAAGACTTTAAAATTTGAGTAGGAATGGGGGGTATGTTGGTGTAACCCGTTCTGGTTACATGTAATATCTATTTTATCATTTTAAGGCCTCATATATAAATGTGTTGAGAATCTAGTTGGAAAAACATGAACAAATAATTGGATTAAATGTCATGTGTGGTGCCGTATCTGAGGAATTTAGAGGAAAAAGAGATATTTCCAGCAGTTTTAATGAGGAAAGACTTGATGGGAGAGGTGGGGTTTGGACAAGGTTGTAAAAGCTGGTAGGTATAATTATGATAGGAGGCAAAGGGGACATTTACAGTGGGCAGTGTAAAGTGTAAGGCCATTTTAACTAGAATGAGGGTTTAGGTAGGTAAATAGTGGGAAGTAAGGCCAAGAAGTAGGCTGCAACCAGATTGTGAGAGGCTACTGAATGAAGCCTAATGAGGCTTCCTTCTACCGTTTCTACATATTATCTCTCCACCAAGCCAAATTGACCTTCTTTGGTACACACAATATCCCTGCTCCTGTTTCAGGCTTTTGCACTGACTGTCTCCTATTACTGAAATGCCCTTCTTCCTTACTTCTCACTAAATCCCTAGTTTCCTTCAAGGCTTATCTCAGCCACCCCAGTGGATACTGCACCTCCACCCCCAAATCATTTTGTATCTCTTTTTGTACATACTTAGATAATAAGTATTAGTTGTCTCCCCTGACCAGATTGCAAGCTCTTCTTGGGCAGAAATTGTTTACTTGAATCTTTGTATCCCCAGTGGTAATAGGTACTTCATAAATACTTGTTAACTTATCAGTTGTTAAGAGAGTTAAGACTTTTGTAATATGGGTAATAGGGAGCTACTGAAGATTTTTGATCCGGGAGTGGATACTTGAATATTTGTTGAATGAATGATAAAATCAGAATTTGGGGAAGAGGAATTCACTACTATTATGTGAGATATGGTGGGGGGAGGAGAGTGCCAAAGGAAGAAAGGCTAAAAACTCAGAAGACTGTCTTGGTGTGATATAATAAGGTCCAAGTCTAGAGTGGTGTTATTGAGTGTGGAGTAAAGGAGGAGGGAAGGCAAATAAAAGATACATTGTGAAAGAAGAATGGTAGGGCTGCCTGACAGGATTTAGGGGTCCATGGATAAGGAGGAGTCATAGGTACCAAAGTTTGAAGCCTACGTGACTGAGTACCATAAGAATACTAGGAAGAGAGAAGATAAGGCTGATTATTTTTTAGGTGATTGAACATTCAGGTGGAGATATAGGCAGCTGAAAACAATGGGAACTAGAGCTTTGGTAAAGCTAGAAACAGATGGTTTTTGGTTTTCCTGCATAGGAGTGGTAGTTCAGGGTGTGAACCTTGTAATGCATAAAAGTACAGGCTGATAGAAGATAGAATCTTGGGACGTTGCTTATGGGCTAAAGATCTCCTGTTATTCCCTTACAGCAGTCATGTCTGATGTGCACAGGCATCAGTCTGATACTTTGTTCTAGTACAAAGCAATTTGAGCAATTTTTAACAACTCATATTTGTATAATCACTTTAATGTTTGCAAAACACTTTCCTCAAAAGGTAGGCAATGTAAGTACCATCCTAAGTGAGTAAAAGTTGTAATGCTTTTAATTTTGTCAGGCAGCTGAATAAGAACTATATCTCTTTATTGTTTTATTATTTCATTTTATGGTTAACTGATTTAGTTAGAGCATGCTGCTAATAAGGCCAGAATCAAGGTTCTTTACCTAGAGAAATAGTCACAAGATTATACATCAGCAAACTATCAGGCATGCCTGTTGTTAGCAAACAGTGGAGATAGGATGGACAGTTCAGCACAATTCTGTTAGAACTGGTTGGCAGACAGCAAAGATCCTGTGAATAAGTTGTCAGAGTTTTCATGTGCAAAGAACAGCGTATGTACTACAGAAAGTAACATGGTAACACATTTTTACATTTAGGCACTTTTCAAAATAAATTTCACATGTTGATGGTGGATAGTGGACAGAGCACTGGATTTGGAGCCCAGAAATCTGGATTCTGAGCTTTGCTCTTCCTGGGAGACATTGAAGTAGCATGATACAGTGGAAGAAGTCAGGGGACCCTAATATGTCATAACTAGATATGATACTTATTATCTGTGGGATGTTGGGCAAGTCACTAACCTCTCTGGTCTCAGTTCTTCATCTGTAAAATGAGGGCATTGGAATAGGTGTCCTCTAAAGGTCACTGCCAGCTCTGTCTCTATGATCCCGTGATTCTGTCTTAGAAAGAGTTCATCATCTGTCACAGGAAGGGTTTAGAAACTAGATGTCTCTAAGATTCCTTCCATAATGCTATGATGTCTATGGATGCTAGGATTCTGTTTCCTAAAATGAGGGGTTGGGAGGAATTCCTGTGCTTACGGTGCTATTCTAAAAAAAGGTTAAAAATCATTTGAGGTAATTTGAATATGTGTGTATGTACGTTATATTAATATTGCTTCCTTGGATCTGTATTATCATTTTTTGCTTTCTTCCAAAACTCTTAACGAAATGTCCGGATATAATTTTGGATATTTAAAGTAAGAACAAGATTGGGAGAAAGGAATGATTTGGTAGGCATGTGTATTTCTGACTTTGCTCAAATTTAGTTGTATTTTTAGAGTTTGTAAATTGTTTTGGACACACTTTTCTTGTAGGAAGGATGTTGTAAGTGGTGAATAGGTTCTCAGGCTGATCTGTATTGTAGCTGAAACCAATGGGAAAATAATGGTAGGAAACTCCTGCAGTCCTAAGAATCAAACAACATAAAAATAAAATAGGTGAAACATTACTTTTTCCATCTAGAATGCTAGTACATAAAGAAAAGCACATTTAATTAGGAGCAACAAAAGGTAGTAGATGGAAAAACCCTTTTGTAGCAATTTGAAGGAGACCCGAACACCTTCTAGAGCTTAAAACATTTTCCCCCTAACTTCCTTTAAAATTCTGTGGCCTTTTCCTTGATGTAGCTTTATCAATAGCGTAATTTCTACTGTGGTAGAGAAATTGTCCCTAGAGTATTTTCAGTTTTTGTCTACAAAATAGAATTGATAATTTGCTGAATTTAATAGGATTAGAGGAGGAAAGAGAGAAAGTGGGTTAAAGACTTGAAAGACATTGCATTTTGAAATAAAGATTATCTGAGGTGGAATACATCAGTTTTGAAAGGCAGAGGATAAACTTTTTATTCCTTTTCCTGTCTTCACATATGATTATGATTAATTTTGTCTATGTTTAATGTAACTTGGATAGCATGAAATAATGGATATTTCCCATGAAAGTCACTCAGACCCTCACATGGATTAAAACAGTGGGGGGTTTTTTAGGGGAGGGGAAAGAAGGCAAATTTCCAACTTTCTTATTGCTTCTGACTTGCCTCATCCTGACTCAAGTTATTTACCTATTGTCGTGTCCATCCATTGTTTTCGAAGAGGACCATGACATCAGAGAAATGATGATATGATTTACAGTTGACTCTGTTTTGAGTTAGGGAGGGCTGTGCAAGGTCACCAGCCTCACTTTCTCCTCCTGAGCCATCTGGATCTAGTGACCTGATATTCATCAGGATGACTGGAGATGGCCCAGGATGCACTGGGAGACCTTCGCATTTTAGGCTAAGGCCTTTTTAGGTACTCACTTAAAGTGAGGTAGTGCCCATTCAGTGAATAGGCCTCTTTAAAAAGTTGTCAGGGGGATGGTCCCTTTAATAGAAAAGAAAAATACATAAATGGATAAATCACACTGGGAGGGACAGGAGCCTTAGGGTTGTTGTTTAAGAGAGAAACTGTTACTATTGACTCCTCATTATACTAGCCCTTAAAAAGGGTATGTTAGTATGGAATATAGTGGGTCAAAACTTTGTTGTTGTTTTTTTTTAGGCAAAGGTCTCATCAGAACTTCCAAATTCCAGATCAAATACAATGTAATCTTCACCATAAATCAAATCCAAAGCTAGTGCATGTTACAAAAAGGTTCCTAAAAAGAGCATGGAAACATTTATCATTTCAAAGCAGGTGCAACATATGCAAATACTAGGACAGTAGTCCTCTGTTGATATCGTGGGTACAACTAGAATATACTTCTGTGCTCTTTTTTGAAGCAGCTAGTACAAAATTGAGATATCAAATTACAAATGAATCTGAATTGGTAAAGTAGAATACTTTTTTTGTTTTGTTTTGTTATTATCCTTGAAATATTGCTAGCCAAAATTGTTCTAAGAAACACCGATTGTCAAGTGGAATTTTAAAGTGCTTCTTAACATCGCAGAGGTTATCTGTGTTTGCTAACGTAGAGGCTCTTATTTATCACTTTGGCTGTCTGGGGAAGCCTATGAACCCCTTTTCAGAGTAATGTTTTAGATGCATAAAGTAAAGCACATAGTATTAAAAAAGGAAACCAGTTATATTGAAATGCAGTTAGAAAAATGTTTTTAAAAGTTCACAGACTCCTGCTCTAGTAGAAACATGAGTAGTTTAATCCTACCTCTTTCACCAACAGTTTGTCTTTGCTATATAGCCCTGCTTCCAAAAACAAACACTTCTCTTCCAGGTGAGATCTGCTATGGTTCACAAAATCAGCTGTCTGTGGAGTGAGTCATAGGATTGTAGTGCCAAAAGAAGCACTATATCATCTAGTCCAGCTCTTTCATTGGATAGATGAGGAAACTGAGGCCAGAGATGTTGTGACTTGCCCAAGTTCTCACTGATAATAATAGCCAGGCAGAATCAGAATTTTAAACCCAGGTCCTGTGACTCCAAATCCATCACCCATTTCACTCCAAGGATAAGGAACCTGTAGCCTCAAGGCCACTTGTGGCCCTCTAGGTCCTCAAGTGTGGCCCTTTGACTGAATCCAAACTTTACAGAACAAATCCCCTTAATAAAAAGATTTGTTCTGTGAAGTTTGGATTCCATCAAAGGCTGCACATGAAGGCCTAGAGGCCACAAGTGGCCTCCACACCCCTGCCACCATGCTACTGCCTTTTAGTTTGCATATACTTTGTATTTGCTTGTATAAGAATGAATTGTTTCTTCTGAGAGCACGTAAACTCCTTGAGAAGAGGAACAGTTGGATTTTTATCTTTGTATCTCTACCACCTAATACAGTTGGTGGCATATAGTAAATGGTTAAGAAATGCTTGTTGATAAACGTAAAACTGAAGGAATCCTAAATCTGTAACATAAAGAAAGTTTTTAAAAATAATAATTCCTACCCGTTCGACTACCATTTCAAGTTAAGAAATCGTTTACCAAAAGCTACAAAACTATATGCTAACCCACAGATTTGCTACTGTCAGCTAGTTGTATTCTGTGGATACAGTCATGCAAGAAGAAAAATTAACTTTTTTAATGGAAAAAAATTGAAACTGCGGAGTTATTATATATTTGTTTTTGTTCCCTTAGGTCACCCCAAGAGCAGAGACCCCTATAAATAGTGTTGGTAACAGTTTGGAAAATGCACTACATACATCAGCACATTCCATTGAGGAGTCTTTACCCAAGAGGCCTTCAGGAAAACACTCTAAAGGTGAGTCCAAAATTGGATTTGTATAAATACTACAGACTTAGGTGAAAGTTTTTTGTTCTTCGTTTCAATCACATCCAACTCTTCATGGTGCCATTTGGGTTTTCTTGGCAAAGATACTGGCAGTGGTTTGCCATTTTTTTCTCCAGCTTGTTTTACAGATAAAGAAACTGAGGCAAAAGGGTTAAGTGACTTGCCCAGGGTCACACAGCTAGGAAGTGTCTGAGGTCATATTTGAACTCACTAAGATAAGTCTTCCTGACTCTAGGCCCTGCACTCTTATTCACTGCACCACCTGGCTGCCTATAGGTGAAAGTTTACTTGATTTCAGAAAAGGTATAATAATTTTTCATCAAATAATTTCATGTTTCCAGAGCTAATATTTTGGTACCTCTTTTAACTCTATATTATGTATAGTGGGCTGATTGGTGATCAGGATGTAATTGACTTTTTAAAAATAATGGAAATCAGTAGCAAAATTAAAAGCAGAACTTATTTAGTGAATGACTTTGTGAAGAATATAATTACCAGAGTGAGGGACCTTTGTTGTAGGTTTTAAGTTCCAGATATAGAGAATAACACATTGTCTGACATTGTTAAGGGATGCTCTCTTGGGGATTTCCAAATTCATCAATATCTCTTAAAGGGAATAAATTTGGTGGAGTCCTACCCTCTCAGATGGCCATAGAGAAGCAAGGCCTACCACCTCTACAGGGATTTGGATAGCCAGAAATAACCGTAACTCTAGAAGCGAGGCATCTAGGTGACTCAATAGATGCACTGCTAGACCTGTAGTCACGAAGACCTGAATTCAGGCTCTGCCTCAAACATTTCCGAACTGTGTGACTCAAGCTAAATCATTTGTTTTTGGCTGCCTAATTTTCTTTGTCTGTTAAATGAGGATAATAATAGGACCTCCATCATGGAGTGGGTAATATTTGTAAAGTGCTTTTTTTAAGTCTTAAAGCATTATGTGATTGCTAGCTGATATTATTATTATCATTGTTGTTATTAGAAACACCCCTTTTCCTACTCAGTACAGCTTTAAAGGACAGTGACCCACCCTCAGAAATCTGTTCACTTGCTGATCTCCACCATGATGCTACTCAGTCGTGTCTTACTCTTCATGACCCCATGGACTACACTATCTACAGGGTTTTCTTAGTAATGATACTGGAAGGGTTTGCCATTTCCTTCTCCAGTGGACTAAGGCAAACATTAAATTATTTCCCTAGGGTCACACAACTAGTAAGTGTCAGAGCCCAGCGCTCTATCAGTTGAGCCATCTAGATTTCTACCATACCTCTTCCTAAATATGTAACCCCATGTTATCATCTGATTCATAGTCCTTATTCACATCCTAGTTTGACTGACTCATCTCACTTCAGAAATAGTTCCCATTCTTTTCACTTTTCAATATTGTCTTGGGGTAGTTGTCTTATTCTGGGTATCTCTACTAGGAGTTACAGGAAAAGACCTAACTCAAGCCAGTACTCTGGTAGTTAGGGTTAAAATTAGAACAATATGATATTTATGGAACATTTACTATTTAAAAGAAAATTTACTTAATAGTAGCAGAATAAGGATATTAAATACAGATATTCAGTAACGAGATGTCACTAATTCAGCTGAGGTAGCCCCTGTCTCTCTGCTGCTCCTGGCAGTCTGATGATCAAACATCGTGTCTCTGCTGGGAATATGGGCAGTGTTTGTACTCATACACATTAACAGCCTGAACCTTAGTCCCCTGACCCAATCAAATCTTAAAGACAGCTTTAATAACCTCCAAGGAAAAACTAATCCAACCCAAGAGGATTTAGGATTTTCCTTTTTTGTTTTGTTTTCCTTTCCCTATTGTATTCTGCGACTAGAACTATGTCTTAACTACAGACATCCTTTTAAATGATCAGAACACACCCTTTCTTAGAACACCACATCTTGACTTGTATTTATCCCTAGTTTTAATACAGTTTAGTCCATTATTGCACTCAAAAGAATCTGTAGTTATATAAATGATGAGAGCCAAATGGAGAGCTTAATCGAATTATGGCTGCTTTAACTTACATATGATATTTGTTTTTCAGTTTTTAATCAGTCAACAAATATTTTTAAGCATCTACTACATACTTGGAACTATGATAAGCACTAGAGATGCAAAGAAAAACAAAACACTTTCCTCGTCTTCAAGGAACACACAATGGAGGAAGAAAACACATTTAAAAAGCTGAAGCGGGTGGGAAGGAGTCAGGGAGAAGGGCTGTCAGTTCAGAGACATGATGAAATCCCAAGGAGTACAGAGTGGTAGGAAATGAAGAGATGGCCACCCTGGGAACTCCCTTTAAAGGATTTGGGAAGAGCTCTGGACTGTCCATCCTCTACTCTCTCCAAGGAGAGAGAGGAAGAGAGGGTGGGGTTCCAGAGACAGAGAGTACTTACACGACAAAGTTAATTTCAAGGTTAATATGGTTATGCAGGATGAAAAAGCCCTAGAAAGCATGATGAAATCCAGAGGACTCCAACCTGGTGGGAAATGAGCAGTGAACTGCTCTTCAAGTTTGGTCTCTCTCTAGATTAGCTATTTTCTCCTCCAAAATGGTTGGTTATGATGAACTCTATTAAAATAGATCACATAGTATCAAAGTGACATACGATTATCTCATGATTAAACACACTAATGCAGAGGATCAGAGATGTACCAGAATTTATTTTTTATTTTGTAATGTGTTTTTTTCTTATGTTTGAATGTGGGTATGTTTTGATTAGGAAATTTGCTTTCAGTAAAAGTAAAGTGTTCAAGATGTGGGAAGAGCACCGGATTTGTAATAGGAAAACCTGATTTTGTATCTTTTCTCCAACACTTATGTCACTTTGATGTCAGTAAAATTCACTTTCCTTTTGGGAAACAAATGGAAAACTTGAATGAGGCTTTAAGCTTCATGATCTCAAGAGTTACCAATATTATCCTCTGCACAAGTAAACTGGCACTTAGTATATGAGTTTAATATGAAAAATTGTACCTTTTCCATCTTGGTATAAGTTGGTTTTTTATTTTTCTTCTACCTTAAACCATTTCTTTGACTAATAAACAAAGTTTAGGTTCTCTGAAGTTCCTCACAGGTTTTATGTTAGAGCCTGCTCACACCCATCATGTACCTGTCTGTTGCCCTTTGTGTGATACTTCTCTGTAGTTCTGCAAAGGCTGGCATTGGTGTTACATGTTTCACTATCATATAGCAGTATTGGTAGAATGTTAGTATCAAAAAGATGGACATGTGTTTTCATTGGAAACTTGCAGTCAGTAAAACAGCTTTATAGTTTCCTGAAAGCAATAAAGGTCCTTCTCACCCCTTTTGTTTCCCATTGTCTCTTCTGTATACTGTTTGTCCCAGATATACATACTGTTGGACATTCTTATAGGATACATCTATACAAAATATATTTTGAAATTTAACCAGTAGGTGTTCTTCATCCATTTTGATCTTTCCTTTGGGGATGAAAAGATAAAACTCCTTTGAGTGGTTGCTGACTCTTGTAGGAATCTCTGCTATGTTTTAGGGCTTGATACAGTCAGAACAGTGTCAAACAGGAGCCTCTGAACAACCTCATCATCCCCACGATAACATTCTATAATTTGGATTTTGCATTGGATCCTCCTCCCTTATAATAGCAGATGCTTTGTTTTATACTTCAACCAATGTTTATTACCAAGATGTCATTGCAAAAGATTGTTTTGTTACTAGACCTTCCAAAAAATTCCAGATGAACTTAATGTATGGGATGGGAGATAAGCTACTGCAAAAGACAGCTTTCATTTCCCTCATCAAGTATTTTTCCTTAATCAACAGACACTAAACATGATTGGATCTTATGTTTTCTATATCTTTCAGTTGTGAGAGGATAAAAGTCATAGTTTATTGTGGAATACCACTTGAAACCACTTGCTTGTTTCTTGTTAATGCCCTCAATTTATGTATAGATGACTTTGATAAAGATTTTGTATAGATAGGAGAGTAGGCATAGAGGTTGGTAGTTATTGATATTCTTTCACTTCTTTTCAGTATTAATAAGATCTGAGTTTTTCCCTCCACCTTTGGGATCTTCCCTTCATTCAGTTATCTTGTAAATTATCAATACCCTTATAATTATATAATTTCCAGCAAGGATTGATATACACATTTGGTCTAGGCTAGCTGCTTCTCTTATATTTATTCTGTTTGATGTTATTTCTTTTTTGTCTATAACAAAGGTTCTTAAGCTGGAGTCCATTAACTTATGAGAAAGAATTACATATATATTTTTACTAACATTTAAAAACTGAAATTTAGTCTTTTTACTTTAATTATTTAAAAGCATTATTCTGAGAACTGACTTATCAGTTTCATCAGTCTTTTGAAGGTGTCCATGATATAAAAAAGACGAAGAACTCCTGCTGTATCGGTATCTCAGGGATTGTGATGTTACATTCCACTATTCTGTTGGAGAAAATGGTTCTGATTCCATTTCCACAGAACTACTTTCTCCAACAGGATAGTGGAACATCAGACATCACAATTTCTGAGATACTTGGTTTCTGGGGATGACTTGCTTAGTTGGGTATTTTTGCCAAGCTTTCTTTAAACTGATTTTACCTTCTATCCTGCCTGATTAATGTTATTGCTGTAACCATCCATCATCCTTCTTTTATAGAGAAATTTATATTCTAACCCAATGATACTTTTGGCAGCCATCTCTCTCCATTTGAAAAGTAAGCCAGATATTTGCTGACTAAAGTGTTGTCTGGGTTCTTTAGACTTCCAGTGAAACAGCTCCTGTGGAGAAAGGGCTAGCCATCCCTACCACCTTGTTAGCCACTGCCACACAGAGGCAGCACACAAGCCAGCCTTTCTGAAACAATAAGCAAGACCCCCTAAGGGAGGGAGAGACAGGAGGCAGCCTGGTCCAGGCAAGTCAGACCACCACTACTGCCTTTACCACCATCTTCCTTCAGGCTCTGATGGAGCCAGCTCAGGACCCTGAGCCCAAGAGTCTTGGGAATAGTTAGGCTTCCAGCTGAGAGCCCTCAACCCTCATCTTGGGAAGGATCCAGGATCCCTTCTGAGGAGGCAGCCTGGCAACCACTTCTGCGGGTGCTGCAGACACAGGTTCTGAAGACACAGAAAAGACAGTTGTGCCATCAGAGTTCAACATCAAACTGACTTGATTTTGTCAGTGAAGAATGTTATTAAAGAAGAGGCATCAGCATCTGTAAGCATTGCTACTGTACCCTAAGGACCAGGGGGCCTTTTCATTTGACTTGTAGCTGAAACCTTCCATGTGTGTTATCTTCCTCAGCAGAATTTGAGCTCCTTGAGGGCAGGGACTGTCTTACTTTCTATTTGTATCCCCAGGAGTTAGCACAGTGCTTTGGACATAATAAGCGCTTGATAAATGCTTTATTTATGCATTCCTTGTTGTGGCAATTGATATACATTCTTTTAACTTCTGGGTGAAATGACGGCAGTGTCAATATTCTTTGTGTTGTCATTAGAAAGTCCACATAAAGCAAAACATCATAGTATACTTCATGTACATTTGAAGATTTCATCCACAGTGTTGATTAATTTCACATTTATAAATAAAATTTTAAAAATATTTTATATTAAACTTAACTGTTAACAGATAATGAAGATTACCAAAGGCTTTTCGTTTAACAAAATAGAACCGAACAGATAATAGACAATATATACACATCTCCTCTTGTGACTTTTCAGGTTATTTGAAGTTTTATATAGTTTCACTTTGTTCTCTCTCTCTCTCTCTCTCTCTCTCTCTCTCTCTCTCTCTCTCTCTCTCTATATATATATATATATATATATATATATATATATATATATATATATATATATATAGACACACACATGCACTCACAATTTTATGTAAACTTTGAGAAATTATTTTAGGAAGGGGAAAAAATTTTTATATCACCATATAGCACACACTAGAGAGTTTCTTAGCTCTTCCCTTCTAGTCTTGATAGTTTTCTGTATGTTACTTTGTATTAAACCACCTTATTATAATATGAATTGTAAAAATAAAGTCATGAAATTTTTAGAGCTAAATGGAATCTTGGAGAGATCATGTTATTTTTCATATGGAGAAGCTGATCTTCAGTAAGGAAGTTACTTGTTCATGATTATAACAAGTTAAAGACAGACCCAGGAATCTAACTTCAATCCCAAGTTTGTTATTCTTTTTACCTCACCTTGATGCCTCAATTTAACCACGTAAACAAACCTGTTTCTAACTTTTGAAATGGATTGTTTGATTTGCTTTTGGGGAGTGAGGAGAAAGGATTAGAATTGTTTTTACTCATATTCGGTATTTTTTATTTTGTCAGACTTTGTAATGTTCTTAAATTTTTAGTTTCACAAATTGCAACCAATTTTGTGTAGTTTTGGACTGAATAAGGCAAAGTTATTGTTTCTCGTAGGATTCCCTGATCATTATTCTACTGGTGGTCTTTCTAGATTTTTGCTAGCGTATTCATGGGATAGCAGAGCAGCTCTGTAAGTTTGCATGTCAGCAAGTTCAAGTCTTGCCTCATATCCTGACGCTGTCTGATCCTGAGCAAATCATTTAACTTCTCTGTGCCTCAGTTTCCTCATAAAATGAGAGGTTTGGACTCAGTGACTTCCACTTTTAAATCTATGTTCCTATGACCCTATAACCATCTTAACCAAAGTGGTGCGATTCTTTCAAAAGAAAAAAACATTTCTATATTTTCACTTACTTTAAGAACTTTCCTCCATATTGTACCAGGAATTGGTGGTGCTTAGATTGGTGGGAAAATAGCTTAGAAGCATTCCACAACTTTAGAGTGTGAAGAGCTCTAGTGTATACTAATAACTATATTGAGAACCCTGAGTATCATAACCCAAATAAAGTTGCTGGAGTTTGCTTTGATCTGCTGGACAGCTCATTAGGAGCCCTAGGTTGAAAGCAGCTGCATTTAAACAGCTGAAAAACAACTAAAAAAATAGAGAAATATTTCATGAGTACTATTTTGCTACCCCATTTTCTGCAGTGGTGATGGTGATGGTTCTTTAAAAAAAAAAATCCATGCTTTTTGCATGCTGTGAAAGTAAAGTAAACTCCTTGAAGGAAGTCATTTTGAATTATTGAAATCTAAATCCTCTTTTTTTTTTTTTAAAGAAGCCTTAGTGTTTGAGGATACAAATTTGTATATTCAAACTGGGTTCATAAATTGGCCTAGTAAAGGATCTTATGAGACTTCTTATAACAGAAATGGTTTGTGATTAGCATACTTTGTAATAGTTTAAAAGATTATAAATTGGAAATTAGTTTTACCTTCTGTTTAGCCTTGTTAGTATTTCTTTTTTAAAAGTTATCATAGGTTACTAATTCAGCTGGGGAAATGGTTGGTTTTTTTTGTTTTTAATAAACATTGGTATTGGTATTATAGGCATATATATATATATATATATATATATATATATATATATATATATATATATATATATATATATATATATATATATATATATACCTGACTAATAACTAAGATGATTCTCTGCAAATTAATGTAGTTTGATTAAGAGGGCATAAAACCACTGACAGCAAAATCTAGACTTACCTAGTTTCCAGAATCTGTCTCTTTATTTTAATATTTTTTCTATTTACATGTAAAAGCAATTTTTTACATTCATTTTTTTTTAAATTTTGAGTTCCACATTTTTCCTCCCCTCTCTCTCCCCACTCCACATTGAGAAGGCGAGCAGTTTGATGGAGGTTATCCATGTGCATGCATACAAAACATATTTCCATACTAGTCATGTTGTGAAAAAAAAAACACTGACAAAAGAGAAGTAAGTTAAGAAAAGTATGCTTCAAACACCATCAGTTTTTCCCTGGGGATGGATAGTTTTTTTTAATCATAAATTCTTCGTAATTGTCTTACAGCATTGTAATGCTGAGAATAGCTAAGTCATTCATAGTTGATCATCATTATAATATTACTGCTACTATACACAGTGATCTCCTGGTTCTACTCACTTCATTTGGCATCAGTTTATGTAAACTTTTCCAGGTTTTTCTCAAAGCATATCCTGATAGCTTGTCGTTTCTTAGAGTATAGTAGTATTCCATCATAATCATATATCACAATTTGTTTAGCCCCCAATTGATGGGTGTGCCCTTAATGTGCAATATTTTGTCATCACAGAAAGAGCTGCTGTCAATATTTTGTCCACATAGGTCTTTTTCCTTTTTTGTTATTTTTGTTTTTTTAATCTCTCTAGAATATAGATTTAGTTGTGATATTGCTGGGTCAAAGGGTATGATCAAATTTTATAACTCTTTGGGCATAGTTCCAAATTTGCCAGTGGTTAGATCAGTTCATAACTCCATCAATAGTGCATTAGTGTCCCAATTTTCCCACATTCCCTCTAACATTTGTCATTTTCCTTCTTTGTCATATTAGCCCATCCCATACGTGTAGAGTAATACCTTAGAATTGTTTTAATTTGTATTTCTCTTATCAAAAGTGATTTAGAGCATTTCTTTATAATACTGTAGATAGCTTTGATTGCTTCTTCTGAAAACTGCCTATTCATATCCTTTGGCAATTTATCAATTGGGGAATGACTTATGTTCTTATAAATTTGATTCTGTTCAATATATTTTTGAGAAATGAAACCTTTATCACAGAAACTTACTGTAAAATCTTTTCCCTAGTTTTCTTTCTTTCTAATCTTGACCACATTGATTTTGTTTGTGCAAAACCTTTTTAATTTAATGTAATCAAAATTAGCCAGTTTACATCTCATAATGCTCACTTTCTCTTGTTTGGTCATAAATTTTTCCTCTGTTCATAGGTTCTTGCTCCTCCGATTTGCTTATTATATTACCTTTATGCCTAAATCATGTAATCCCCTCTACTATCTGCTTCTGTTTTAATTTATCCCATTCTGCCTCTCCCTTACCCCGTCTCCCGGTGCATCCTTCTTTCTCACCCCTTAATTTTATTTGTTTGGGAATCATTTCATCCACCCTTCTTCCAATTGCCCTCATAATGATAAAGTTCCTAGGAGGTGCAAGTATCATCTTCCCATATATGACTATAAACAGCTAATTTTATTGACTTCTCATATGATTTATCTTTCTTGTTTACATCTTTATGCTTCGCTTGAGTCTTATGTATGAAAGTCAGATTTTCTATTCAGTTCTTGTCTTTTCATCAGAAATGCTTAAAAGGCCCTGTATTTCATTAAATATCCATTTTCCCCCCCAAAGGATTAAACTGAGTTTTGCTAGGAAGGTGGTTCTTGGTTATAATCCTAGCTTCTTTTCCCCCAGATTATCATATTTCAAGCCCTCTAATCCTTTAATCTAGAAGCTACTAAATCTTGTGTTATCCTAATTGTGGGTCCATGATATTTGAATTGTTTCTTTCTGGCTGCTTGCAGTATTTTCTCCTTGACATGGGAGCTCTGGAATTTGGCTATAATATTCCTGGAAGTTTTCATTTTGGGGACCTCTTTCAGGAAGTGATTGGTGGATTCTTTCAATTTCTGTTTTATGCTCTGGTTGTACAATATCAGGGCAGATTTTCCTTGATAATTTCTTGAAAGATGATATTTAGGCTCCTTTTCTGATTATGGTTTTCAGTAGTGCAATAATTCTTAAATTGTCTCTCCTGGAGCTATTTTCCAATAGGATAGAAATATCTCATGGTCTTCTGCTTTCATTCCTTTGATTTTATTTATTGTTTCTTAATGTCTCATGGAGTTGTTTTGCTTCTACTTGCTTAATTCTAATTTTTAAGGAATTATTTTCTTCAGTGAGCTTTTGTATCTCTTTTTCCATTTGGCCAATTCTGCTTAAGAAGTTCTGCTCTTCAGTGGATTTTTGGCCTCTTTTACCCTTTGATCTGTTTTGTTTTTAAGGTGTTAATTTGTTTAGTACTCCCATTTCTTTTACCAGTTTTTTGTCTGCCTGTCGTACTTGATTTTTAAAATCTTTTTTGAGCACTTCTAGGAACTCTTTTTTTTGGCCCTGCAACCAGTTCACAATTTTCTTTGAGGCTTTGGATGTAGCTGTTTTGACATTGCCTTTTTTTGAGCTTGTGTTTTGATCTTCCTTGTCACCATAGTGACTTTCTGTGGTCAGCTTATTTTTTATTTGCTCATTTTTCCAGCCTATTTCTTGATCTTAACCTTATATTTTGAAGTTGGACTCTGCTTCTAGGATGGAGGGGATACCATTCCAAACTTCAGGGTTTTTGTGCTGATGTTTTCAGAGCTAGTCCTGGGGGTCTGTAAGTTTTAAATTCTTCCAAAATGGTATAATCTAAGAAGAGGTGTAATCACTGCTCTCTTGGCTTGTGTTCAGGTCTGTGAGTGAATGCAAGTACTCTTTTCCTCCCTGGAACTGTGTCCAAGGTCCCTGTTTCTGCTGGTGCTTCTCCTTGCTCTGAAACTACAACTCCACACTGCTAATAGGCAATGCAACAGAATACTACTTCCAGTACCAGCAAAGGATCCCATGTAATTTCCTTCTGACCCCCTTACTGAGTTCAGGTCTGACTTCAGACCCTTACTAGCTGGGTGCTCCTTAACCTCTCTTTGTCTTAACCCACAGTCTACGGGAGAAGGGAATGGCAAAGTACTCCATTATTTTTGCCAAGAAAACCCCATGGACAGTATGGGCGTGCTATGGTCCACAGGTTCGTGGGGAGTCAAGTGACTGAACACCACCAATAGTAACTGTTAAATTATCAGACAGGGACAGTGAGTAGCTCTAGGCCTTGCAGTCAAGAAGACCAAAGTTCACTTCTGATCTCAGACACTACCTCTGTGACCCTGGGCAAGTTATTTAACTTCTCTCTGCCTTTGTTTCCTTAACTGTAAAATAGAGATAGCAACAGTACCTACTTTCACAGGGTTGTTGTAAGAATCAGATGAGATGTTTGTAAAGCATTTCACAAAATTTAAAGCGCTATATAAATGCTGGCTATTATTATTTTCAATTTCATGCCATTATAAATAATGCTTCTGTGAAAATCTTGAAACATTTTTTTTTGCAATAGAACTGCTTTATTTTAATAATTACATAAGACTAAAACTCACTTTGTTTATAACCATAGTGGCATTCACTTATGGATTTATTTCAGATCCAGTTATTTTATATACATATACACACACATGATAATAATTGGATCTGTGAGAACCTGTGTTTCCTAACTCTTTTTCATGTCTTGTTTGTGATATAAACTACAATCTACGTAGTATCCTGGAAAGTATGGAACACATTTTCAGCTGGGCATTGGGCTACTTTAGATGGCCATCTCCATTTTAATAGCTGGGTGAGCATTGTAGTCTTTAATCAGGAAATCCTTAGCCTTGAAATCATCAGTGGTTTCAACTTTTTGAAGAATTTTGAGCTTTGGGAAAGGTCTTGGTTCTTGCTGAATCTGAATTTTCAGTGGCCCAATATGATTCAAGTATATGTGAGCATCTCCCAGAATGTGTACAAAATCACCTGACTTTAGGCCTGGGATGTGAGCAATCATGTAGGTGAGCAGGGAATAACTGGCAATGTTGAATGACACCTGGAGGCCCATGTCTCCACATCACTGGTATAGTTGACAAAAAAGCTCACCATTCAATACATAGAACTGGTAGAGAGCATGGTATGGAGGCAGTGCCATCAGAGGAAGATCTTTAGGATTCCAAGTACACATAATGATCCTTCTGTCATCAGGGTTGGTTTTGGTTGCCTCAATGACTCCTTGCCCAGAATAATCTGTGTTCATCTCTTTGTATTCTGCCCCACAATGTCTCCACTGGAAACCATACACTGGTCCCAAATCTCCTTCCTCCCTGGTAGTGAACCCCTGCTTGTCCAAAAAGTCTCGAGATCCATTGGCATCCCAGATTTTCACTTCTTTGGCAGAGAGCTCTTTAGCATTTGTGGAACCCTTAATAAACCACAGCAGTTTCTCCAGCTCACCCTTCCAGAACACAGGCTTGGTTGTCAGCAAAGGAAGCTCCTCTCAGAGGTTGTAACGGACTTGCAAGTCTAACACGGACATAGTGCCATTGCCCGTGCGGTCCTCCTTTTTGCAGCCTTGCTGGAGGATGTGCTCGATGTGGCCCAGATGCTGCTTCTCCCTGTGCATCCCGGGCGGCGGGCTGGGGCCGGGGTCAGAGGCCGGACTATGGGCGGCTGCGTCCTGGAGCTCGGACCTCAGCCTCGAGGCCAGCTGACTCTGGAGCTGGGAACCTGCAGCAGACATGGCTTGAGCGCAGGGAAAGAAATCCGGGGAGGAGAGAACCGAAACATCTTTTTAACGTTGATTTTGATAACAATTCAGTGTAAATTTCTAATATCATGGGTCAAGGGCTCTCATTATTTTTGTTGTTTTTACTTCATGCTACCAGATTGATCTCCAAAATAAGTATTTCTTTTTCCACAATTCCACTAATTTCATTTTTCTTAATCATTTTTGACCATCTTATGGACTGAGATGAAAAAGCAGTGTTGTTTTAATTTGCATCTCTTTGATGAGGGTAAGAATTTTTTTTAGAAGTGATTACTTAATCATTTGTGTTTTCTTTGAAAATGACCTTTTCCTTACCTTTATCCGTTGTAGACTATGTCTTACCTTTCTAAATTTTTAACAGATACCAAGGTTTTGTTTGCCATATTAGCTGTAAATATCTTCTCAAACTTATTCCTTTTTCTTTTAATATTTTTGTTGTATATGTTTGTTTTAATGTAATAAAGAACAACTGTCTTGTTCCTAATAATCCTATTAATTGAATAGTCATCTCCACAGTTAAGATGAATATTATCATTCCATTTTATCCATTAGTTTTTTTTTTAATTTTTAAGTTAATCATTCAGCATCACAAAAGAATACACTTTCACTCTGAAGTATTTTTGAAGTATCTCTGATTCCCCCCCCCCCAGAATTGTAAACGCTTTTAGGGGAGGGTAGTATGTTGTATCTTTTCATCTTTATATGGTCCCTAGCACTTAGCATAGAGTTCATAGTAGCTATTTATTGAATATTCCATTGAAATGACCAGGTGTTTGGGATATATTATCAGCAAATAATCATTTATTTTAATTTAATTTGCATAAAGCATAGCTATTTTAATATTCCATTTGTTGAATGATAATTTTTAATAAATGCTAAAAATAAAATGTCATTTTGATTACATTCTCTCTCAAAGTCAAATTTATTATGGCATAGCAGATAAAGAATTGGTCTTGGAATCAGAAAAACTTGGGTGGGGATCCCGCGGTGTGACGTGAGCACAGAGGCTCCCCCTCCTGTGTCTCTGGCAGCGCTGGGCAGGGGGGGACGGTTCCATCATGGCGTCAATGCTGAAAGGACTGCAAGAAGAATTATTGGCTTTGCAAAATGACCCTCCTCCAGGAATGACTTTGAATGAAAAGAGTGTTCAGAATTCAATTGCACAGTGGATTGTAGACACGGAGGGTGCACCAGGTACTTTATATGAAGGGGGAAAATTTCAACTTCTATTTACATTTAGTGGGCGGTATCCTTTTGACTCTCCTCAGAGATGAGCACCAGATAATTCTTTCAGTGTAAGAACAGGTAACAAGAATCCAAAGAAAACGAAGTGGTGGTACCATGATGATATGTGTTGATGCCACCATTGTGAACCTCCTAGCAGAAGACAGCCCTACTAAGAAAATGAGCACTTTGCTCATTCAGCCTTTGAACTTTAACCTTTGACTGGAAATGACCTATAGGTAATGAAGACTACTTCCTTTTTCTGCATTTTTACTCGTGTGCATTCTGGGCACGTGTTGATCGCTGGTTCAGTGCAAGCAACTGACATGCTATTTATTAGTCATACAAGTATTAATTCAGGTGTCAGGAAATGTCAGAATAATTCCATTTTTTAATTTTTATTTTTTAAAGATTTTGGAAAATGTCCAAGGCCTCCATGTATTGTGCAATAACAATGACTTCTTGGCAGTTTTGAGATGTTCGTTGCTGGCAATGGATGTTGTTAACAGGAAATGTTTTACTCTTGCCACCAAATAATAAATGCATGAAAGGGTCTATGAAATGAGTTTATCAGTTATAATGGGATTATAAATAAAGGATCCATCATAACTTCGAAAGTCATCCCATCCATTAAATATTTGGATTCTGTGTGCTGTGATACTAGGTTAGCAGCATGAATTAACATGCGTGTCTATAAAGGACCGTAATGAAAGATCATTGCATATTTTTTGAATTGTTTATGTGCTGTCAGATTGTTTTGACATAAAAGGTTTCTGAGTGACATTGGTAGAGAGGTACAATGTTATCCTATGGTGAAAACAAATGCATTTGTTGTATGTAGTTACTCAGTCTCTGAAATAAAGGTATAAACAATATAGGGTATGAACGGTTTAATCAAGGCTTTATTTTGGAAGTAAGAAAAAATGGCAGTAATCATTGAATTGCTGCAGCCCATGATTGGGCTTATAATTTGTACATTAAAAGCTTTTTCCAAGTAGATTACACTGTTACTTCCTGCTAGCCATCAGCATGAGCCCTGCTGCCTTCACAATATTTCATTTGTTTATGTCTTTGAAAAATCCATACACCATTTTGTTTGTGGTCTCATTTCTTTTGTTATATTGTAAGTCAAGTTTGAATGTTGCAATATTTTAATGGAAAAATTTTGTCAAAATATATCCTTATATATTTTCTTTATCTGTAAGCACCATCTTGCCTTTTAATCCTGTCCTGTAAAGAAAGAAATACATTTTTGTCAGAGGCTTAATGTTTTGACAAAAAAAAAAAAGAAAAGAAAAACTTGGGTCCATGGCACACCACTGAAACATACTGAGTATTTGATCCAGGTGGAGTGCTCAGGGCCACTCTCTTAAGACTGTGAGTTGAAGAGAAGCGGGGGTGGCACAGAGGTATTTTTGTATTCAGAATTTCCCTATATCAGTTAATTCAAAGGTCCAGGCACTACTCTACCTGTCTCAAAACCTCAATAAATAGATAAATAGATCTCCAAACTGCTTGTTATCAATTTACATGCTTATTTTTCTGTTTTTAGTTTGGGAGGGAAATTACCCAGTAGTGATATGCCCTCCCAACTCTCATCAAAGCTCAGGAATTTTTGCTGTTAAAGAGATAGAAAAACTGTATTTGATCAAGAAGCTCCTCTGTAGTATATCAAACATATTGTTGTCCAGTCTTTGCATGACAACCTCTAGTGAGGGACATCCCACTGATCCTGGGACATCTAGCAGCCCTTTACACTTACGGGTGACTTTTTATGTTCAGGAACTTTTCCTGTACATGGAGCTGAAATTGCCACGTATTGCTTCCCAGTCCTGTTTCCACATAATAATCTCTCTGGTACTTGAAGACAGTTACTATCTACCACCTAACCCCTAAGTCTTCTACAGGTTCAACATTTCCATTTTCTTTAACTGATTCTCATATGTCATCTAACAGTCTTTCTAAAATGTATTGCCAGACCTGATTTGTTCAGGTGTTTTTCAGTTGTGTCCAACTCTTTGTGATGCCATTTGGAGTATTCTTGGCAGAACTACTGCAGTGGTTTATCATTTCCTTCTGCACCCTGAGGTAAACAGAGTGAAGTGATTTGCCCAGGGTCACACAGCTTGTAGGTATCTGAGGCCAGAGTTGAACTTATGAAGATGAGTCTTCCTGATTCCAAGCCCAGTGCTCTCTTCGTTGCATTGCCTAGCTACCACCAGACTCTTCAAGCCCCCTTTACGGGAGGTCTCTTCTCCATCTCATTTAAGATAAGGAAACTGAGGCAAACAGGGTCAAGTGACTTGCTTATGTTCATACTGCTATTAAGTGTCTGAGGCTGGATTTGAACTCAAAAAAATGAGTGTTCCTGACTCCAGGCCTAGACCCGATAATAGTACTCCGAATATAGTCTGATCCATCAATCGGCAAGCCTCTATTAAATGGCCGGCATTAGGGAGACAACAACAAGCAAATAAAACAATCCTTCCTCTCAAGGAGCTTAGTTTCTCTTGTAGGAGACTATTCTCTGAGGCAGAGGTGACAAGGGAGTACATTACAAACAAAGGGAAAGCTTAGAGAAAAGACACAGAGATGGGAGATGGAGTGAGAAATATGGGAGTAACAGAGAGAAGGCCAGATTGCCTGGATTTTCCAGGAAGGGGAGAATATACCATGAAGCTGGAAAGATTAGATGGGGCCAAGTTGCAAAGGTTTTTAAAAACCAAACAAAGGAGTTTTATATTGTAATCTAGAGGCAACAAGAAGGCACTAAAATTTATTGAGTAGGGCAGTGATGTGGCCAGACCTGCAATTATTTAAGGAAAATCAGTTTCAAAGCTGTTTGGAAAATAAATTAGAACCCCTAATACTCTGAATGAATACTTTATGATCCCCTAGTGTGAAAGTGGTCTCTATTTTCTCATTGCATTGTCTGGGCCTCTCTTTTGCATTTATCACTCTCTCGTATTTCGTTGTTATGTGTATCCAAGTCTCTCTCCCTTAAATCAGCATCTGTTTTATATCTGTTTATTCCCAGCACTTATACATTGTAGGGGTCTGATAAAATTTTATTGAGATGAATTCAAGGCTGGTTATTTTGTCTTCGAATTGTATTTTATTTCCATTCTAGAATATTACAGTTATTCTTTCAAAGCTATATGAATTCCTTAGCATTGGTATTTTACAGTCTACTCTCTTATCTCTGTGCTTGAGTGCTTTGTCACCTGATAGTCGTCAAGCCAAGTCATGCTGGCCCCAAAAGCTGCTTATTTGTAATCACACTGACAGAGTAACATATATGTTACTACAGTGTTGAAAACTGGACACAAACATTCAAATTGTTTAGTTGAATTGCATGGCTTCATGTATTATTTTTAAAAATAGATAAAAATGTAATTAGTTGCAACCAAAAAAAAAGATTAAATCTGGGACCTAGGATGGAAGTTATCTATTATGTTTATTTTTGCTATTTGGAAAGTATTATGTAACTTCCTCCATCCCTTTTCCTAGTGTTAGCTAGATGGTTAATCAGAATTTGGTAGATTGCTCATACATCTAATGGATATGGAACATTACTCATTCATGATTATAATGGAAATCAGAAAACAGAATATACTTGAGTATAACATTTATGAGATACCAACAGGTGAACTTTGCCTTTTCTTGTCTTTCTTTTTGTATTTTGTATCCCTAGCACTTTACCACATAGTACTTCGCATATAATAAGTGCTTATTAAGTGCTTTTTCATCCTACTCATTTTATTGTTCTTTGTAGAGACACCTAGGTGATGCAGTGAATAGAGTGCTGGAATCAGGAAGACCTATGTAGACCCACATTGAAATCTGACCTAAGACACTTAGCTGTGTCAACGTGGGCAAGTCATGTAACCTTTGCCTGCTTCAATTTCTTAACTCTAAAATGGGGGTGACTTATCTCACATGGATGTTGTGAGGATCAAATGAGATAATATTTGTAAAGGGGTCAGCACAGTACTTGGCACAAAGTAGGCACTTAATAAGTGTTTATTTCCTTCCCTTTGTTAAGTGTATCTGATTTGGGGGTTTAGAAATAGAAATTTCAGAGCACCCCAAATATGGTCTGATCCATCAATTGGCAAGCCTCTATTTCCAGAGAAACTTATTTTAGAAGAATACAGGCAAATCAGTAAATGAGGAAACTTGGTTTCAGAGGTGAGGAGTTAGTTTGTAATTTGCATTTTACTAGCAGTTACATTTTACTTATAGATATTAAATAAAGGAACTGGAACTAAAATTTATATATTCAGAACCACATTGGGTATATTATGGTTGATAGGATTAATTCATGGACTGTAAAGTAACTACAGAAATACATAAACTTAGAGCAAAGAAAACTGGAAACAACACCTTATTCACAATCTGTATTTAGACATTTGTTTGACCACATCTAGCTTACATTGGTTCATAGATCCTAGATCCTAGGTTTCTTTGCAATATTCATCTTTATAGTATCAGACTATCTTCTTGTCACCAGAGAGATCCACAGCTGAACTTCCTTTCAGTTTTGGCCCATTCACTTAATCCTTTCTGGAGCCACTTGTAGTTGTCCTCTGCTCTTCTCCAGTAGCATGTTAAACACCTTTTGACCTGAGGGGCTCATCTTCCATTTTCATATCTATTACCATTTTAATACTATCCTTGGGTTTTTCTTGACACAGATGAACTGAAGTGGTTTGCTATTTTTATTTTCTTCATCTGTGGATTACCTTTTGTTACAACTCTCCATGATGACCTGTCCATCTTGGGTATAGCTCCTGGTTTCTTTGAGCTATGCAAGCCTTTTGGCCACAGTAATCCAAAAGTAGGTTATGAAGGTCGAAGACAAGATTGAGCAATAGATTGGATATATAGGGTCAAGAATGACACGGATTGTGAGTCTGGGTGAAAGGGAAGATGGTGGTGCTCTGAAATATACCATAGTGCAGTAGCAAGTTCAGAAGGGAGGCAAGCTTAATTTAAAATGCTTAACAAAAATATCTGGGTCCAGTTGTCCAAGAGAGGTGGGGATGTGTGACTATATCTTAGTAGAGAGTAAAGCTGAATGTTTAGGTCTGAGAATCATTAGCATGTACCAGGAGAGTACAATGTCATGAAAACCCAGAGAGTATATAAAAGGAAAAGATTATTGACAGTGTCAGATGTTACAGAGAGATATAAGAGAATCAAACTAAGAAAAAAAAGGCCCATCAATTTGGCAATTAAAGGATCAGTGGTTCCTTCGGAGAGAGCAGTTTCAGTTGAATGATGAGGTCAAAAGTTCGAGTAGAGAGGAAGTGAAAGTACAGATCGTAGGTTTTCTCAAGGAGTTTAGCTAGAAAATGAAGGAGAGATATAGGATAATAGACATTTTTTCCATTTTAAAAAAAAGTAATACTAGATGATTCCATTTACAGCCATTTCTTAATTACAGTATTAGACAAGAGTAGAGAAGCTGATAATTCAAAATGTCAACCTAAAAATTATTTATGTTGGCTTTGGAATGAGTTTTGTACTTTTCATTTGATTGAATATGGATTCTAATCTTGTAATATATTTTAAAAATAAGGAAGCCTAATTTTGTAGGCTACAGAGCAGTATTTGGAATGCTGCAGTTTACTCATCTTAAACCCACTGCTAAACTCCTTGAAGCTTATTTCCAATAGTATTTCACAGAACATTCTGAGTCTTTTTTAAAAACCTCCATAACTTTGTGCTTAAAAGTTCATTTTTTGTGGCTTTCCTTTGTACTCATAGTAATTTTGCAAAAGGATTCATACTACTGTTTATATTTTATTTCCCAGTTTTAAAGTATTCATCCAGGTCAACCTTGAAGCAGGAATGATAGTCTGTTTCTCTGTCTCTGTCTCTCTCTCTTTCTCTGTGTCTCTTAGAAAAGAAAAAAATCTCATTAAGAACTTCTTCTTGTAAGCGCTATATAAGAACACTTCTGTGATTAGATCAGAATCAATTTAACTATACAGTTTATTATTTACTTTGAAACCTGGTATTTATTGGGCAGTGCCTTAAAAATCAACTCTTTTTCTTCCTAAAAAAATGAAAAAAATCATTTTTAAAATTTTCTTCAAATTATGCACAGGTTAAGTATATCTTTTGTTTTTAAAAGCTTGTAATAAATAATAGTGGTGGGTAACCTTTCAACCACAGAAAGTCAACTATGGTCTTAAAGGAGGAAGGTATTTGTTATATATTTTTTTTCACTTAGAAATATCCATTTGATGTTTATTCCCTTTGACTCAGAGACATCACTACAGGACACATATAAGAAAAGAAAGAGACTAAATACAGCAAAGTATTGATTAGAAGCACTTTTTGTGGGAGCAAAGAACTGGAAACAATGTACATGCCTATTGATTAAGGAACGGCTAAATAAATTGTGGCATATAAATGTAATGGGATATTATTTTGCTGTAAGAAACGATGCGTATATAATAGAGAGAACCTCATGAAATCTTACACGATCTGATGCAGAGTGAAACAGAGCCATGAAACCGTATAACCAGTGACTGCAAAGTTAAATGGAAAGAACCGTCACAAAGTAATTGAAAATGAATGCAAAAATATAGATAACTGTTTTGATCTCAGAGAGGAGTATCAAAAGATACTTCATGCCATCGCACTAATGCCCACACCTTTGCAGACATGGGGGATCCACAGGTGTGAAATATTTCCCAGAATCAAATTTTTAAAAATAAGAAAAGAGGTAACTCTCTGGGGAGAGATCGTTCCACTTATCTTTTTGAAGGAGAATTTCATAGTTGAGAATGGGATCTTAGGACAGAGGTGATGTGTCCACAGGTCCTGCTTAGTGTCGTACAAGAAATTTCCAGGACCAGCCACGCATCCAATTAGAGGAGACCATGACTACTGGTATTGTTCACCAACTGGAACTGATTTTAGGTTGTGATGTTTGTGAGTTGCTAACTCTTGTTACTTCTTTAACGACTGAAACAATAGTAAAGAAGCATGCCAAATCCTATTCCTTTCAATAATTTTTTGAGTGAAAAGTGTCAAGAGAAATCACCTTCAAAATCAAAGATAAAGTGATTGGGTTGCAGATAAGTTGCATCTAATGCTTTGTTCGTAATTGTGACCATAATAGTTGGGTCCCTTCCACCACCATTGTCACCTCATTTATTTTGGTCTAGGGGAAGGAATACAAAATTTAAGAGTCAAACAACCTTGGTTTAAGGCTGAACCTCAGTTTATTGATTTGTAAACTGAGGATAATAATGTTTGCCTTATTTCACATAAACACAGAAGCGCTATATAAATGTGAAGTGTGGTAGGTAGGGCTTATTATTCACTTCTGTTCCAGTGAGGTGGAACTGAAATAGTACCCAGAATTTGCATACCACTTAATACTTTGAAAAAATACTTCCTTCAGTTTTTTATTACACCTTTCTAACTTTGCAAGATAGATTAAAACAACAGGTTTTAATTTTCCCAAAGTCATACTTTGTTGATATTACCACTTAGCATTAGAAATGTTCTCTGTTCTAGTTTCTTTTTACTAAAAATGTCCTACCCCCTTCCCAGTTATTCTCCTTATCTTCTATTCTCAGGAATACAACTGTACTTTATTAAAGTGTATTGATTCACTTATTAAAAAAATGAGAAAGCATTATTGATTAATTGCAGATAGTAGATTTCATTGAAGCCAACACTGACTTTTAGACCCTCTGAAACAGATAGGGGGAAATATTTGAAAGTTGGTTACATTTTTTTTTGTACAAGGAAAGAATAATAGCTAGAAAAGGGAAAAGAAAAAAGGGCTTTTGCTTGATGATATTAATTTTCCCTCCTTCTAGAAATTCAGAAGTGCTAGCTGCAAATGGATTTATTTTCTTACTGCCAAATTTTGCTGACTGATTCACCTTGCAGTAATTCCCCTCTTTTCTTGACCTTCCCTTCTAATGCTATCCTGTCCTCTCTGCTATCAGTGTTCTTTGATGTATTTGCATCCAATCTCAGACTCAGTGTACCTAATGAAAAGAGTGTGAAGGTGAAATTTGGAGTTGACTCATGTAATCTTGGACCTCTGGTCACCATACTAAGAATTAAATAGAATGTAGGGATGGATTCTCTTCATCTGGGAGAGCAACAAGCTTCATTTCTGTTGAGGTAGACTTCAGAATGGTGTCATACATTTTCTTGCAAATGTCACAGAGCTTAAAAATTCTTCCACTGACCGAGAAAGGCACCTTTGCCTACATAGTAACATGGCCATTTCAGGGCTTGATAATAATGCCTGTATAGGACTATACTGTACCTAATACAAACGCCTTCCTAATAATTTAGTACAAATCTGTTTGAGCAATAAAAGGACAAAAGAAGCAGCTGACTGTAGATTCAACTATGCCATTTCATTGAGCTCTAATACAAAGCACACTGCAGATTGGTCTGAAGATTTTGAAAAGGTCTCACAAACATTTAAGTACTGCAGCGTGAAAGCCTTTTCTCTTTGAAAACAGCTGAATAACATCCATCTGTTTTTCACATTTTCCTGTCAAGATATGAGTCACTTCCCACTTGAGTCCAGATGGAGAGGTTGTGTGTGTGTGTGTGTGTGTGTGTGTGTGTTTTCATAAACCCTGATATTATGGAACCCTGGAACACGTAGGTAGACATGTGGTATTTCTGTGGCCAGTAAAAATGCTGACTACATCATTCTCTTCTTTGGCTTTTATGTTGTACTATTTAAGAAAGCTAAAGGATGTAGATGAGAGTGATTGTATTGTGGTTAGGGATTTTTTGAAAGCTGATTTTGAAAAACATAAAACTTATAGTTTACTGACAATTAATCTGAAGAAGTAAAACAGAACATTGAGTAATTTCACTTAAATGGAAATGTAGAAGTGTTCACCCTGTAAAACAGAACTTTCTACATTTTGATTTAAGGGTCCTCAAAAGTACATACTAATTCTGACATAACTTTGGTGAGTTGAGGGGAGGGGATATAGTTATACCTTCAATTCAGTGAGGTGTCAAAATGGAATTACTGTGTGTATGTATGCACACCAAGCTAAAAGGATAATTAGTGCTTAATAAAGTTGACTACTAAATGGAGTCACCCTTTCCTCTCTCCCCATAAAATTTTCCTCTCATCTGTTAAACTTCAAG